>NC_088374.1:10286690-10304190 GCF_034508935.2 Berghia stephanieae
CCCCCCCCCCCCCCCCCCCGAGTGATTTAGAATTGAATTTATCACTGCCCCGATTCTTGTGGGAGGGGGTTTTGAGGGGTGGAGTGGCAGGTCCTGGACTGTGCTTTCTCTCCTGGTCGTTTTGGCTTTGGGCCCATCATTTTTTTAATTGTGAAGTAAAACATGCAGCGATGATGGGAAATATAAAAAATAAAATTAGCCCCTTACACAACGGCACCATTAGATCCCGTCGCCTTGGCATTACACGAAAGAATATAGATAAATCCATCAAAACAGGATGTCTGATGGCAACAGGAATCACCCATGTTGTCCAAACAGGACTCGAACCCAGGACCTTCTGGATCACAATTCAATCCCATAACCACTCAGCCACTTTGTCCCCCCCCCCCCCCCCCCCCCCCGAGTGATTTAGAGTTGAATATATCACTGACCCGATTCATGTGGGATGGCGGTTGAGGAGGTGGAGCTGGCATGGTAGCCTGGAGCTGTGCTTTTCTCTCCTGGATCAGTTTCTGAGCATTGGCCATCATTTCTTTAATCTGTGAAGTACAACATGCAGCGATGATGGGAAAATATAAAAAATAAAATTAAAGAAAGATTCTATATGAAAAAAAAAAGAGCTTATATATGGCACAATATCTTCTAAATCTCTTACAAAGGGTCCCTGGTCAACAGTAAATCGTAACACATAGAATGAGACATGACGCCTGTTAGGCAAGATTACAATTTTTCAGACAAAGTTTATGGCCAGGTACTCATTTTACACACAAGTAAAGTGAGAGAATGTGAGTAAAGAGTCTTTTCCAAGAACTCAACTATGCGTAGAGCGAGGCTCGAATCCAGGACCTTCCAAAAAGCAAGTGTCATACCACGAGACTGCATAGCTGCACAATTGAAGATTTATCAAAAGTTTAATCTGAGGCTCTGACAAAAGATCATCTTCATAAAGTTTCAACGGCAAGGACAACAATATCAAGTCAATGTGAAAAAATATGCAAACATGACAAAGCAACCTCCGACAGTCCCAGATTCACTCTCAACTGCTGGTGCAGCTATGTGGTCTAGTGGTATGACACTCGCCTTGGGATCGGACAGTCCTGGGTTCGAGCCTCACTCGGCGCATAGTTGAGTCAGTCCTTGGAGAAGGCTCTTTACTTACATTCTCTCTGACCAATTGAATTTATTCCTCACGGGACTCACATATTTATCGATGCTCGACAAGTCTGAATTACGATCCACGAACAGCTCAGCCATTGTGAGAACATTAGAATAATGTAGCAATGAGCAAACTTGATTTTCAATCAGTAAATGACAGAGAAAAAAAAAACTTAGATAAATATGACTTCAGGCCAATACACGAATTATTAAGTGAAGTGAATTATCAAGAAGAAACTTCGGCAGGCGTAGCGGAAAAATTCAAAGAATCGAAATGAAGGTAAATCGCCACAAAACAGCAAGCTCGCTTGGGCTTGAGCAAAACAATGCCAGAAAACGTCCTGATTTGCACGGGAATTAATTAGGCTACTTACCATTGTTCCTTATGATCAGGTACTCAATCAGTGAAGAAACGGTCAACCAGTTTGTTTACAACGTGAGGCAATCGAAATGTGCTTGTAGCAATTTATCGTAACTTTCGATTTGAAGATGTCTACATAACGGACTTGCGGCATTCGCAATTTACTTTATCATACTTTTGAGACTCCCCAGGTAAATGTGGTCAATTTTGGCTTAGATGAAACAGTGAAATTTATCGCTCGGTGGCTCTGTTGGCTACAGTTGGGATCACGACGGTTTGGAAAGTGAAAAAATAATTTAACGAAGGATGTGTGAAAATACCCAGGGAAGTGTTCAGACACGCCTTTTATAAAAAGCGTCGCTTTGTCTTAGTAATATATACATCGTTAATATAAACGGTCCCCATGAGCTATGCGTAGCGATGTGGAACACTCCTAATTATTTTACGGTCATTCGACTACGATTTGTGAATTCTTTCTTTTTTTATTTCTTTCTTTCTTTCTTTCCTTTTTTAAATATTTGAATTTGACAAATTGACTGATTTCAGTTAATTGACTGAGAATTTACAGGTCTACCAACTATACACTCTAGTCATGCACCGGACACTCACTCATTCAACCCCGATACACTCAATGGTGACTATAATAGTGACCAGTTTTCCCAACATACCTTATCTGGGGTCAGGCCTCCTGCACCTGGGTCAAGATTGGGTAAGGTATTGATCAGTTTGGGCTTGACCGGTGTTGGGTTGGAAGCAGGAATCTCCACCTCAGGAACATCATCGTCAATGAACCTACGACGCTTCATATTCTCATCCTCTGCATCCTGACAAACAAATGTTTACAAATATACAAAATTGATATTGTAACAAATTTCAACAATAGAATTAAATTCTCATAAAAATTGAAATAGAAAAAAGGCTTTTTATTTTTTTTAAATGACTGCCAAAGTTATTGGTGCTTATCACTCAAATGGGACAGCTTGGCTCAGCGGTATGGTCTTTGCTTCCTCCTGCCTAAAAGAGAAGAGAAGAGGCTCCATCCTGAGTTGTTTTTGTCTAGCTTTTAAGGGTTTTACAGTGAGTGCAACACATATAGGTCATGTCAGTGCCAGTGAAAAGTTTTAAGGGTTTTACAGTGAGTGCAACACATTTAGGTCATGTCAGTGCCAGTGAAAAGTTTTAAGGGTTTTACAGTGAGTGCAACACATTTAGGTCATGTCAGTGCTAGTGAAAAGGAAGCAAATGGGATAGTCAAAAACATTTTTAAAAATTCTAGATTTACAAAAGGGAACATATGAAAATTCCAAGAGCACACTTTCAGTGTTCATAGTTTGAGATCACCTAAAAGTCTCATTCAGACATAAACACAGGATCCCACTAACAGGAACACACTCAAAAGCTTACAAATCAATATATTCAAAACACACCAAACCCCCCCCCCCCCCCCCCCCCCCCACCAAAAAAAAACCAAAAAAAAAACAGTACATAACAGAGATGATTTACAAGGGAAAAAAAAATCATCTTCCAAAATTATAACTATTTACTTGACTATTTCCCAACCATACAAACTTTTCGGCCAGTGTCATGACAAAACTTAAGTAATCTCATTCCTAGGCAAAAGACAGAAAGCAAGTTGGAAAAAAAAAATGATTAAGTGACCTCTCTATGAGTATGAGAGGTCAAAAAAATCCCACCTAGCCACCCAGAGTTAAAATTTGGCCAAATTTGTGATTAAAAAAAAAAAAAATCTTTGTGTACTAATGGCTATGTGGTCTTGTGGTGCGACACTCACTTCTGGATCGGAAGGTCCTGGGTTCGAGCCCCGCTCAGCGTATAGTTGAGTCCCTGGAAAAGCCTCTTTACTCTTTAAAGCGCTTTGAGCAAATGTAGTGGATATTACACTATATAATAGCTCTAATAATTAATTTTAATTGGTACACTTACCCTTCTTCTTTTCTTGGCAGCTCTTCCCCCCTGCCTGAAATCATCATAGACATTGAAGACTTTGTCTGTCAAAGTGGATGCTTACTCCCCATCCAGAATCAAGGACAGCTTGTCTGTGAATAAACGGGACTCACAGAATTATAACAAAGACTAAGTATGTCTAAACTAAACTGCCCTTATTTATTTGTTTTTTTTTTTACTCTCAGAGAGGCAATACTCTATAATTTAAAAAAAATATATTAAAAAAACAAAAAGAAAAACACAAAGAAAATAAACATATTACATATTGTTTCCACAGTTTTTATTCCTACAGCAGATACTTTGGATAATAATAATAAATAATAATAATAAATGGCATTTATATAGCGCTTTACCCCGTTGTCACAGGCTCTAAGCGCTTCACAGTGATATAAAACAAAACATATTACAGTGAGACAAGTGTGAAGGAAACGTGATACGAATTCAATTTAACAACAACAAAATATGAAAATAATATTGCAACATTATGACGTAAAAAGATAAAACTTTAAGCGAGATTTGAACGTTGTCAACGAATCCGAGCATCTCACGTGTGACGGGAGAGAGTTCCAAAAATGGGGGGGCCGAAAATTGAAAAGACTGTTCACCTATTTTACGCAATGGCTTAGGTTTGACAAGGATAGATTGGTCATTGCTTGACCTCAAGTTTCTATTGGGGACATATATGTTTAGAAGGTCTTTAATATAGGAGGGACTGTTCGTGCTTAGGGATTTGTAGACAACAGTACAAATCTTATAGGCAACTCTTTTTTCAACAGGAAGCCAATGTAACTCACGGAGAAGAAGAGTTGCTGACGGGTATTTTTTGTTATTGCGTACAATGAGCCTGGCTGCGTTATTTTGAGCAACCTGAAGTTTGCTAATTTTGTCTTTAGTTAAATTCGCCCAAAGGGAGTTACAATAGTCCAATTTAGATAAAACCAAGGAATTAATTAAAAGTTCTGTTATATGCTTCGGTATTAAATTACGAATTTTGCTTATTTTTTTCATTTCTATGTACATAGATTGTATGGTGTTATTCACGTGGCTTGTCATGGAAAGATCTTTATCAATGATGACGCCAAGGTTTTTTGTTTTATTTGAAAATTCTATTGTGCTATTTCCGAGAGTAATTAGTGATTTATTTGCCTGTTTAAGGATACTCGGTCTTCCACACATTAAAATCTCAGTTTTACTATCATTTAATTTTAACTTATTGTGGTACATCCAAGATTTAATCTCATTAAAACAGCTCGTAATTCGTTGTATTAAGAACTGTAAATTACTAAGGGGTGCTGAATCATATATTTGCGTATCATCTGCATAAAAATGATAACTCAGATTGAATCTGGATATCACACTAGAAAGGGGCTGCATATACACAGTAAAAAGGACAGGGCCAAGAACAGAGCCTTGTGGCACTCCAAAATTTAGTAAAACTTGTTCTGACTGAACACCATTCACCACGACAGTCTGCCATCGATCCTGTAAATATGATGTAAACCATTTAAGGGCAATTCCTTTTATGCCGAACGTATTTTCTAGTCTTCAAATTATTATTACAAATGTGGTCTCAACAACATGGATTCCGAAAGCCGAGCCTCAAACAACCTGCAAGTATCGGGTAGACTATTTAAAAATCCTTTTGACTTCAGCATTCCATAAAGATAAAACACAAACACAATTCTGCAATGCATGCTAGCAACAATAAATAAATACAAAATACCAACAGATCATCATTTGGAAGTTTAAAAATACCAGCTGATGACAGCAATTACTGGCAATCTCCCATGCATAGGACAACGGAAAATCTTGGTAGACAGTCGACAACAACAAAAATTAAAAAATAATCAGTGTTTTTATGCACCTCCGTTGACGGTGTCTTAGCGGATCGTTTTTATGCACCTCCGTTACGCATTCCACTCAATTTCATCAGCGATGCTGTGTTTCTGACTGCACTTGGACATGGCAAAAGTTATATTGTGATGTCTGTAGTTACGTCATTGTTAATAAATTAAAAAAAAAAAAATTATAATCTAAAAAATCGAAATTTAAAACCAGAAAATAGAGGTTGCATTGAAGGTAAAATAATGAAAGACATTATTAAATGTTACAAACAGTCAGGTGACTCCGTAGTGAAGTGGACAAGCTGACAGACTCTAACCTTGAAAGTAGTGTGTTCGAGTCTCATTGTAGACGTTAATTGAGACGTTATTTGAGATCAGTATTTGTGTGAAGAGGAGTTAGGCAGGGGTGTGTTTTGTCTCCAGATTTATTCAACCTCTATAGTGAAATGATATTAAGAGATATCGAACATAAGAAGGGGGTGTGTATTGGAGGAAAGAATGTAACAAATCTGAGGTATGCAGATGATACGGTTCTACTGGCAGAATCTGAACATGAACTACAAGAATTACTGGATGTTGTAGTCAGGAGTAGTGAAAATATGGGACTGGAACTGAATATATCTAAAACAGAATGTATGACGGTATCTAAAAATAATAACCCACCAGCCTGTGTAATAACAAGCAGAGGACAAACAATACAACAAGTTGAATGTTTCAAATATTTAGGCTTCAATGTAACATCCAATGGAAAATCAGATTGTGAAATAAAGAAAAGAATAGGTATGGCGAAGAATGCATTCAACCAGCTGCATACAATTATGAAAAACAGGAATATTAGTATGAAAACAAAAATCAAATCCTGGATTGCTATGTACTGTCTGTGCTGCTATATGGTTGTGAGAGCTGGACCATAAACAAGACCATGGTTAAAAGACTGGAGGCAGTGGAAATGTGGTTTTACAGAAGAATGATGAGGGTGTCATGGGTGGAAAGGAAAAGAAATGAAGAAATTTTAGAAATGGCAAACAGAAAAAGATCACTGATAACAAAAATCATCAAACGCCAAATGGAATTTTTAGGACACATTATCCGCCACCCTGGTTTGGAAGTACTCGCCTTGACTGGAAAGATGAATGGAAAAAGAATAAGAGGAAGACAAAGAATAACGTATTTGAAAGGGATAAGAACTTGGACAGATGAAGCTGAGAAAGGTGGCGCTGCTTTAATAGAATTGGCAAGAGATAGATCAGCTTGGCGGAAGATGACCTCCGACGTCTGCTTCAGATATGGAACTACATGAGATGAGATGAGATTTGTGTGCCATGTTTTACCTTTGATTTTTTAATTATTGTTATTATTATTTAATTTATTATCATTGTATAAATGTACATCGGTAATCACTAAGCAGCGTGCTGAACTACAATCTAAAACTATTTAAACCTTGCGGACGTATACGGATCTATTCACAGAAAATAAGATGAGAATCCTCTTTTTTTTTTACTGTGGGTCTATGTCTGCACCGCACGTTTACACCCCCAATGACGGTACTTAAAAATGGTTATTCTATTTCCTGTCCCATCATTGCTTATTCACCTTAACTATGCCATTCACGCATCTCTCATTTGTCCTTAGTGTCTTGTCGTGTTATGCTGATAAAGGGGAAACCCAAAACATCCACATCATCTGTGCTCGTCTAATAAAGTGAGGCTTACAATTCAACATGTATCATTATTTTTTCCTTCGAACTTCAAGCACCTACATTTTATTTATTAACCAGCACCGCCAACGATGATGATTATTATTATTATTATTATTATTATTATTATTATACTATTATTTTATTATTATTATTATCATCATTACTATCAGTATTATTATAATCATTATTACCACTATTTTAATTACTTTTTTTCGCCTATTACAAGAGCTGTAACCTAACAATAATTGCCTATTTGGACAATAAAGATTATTATTATTATTATTATTATTATTATTATTAATTTTAAAAAAGGGCCATTCCACGTCAAGTGGACCAAGGGTGGGAACCACACCCCTTTTGATTTTCCTCAAACTTGGCTCAATTGAAGATACTTATGAGACATGAAGAAAACCAAATTTTCAGTTCAGAATATGGATAATTGAAATTTTTACAATTTTTTGAAATTTTGTCTCAAAACGAGTGAAAATCAAATTTGCTCGTGGGTCCATTTTTGAGAGGCTATAACTTTTTTATTAATCAAGCTAACTCTCTCAAATTCGGTTATCCTGTACAACTTTTAGCATAGATTACAATTATTTGAAGGAAAATGAAAATATTTCTCAACTTTTGGCGTTATCTGCCCTTGAATATGGCTCCCCGTGCTGTTCGTCAAAAAAATGAATTTTTTCAATATTTTTTTTCATGACTTTAATGTTTCATTTTTGGTCATTGATGATTTGTATCTCAATAAATAACATATGGTCCAACATAATATAGCAAAAATATGGGTCTAGTACTACAAATTTTCGAACAATAACTGCGATGTGCACCAAAATCGCAAATTTTTGTCAACTTCAAGACTCAAAACGGTCAAAGATGTCGGCTGGGATTTTTTTCAAAATTTGATATATTGTGCAGATACACTATTTCTATAAGCACATGGAAGCTTTCCTTGTATTTTGAGGTGCTTCATGGTAAAAATCACATGCAAAGAACCTAAGTATATCAAGCTTAAGTTACAAAGGGGGATAACTCAATAAATTATTTAAACCCCCAAAATCGACTTATATTACATTACACAGATAACAAACAAAGCTTAAAATATTTGGCTTATGACAAACTCTTAACAGATAATAAATTCAATGCTTTCACCTTATCTATTTTTGAAAAAAGTGCGAAATAATGCATCAACAGTTCAATAATTGTAGACTAGACACTCATTCAGATATATCAGGGTGGCATGAATGAAAAAAAAATATCCAGCTCCTTTAGATTTATTATTTTGTGTGTTGGAATGTTCTCCAGTTAAAAATAGCTTTCGTTTTGGCAAAATCAAAGGTTCGGTTAAGCGATTAAGGCCCCAGTTATTATTAATATTTGGTAATTGGGATCAATAATTTTCATAATATTCAATGACTTGTCAATATACCAATTTGTATGCTTTCCTAAGATGATCACATTTTATCGGCTTTTGTCAGTTTGTCAATATTTCAACGCTGTTGTTGATTTCATTCCATGAAAATGGAAGGTCATTTCCGGTCAAACAAATAACGTTGAGAGTTGCGAGCGCAACGATCAGAGTGTAGAGTTAAAATCTGTCACCTTCTCAAACAACAGTAACTTGAGTCTTCTTCTTCTTTTTTTTCTCCTCTATCTGACCATTTGGTCGCTCTCTGAATATTTCTTTTTGTTTGCTTTTTAATTATTTATTCTTTTTAGACAATTTTTGAGATCGGAGTGGAGTGGATGGGACCTTTATCTTTATCCCTGCACCGTTCTGTAAAAAGAAGACAGAATGTAAAAAAAAAAAAGTGGCTGAACCAGGATTTGAACCCACAACGTCAATTCTGGTAAAACTTCCAGGGCAGACAACTAAACCCTTCAGCCATGACACCAACTTCGAAGTCGACGTATATTGTGTATATGTAGTAACAACTGATTTAATGTTGGTTAATTTTATGTTTTTATAGATAATTTATTAACTTTCCTTATTTGGAAACATTCCATATTCTGGACTGTGGATAATTGTTTAAAAGAGCGGAGTTTCAAATATCTGTCTGGGAATAACGAAATTTGGTTATCCCCAGACAGGTGTCTGGGGATAACCAATTTTCATTATCCCCAGACAGGTGTCTGGGGATAATGACAGCCCAGCCTTTTCGTTATCCCCAGACAGGTGTCTGGGGATAACCAATTTTCGTTATCCCCAGACAGGTGTCTGGGGATAATGACAGCCTGCATAAAAACTGCATTTTTGTACACCTCCAACGGAGGTGCATAAAAAACGCCACCAAAAAAATAGACATTAGAGCATGGAAACGTTTTCATGGTCACATCTCTAAGTCTGTTTTCTCAACTTGTGACTTGTGCCTGTGCTGTGTGCAGAGAGAGAAGAGAGAGAGAGAGAGAAGAGAAGAGAAGAGAAGAGAGAGAGAGAGAGAGAGAGAGAGAGAGAGAGAGAGAGAGAGAGAGAGAGAGAGAGAGAGAGAGAGAGAGAAAGAATTAGCAAGGATAAAAAATGTCTTTTGACAACCAACATTAGGGCTAAAAATGTCTCAACCAAAAAATTAAGTTCTCACTCTCACACGCACACAACAAAAGTTAAAAACGCTGTGATTATCCCCAGACACCTGTCTGGGGATAATAAAAATTCGTTATCCCCAGACACCTGTCTGGGGATAACGAATTTTCATTATCCTCAGACGCATATCTGAAACTCCGCTCTTTTAAACAATTATCCACATTCCAGAATATGGAATAAGGAAAGTTAATAAAATATCTATAAAAACATAAAATTAACCAACATTAAAATCAGTTGTTCATCATCATCATATCTTGTCGCACCAGTGAGTCAGCCAGTCCCGGGCAGTCTGGTTTCATTCCCTCAGGTCAGCATTGGTGCAGTGAGGTCCCAGCGAGCATTCGGACAGGATGTGGTCCATGGTCTGTCTGGGGTGACCGCATGGGCATTCAGTGCCCGGTGAGATTTTCCATTTAAAGAGGTTGGTGGAGATGTGTTTCCCACCTTTGCTCTGGCTCTGTTCAACGCCACCCAGTCTTTTCTCTTGAGGTCTGTGCCTGCTGGGAGCTTTTCTGTTGGGGGCTGGAGGGCATCGTTTGCTATCTTGTCCCATTCTACCCATTTGTCCAGGCGGAAGAATGCTGAGTGGTCTGGGTTAAGGCTCTCTACTGTGAGGAAGCTTTTCCTTGATTTGAGCCTGCTTTTGGGGCAATTGTGGTCATGAAGGGGGTGTCTCTGGTCCATTTCCTGTTTGTATTTTTGTATTTGGGCATGAGTTTCCCTCCGGATGTGTGGTGGGGCTATTCCTGCTGCACGGTAGACCAGTGGTAATGGTGTTGCTCTCAGCTGGCCCGTTACGATCCGGCAGGCGTTGTTGAGCCCGGGGTCTAGCTTGGAGGCATGGCATGATCGGGCCCATACAGCTGAGCAGTACTCCGCAGTTGAGTAGCTGAGGGCCAATGCTGTGGTCCTTAGAGTTTTAGGGTCAGTTCCCCAGTTCATGTTTGCCAGTTTTCCAAGGAGGGCATTACGCGTGGACACTTTTGCCTTGGTCTTCCTCACGTGTTCTCTGAAGGACAGAGTCCGATCAAGCGTCACTCCGAGGTACACTGGGTGGTAGTTGTACTCTAATGTCTGGCCATTCCACTTGATGTTAAGTTTTTTGTGGGCTTGGTGGTTGTTGAGGTGAAATGCACATACTTGTGTTTTCCCTGGGTTGGCGTTCAGTGAGTTTTTAGTGTAGTACTTTGTGGGGTGTCTAGGGCATTTGTCAGACTGCTCTCGATTGGTTGGAAGGACTCATCCTGTGTTGCGAGGCATAGGTCATCAGCATATATGAATCGGCGGATATTTGGGAACTCAGGCTGATCATTTGTATATATGTTGAAAAGTGTTGGAGCCAGCACTGATCCTTGGGGAAGACCATTCTTCTGGGTGCGCCACCTGCTCTTCCGGCCATCCATTTCAACAAAGAAGCGCCTGTTTTCGAGAAGTGACTGGATGATATTTACAATTTTCTTATTCTTTATCATTTTAGCCACTTTGAGGAGTAGGATCTTGTGATTCACTGTGTCATATGCTGCAGTGAGGTCGACGAAGACTGTGCCAGTGACCTGTTTTGTCTCAAACCCATCTTCTATGAATTGTGTAAGGTTAAGAAGTTGACCACATGTTGACCGTCCTGGTCGGAATCCAGCCTGGTCTGGAGACAGTTGTTCGTCTAGACTGGGTGACATGCGGGACATAACCATTCGCTCAAATAGCTTGTATGTGATGCACAGGAGGGAGATCGGGCAATAGCTTTTCTTGGATTTTGGATCTTTCCCCGGTTTCAGTAGGGCGACTACTCTTGCTTTCCTCCATGCACTTGGCAGCCTGTTTGTCCTTGCGCATACATTGAAGAGATCCAATAGCCAGGATAGGGTTCTCGGGCCAAAGTGTTGAATCATCTCAGTTGTGATTCCATCCAGTCCAGATGCTTTTCCTGCCTTCAGATGGGACAAGGCCTCTAGAAGCTCCTCCAGGGTAAAAGAGTCAAGATGATCTTCACTATCCTTGAGGGCTTTGTCCATTTCACGTTTCAGGGCTTTTAGTTGGCCTCGTGCTTTCTTGGCTGGTTTCCCATTCAGTAGAAGCTGATCAGTTGTTACTACATATACACAATATGCGTCGACTTCAAAGTGGGTGTCATCGCCGAATGGTTTAGTCGTCTGCCCTGGAAGTTGACCAGAATCGACGTTGTGGGTTCGAATCCTGGTAACGTCACTTTTTTTTTTTAAAATTCCGTCTTCTTTTTACAGAACATTGAAAGGGATAAATGTCCCATCCATCCTCCCCCCACCTCTTTTTTTTTTTATATTAAACTCTCTCTCTCTCTCTCTTGGTTGTTTTTTCTAGTTTCTAGTAAATCTATTCGTCCCCACTCCGATCTAATATAGTGTCTAAAAAGAATAAATAATTAAAAAGCAAACAAACAGAAATATTCAGAGAGCGACCAAATGGTCAGATAGAGGATAAAAAAAAAAAAACAATAATTGTTTTAAAAATAAAAACAATTTAAGAAATTCATGCTCAGAAACGGAACATTTACATAAAGGTTTAGCAAACAAAAAACTCAAAGGTTTAGGTCAAAATATAAAAAAAAAGAAAAAGAGAGATTTCCCTCGGAGCAGGGAATAGTGTTAATTAATAATAATAATAATAATAATAATAATAATAATAATAATAATAATAATAATAATAATAATAATAATAATAATAGTAATAGTATGATAATAAGAGTATTAATAATAAAAATAATATTATTATTGATAATAATATAATAATGATTATGATGGTAATAGTAATAATAATAACAATTATTACAATTATTATTATTATTATTATTAATATTATTATTATTACAATTATTATTATTATTATTATTATTATTATTATTAATGTTATCATTTATCATTTGACTAAAACAAAAAAAAAAACAATAATAGATCTAGACCAAATTAAATAATGAAATAATATTATCGGAGAAATAAAAAATTCAACTGATTAAAAAAATTCTTGCTCGGAATTCGGAACACAAGTGAAAACAATGAACATCAATTGGGAAGAAAGAAAGAAAAAGTAAAAAAAAAAAAAAGTGTGTGTGTGTGAGGGGGGGGGGGGGGGGGTAGCGACTGGTTCGAATCTGTGCAGCTAAAAGGAGTAAAATGAAAGGTGGCCTAACCCACTGAACTGTCTATCCACACCGCTATCGGAATATCTTAAATTCATATATGAGCTAAACATATTTCCACCATTTTTGCTTCCTTGTTTTGGTAGTTATTTTCATCTCTGATTCGAATAAAAATATGTTGTTGGATCTAGTTTTGTGGACGTGTGATACTAAATTATATTGTCTTGTGCGAAGAAGACAGGAAAATAACAGGTGTCGGTTTTGGGCTTTGGGGCGAACAACACCATGGCCTAGGAATTCGTCCGCGAAATAAAAAATAATTCCCGGTCATCCCCAAAATTGTGACCAGAATGAGCAAATTATAGAAACAAGAGATGATCAATAAAGTTAACAGGTAGGTAGGTAGTGAAAATTTAAATGGTTGGTGGACTATGAACAGATTTGAAGATTAACAACTTTCTTCCTGATTGAAAATAAAAAGTCGAATTGCCAGTTTGACGTTTTCAGATCAAAGTAACAAAAGAAATTTCATTGATCCATTTGCTTTAAAATAATTTTTTTAAAAGAGCTGGATTTGACATTTGATCACTATTTACTTTCATCTTGTGTTAAATATCACTTGATATATTAACTGTTTTGGGACACAACCACTAGAGAGGTGGGCCTTTGGCCTACCAACCTCCGCTGCACGTCCAACTCGCCTTGAGCATGCATTCACGTAAAATATAAAGATTTTTTTTAAAAACCTACCTCTGTTTCAAAAACTAGCATCTTTCAACTTTCTAAGAAACATTTTGATTTTTCAGAACTTTAGTTCGTTAAAAAATACCGGCCAATCTGACCCGTTGAGTCGAATGAAAAAGAAATATTGTTGTTTACACGGATCAAAGGAAATGCCGTAAATAAGCTTTCATGGACTTCCTGTGTTGTTTTTACAGTGTCACGTGACCGTTTTGAGAAATTTGACGTCTGCTGCAAATAATTAGACCGGTGGGGGGGGGGGGGGGGGGTAGATATTTTCGTTGGAGCAGAGAAAAAGTGAGTATTATTTCTTGTACTTGTAGAGAGGCCTGGGGTCCAACAGCAGTTGATTGAATAAAAGAAAAAAAGGCCTTTTTTATCCGCCGCCACCACCACCACCGTGAGAGTGGAGAGGGGGGGGGGGGGGGGGGGGGGTTGCATGATGAAGACGAAAGGGAGACGTGTCTCTTGGTGACCTTGGGGTGACGTAGAGCATGTCAACGATGCTGGCAGATGTTCTTAACCCCTTAACAGAGAAGCAAATTTTTTGCTTTCAGATAATAGTTTGCTTTTATCTTTATTATTGTTAACGGAGAATACAGCGTTTCCACCAAGAGAGCAGACAGACTCGGACTTCAATTGTCTATAATCGTTTTGCCATTACTTATCTTTTGATGAAAGAAGATTTGGTGTTAGGTCAAAGATCGAATTTCGCAGCTAAAGGTTGAATTGCTACTGGGTTTGCTCCTCCCCCCCCCCCTCCTTTTTTTTTTTTCTTCTTTTGATTTTCAACTTAGTATTGTTCATTGCTATTTCCTTTTTTATGATTAGCAAGTGCCGTAGGAGTCTCACAGGATGCAGGAGTACTGCAATTAACCCTTTGCCAGTGATACTGATTTTTTTTTGTTTTCAAATAAAAGTCTTCATTTATATTATTTTTTAACGCAGAAGAAAAAAACAAACGTTTCCACCATAAGAGCAGTAAGAATATTGATAAAAAGCGCTTTGAGCACGTTGGGTGGATATTGCCCTATATAACAGCTCAGATTTTTAAATTGTAATTTGTTTTTTATCTTTTGATGAAAACGGTAAGATTTTATTTTTGGTCCAAGTAAGATTGATATTCGCCTTTAAAAGGTTAAGTTGTTTTGTTTTTTCAGTTTTTTTTTTTTTTGTTTTGTTTTTCGAATGCGGATACGCTGCTTCTTCCTTTTTTTTTCCCCCTCAACTGGCAAGCTATCGCTGTACTTACCCGCATGGCTTGCACAACAAAAGGATACATCTAGGTCACAAAACCTTACATCCAGGTCACAAAATCAGACAACTAGGCCACACATCAAGACATCTCTGTTTCGTTTGTTCCAAGATAGCAAAACAAACCAGACGTCTTGGAGTTCGAAAGAGCTTTCCATAAAATATTTGGTATTTGCAAGACCCCCAGAAACCAATTCCCTATACAGATCTTGTGCACGGTTACTTATGACCTTGATTTCTTTCGTACCCACCCCCAAAATCCCACTTATTGTGTGTTATAGGCAGAACATAATAAATAGCTGGGCTGCCACATGCGTGACTAAATTGACCAAAGAGAGAATCTATACTTTGGCATTAGACACCCATTACCTGATGTCTTGGTTTTTAATCCTAGCATAGTGAGAGAGAAAACAAAACAATCATACATGTATCTGCAAACAGCAGAACGTTTTCATTTTACATTGAGATGGGAAGGGGAAGGGATAACACTATGACAAGAGAGAGAGAGAGAGAGAGAGAGAGAGAGAGAGAGAGAGAGAGAGAGAGAGAGAGAGAGAGAGAGAGAGAGAGAAAGAGAATGGGCGGGGGGAGGGGGGGATAGTAAGGGAGAATGGGAAAAGATGAAAGAAACAACGGGTTGCCTGATGACGTAGATCAAAGGATTGTTACAGCGGTGTTCACGGAGCGTACTTCGTGAAATTTTAACCTTTTACAGTGACACTGATTTTTTTCTGCAGATTGCTTATGCGGAATAAATCGTTTCACCAAGAGAGCAGTAGTAAGAGTATATTTAGACTCGGGCTTCAATTAAACTATAAATCCCAAAGCTTGTCTTTTAATGATAACATTAAGACTAAGATCTGGAGTTTGGGGAGTGTAAGATCGAATCTCGCCATTAATGGTTAAAATTGTTTTGATTTTTAAAAAAATAACACACACACACACGAGCGCGTGCGGTCACGACAGCGAGGACCATCTATTGCTTGTGTTGCAACAGTAAACCAGTTTACGTGTACGTAGATCCTGAGGCTAGATGCCCCCTTACCGTGTACGTAGGCACTCCCAAAAAAAAAAAAAAAGAAAGAGAGACACACACACACACACACACATACACACACGCAGTCTCGCATCCGCTACAAACTACTTTTGCGCACCAATTTTTACTGCACTAATGCACCAAATTGCATACCTATCTATGGACACTTTTTTCCGTATCTTTTTTCCAATAAACTTTTTTAACTGGGGCGGAACCTTGATAACAGAAACGAAACCCACACGATTTCGCGAGGAATGAATCATGAAAAAAATTAGGATATAATTTCAACACAACTTTTGAAATTCATCAAGGATTGTCCAGTACCGAATGTTTTTTGATAGAAAACAAATGCATCTTCAAATCTAAACTGCTTTTGACGGTAAGCGGTAAGTTTTTTTATTTATTTTTCTGTCCAAACGAATGATTTGTCCTGGTATAGAAGCTAAGTATTGGTAACACCGGCGACCGGCGCAGCTCTCTAGTATTTTTTCCAGAATATTTGGTATTTTTCACGCCTAGTTTGGCATTTTGCATACAATCTTTCTGCCCACTTGCTACATGCGTCTGGGGATAACAAATTTTCTTTATCCCCAGACAGGCGTCTGGAAATAATGACAGCTAATTAAAAATCAACTCTTACTAGGCACTTTGATAACTCCAGTTCAGTGGCCGCCGATAGGCTCACTGTAAGGTGAAACTCGTTTTTTGGAACTTTATTTTTGGCCCTTTAATGTTTTGGTCACCATGGCGTTATTTGTGAACCTATGTGACTAATGTTGGTATCATTTTAAAGGGCACAAAACAAGCTTTCTAACGGTATATTTTATTCTTAATTCCTGATTGTATTTCTCAGAAAGCTATTGAAATAAAAATTTATCAAATTTTGACTTATAAGAACTTTTTAAATTATGGATACATTTTAATTATACTTCATACTAGTGCCGCGCTGAGGACCGGACCGAGGACCGGTCCCACGGTCTTTTAGCTGTGAACCGTGGTCTGGTCCCAAAGAGGAAGACCGCCGGCGGTCCTCACTTCTTATCACCTTTCAACGGTCTGGCGCCATACTACTTCCCCAGCGATTCGTTGCCTCGGTCCTTTGCCTATCTTCCACCAATCACCACCCATCCCACTTAATTAATCGCACCCACCCCCCTTTGCCATACACTAAACGACACAGACGACCATAGAGGCAGACGACCACCTCCCTCCACTCCGCAAACCGCCCTTTCGTGTGTGAGATGGGGGGAACAGGAGGCGCACGCCTTGGACGATTCCATTATACGGGGTAAATTTCAAAATTTACTACACCATAATGATCGCAATGACAATGATCTATGATGAAGGCATGACCCCTCTTCTCTAATGGGTTATTGTTTGAAATGTATGTGACTACTAAAGATGTGTGTGTGTGTGTGTGTGTGTCTCAAACCTAGCAAGTTGCAAGTCTGATTTTTTGTTTTCTTTTGTCCATCTCTTGTCGCCACTCCTTTCTATCGCATTGTTGTCATTTAAAATAATACAATAATATTAAAATTTCGTTTGGTGTTTTAACTAATCAAATAATATGAGTTTCATTAGTTTTCTTCCTTCCAAAAAAACCAGTTATAACGTCTGTATTTTTAAAAGGTCCAATAGAATATTTGGGGACCCCGATAGCTCAGTTGATAGAGCACTCTCTTTATACGCAAAGGGCCAGAGATCGATCCCGGGTGCAGTCGAGTTTTTTTCTGAATCCCTGTCTACTCAGCA
>NC_088374.1:10309190-10323071 GCF_034508935.2 Berghia stephanieae
CTTCTTCTTCTTTTCTTCTTTCTTCTTCTTCTTCTTTCTTTCTTCTTCTTCTTCTTCTTCTTCTTCTTCTTCTTCTCTTCTTCTTCTTCTTCTTCTTCTTCTTCTTCTTCTTCTTCTTCTTCTTCTTCTTTTCTTCTTCTTCTTCTTCTTCTTCTTCTTCTTCTTCTTCTTCTTCTTCTTCTTCTTCTTCTTCTTCTTTCTTCTTCTTCTTCTTCTTCTTCTTCTTCTTTCTTCTTCTTTCTTCTTCTTCTTCTTCTTCTTCTTCTTCTTCTTCTTCTCTTCTTCTTCTTCTTCTTCTTCTTTTCTTCTTCTTCTTCTTCTTCTTCTTCTCTTTTCTTTCTCTTTCTTCTTCTTCTTCTTCTTCTCTTCTTCTTCTTCTTCTTCTTTTCTCTTTTCTTCTTCTTCTTTCTTTCTTCTTCTTCTTCTTCTTTCTTCTTCTTTCTTCTTCTTCTCTTCTTCTTCTTCTTCTTCTCTTCTTCTTCTTCTCTTCTTCTTCTTCTTCTTCTAACTAACTAAACCCTAATAGGAAAATAAACACCCTAGCATTATGACTAACCCTAATAGAAAAAAACCCCTCGGACTGCTTTGCACTACCTTTCAATACTTCACTAATTGAATCAAAGAAGCCGCAACTGTAGTGCAATGAGTCTCAAGCTAGGCAGAGACTTGATAATCTTGAAAGTTATCAACAGATAAAATACTGAAAAGGGAATATGATGGTGTTCTTCTTCTTCTTCTTCTTCTCCTTCTCCTTCTTCTTCTTCTTCTTCTAACTAACTAACCCTAATAGGAAAATAAACACCCTAGCATTATGACTAACCCTAATAGAAAAAAACCCCTCGGACTGCTTTGCACTACCTTTCAATACTTCACTAATTGAATCAAAGAAGCCGCAACTGTAGTGCAATGAGTCTCAAGCTAGGCAGAGACTTGATAATCTTGAGAGAAAGTTATCAACAGATAAAATACTGAAAAGGGAATATGATGGTGTTTTTAGGTAAATGGAGGCAGACTGCATCATTGAGAAGGTGCCCTTGGATGAAGGTCGGAACATAACACATTCAAAATTCTGTGTGCCTCACAGACCAGTTGTTAAGATGTCCAGCCTTTCAACTAAGATACGCCCTGTATTTGATGCTTCTGCCTCCGGACCAAACACTATCTCTCTAAATGACTATGGAAACAGGCCCAAACCTGTTACCTCTGTTGAGCGATGTGCTCATGCGATTTAGAAGACATAAAGTAGCCTTATGCTCCACATAGAGAAGGCTTTTCTCAGATTAGTGTCAGACAAGAAGATCGCGATGTGCATCGGTTTTTCTGGCAGATTGACAACGGTGTGTTTTTTACACCGCCAAACGGAGGTGCATAAAAATGGTGTGTTTTATACACCGTCAACGGAGGTGCATAAAAACGGTGTGTTTTTTACACCGCCAATGGAGTGCATAAAAACGGTGTGTTTTTTACACCGCCAATGGAGGTGCATAAAAACGGTGTGTTTTTTACACCGCCAATGGAGGTGCATAAAAACGCTGCGGAGTACCACTTTGACGATTAAACAATTTCACTTTATCACTAAGTCATCTACAAGGTTACATATATGTTGTTGTTGTTGTTGGTGGTGGTGGTGGTAGTAGTGGTGGTGGTGGCGGTGGTGGTGGTAGTCTTGATGATGATGATGATGATGATGATGATGATGATGATGATGATGATGATGATGATGATGATGATGATGATGATGATGATGATGATCGTTCTCACAACTCGTCTCCGGCAAGAACATTTTATGAGTCACTGGATCTTCAAAATCGACAATATCAGCAAAGTCCGAATGGTAAATTGGATCCGATTCACACTCTGGGTCACCGCCATCTGGAATGGAATCATATTATGCTAATAATAGGAATAAGATTGCGTATAGAAAGTGATAAATGTGACTATTTATATTAAGCGATTCCCAGTATTAACCCTCTCCTTACCAGACATTTTCATAATTTTCCCCAAAACTTCACACCCGAATAAAAAAAGATTTTAAGAAGCGCCGATTCAGTTCTGTGTTGCTGTTTGTAGGCTGACTGAACTGTTGTTCTTAAGATGAGATAATAATTGTGTCAGTACAACCTTCTCCAAAAAAACACATCATTTTTATGCACCTCCGTTGGCGGTGTAAAAAACACACCGTTTTTATGCACCTCCATTGGCGATGTAAAAAACACACCGTTTTTATGCACCTCGGCAGTGTAAAAAACACACTGTTTTTATGCACCTCCATTGGCGGTGTAAAAAACACACCGTTTTTATGCACCTCCATTGGCGGTGTAAAAAACACACCGTTTTTATGCACCTCGGCAGTGTAAAAAACACAGTTTTTATGCACCTCCATTGGCGGTGTAAAAAACACATCGTTTTTATGCACCTCCGTTGGCGGTGTAAAAAACACACCGTTTTTATGCACCTCCGTTGGCGGTGTAAAAAACACACTGTTTTTATGCACCTCCATTGGCGGTGTAAAAAATACACCGTTTTTATGCATCTCCATTGGCGGTGTAAAAAACACACCATTTTTATGCACCTCCGTTGGCGGTGTAAAAAACACACCGTTTTTATGCACCTCCATTGGCGGTGTAAAAAACACACCGTTTTTATGCATCTCCATTGGCGGTGTAAAAAACACACCATTTTTATGCACCTCCGTTGGCGGTGTAAAAAACACACCGTTTTTATGCACCTCCATTGGCGGTGTAAAAAACACACCGTTTTTATGCACCTCCATTGGCGGTGTAAAAAACACACCGTTTTCATGCACCTCCATTGGCGGTGTAAAAAACACACCGTTTTTATGCACTTCCGTTGGCGGTATGAAAAACACAACATTTTTATGCACCTCTATTGGCGGTGTAAAAAGCACACCGTTTTTATGCACCTCCATTGGCGGTGTAAAAAACACCGTTTTTATGCACCTCGGCGGTGTAAAAAACACACTGTTTTTATGCACCTCCATTGGCGGTGTAAAAAACACACTGTTTTTATGCATCTCCATTGGCGGTGTAAAAAACACACCATTATTATGCACCTCCGTTGGCGGTGTAAAAAACACACCGTTTTCATGCACCTCCATTGGCGGTGTAAAAAACACACCGTTTTTATGCACCTCGGCGGTGTAAAAACACAGTGTTTTTATGCACCTCCATTGGCGGTGTAAAAAACACACCGTTTTTATGCACCTCCATTGGCGCTGTAAAAAACACACCGTTTTTATGCACCTCCATTGGCGGTGTAAAAAACACATCGTTTTTATGCACCTCCATTTGCGGTGTAAAAAAACACCGTTTTTATGCACCTCGGCGGTGTAAAAAACAGTTTTTATGCACCTCCATTGGTGGTGTAAAATACACACTGTTTTTATGCATCTCCATTGGCGGTGTAAAAAACACACCATTATTATGCACCTCCGTTGGCGGTGTAAAAAACACACCGTTTTCATGCACCTTCATTGACGGTGTAAAAAACACATCGTTTTAATGCACCTCCATTGGCGGTGTAAAAAACACACCGTTTTTATTCACCTCCGTTGGCGGTGTAAAAAACACAGTTTTTATGCACCTCCATTGGCGGTGTAAAAAACACACCGTTTTTATGCACCTCCATTGGCGGTGTAAAAAACACACCGTTTTTATGCACCTCGGCAGTGTAAAAAACACAGTTTTTATGCACCTCCATTGGCGGTGTAAAAACATACCGTCTTTATGCACCTCCATTGGCCGTGTAAATAGC
This sequence comes from Berghia stephanieae, assembly GCF_034508935.2. NCBI lineage: Eukaryota > Metazoa > Mollusca > Gastropoda > Nudibranchia > Aeolidiidae > Berghia > Berghia stephanieae. The sequence continues at coordinate 10,312,965 of NC_088374.1, forward strand.
ACACCGTTTTTATGCACCTCCATTGGCGGTGTAAAAAACACACCGTTTTTATGCACCTCGGCGGTGTAAAAAACACAGTTTTTATGCACCTCCATTGGCGGTGTAAAAAACACATCGTTTTTATGCACCTCCATTGGCGGTGTAAAAAACACACCATTCTTATGCACCTCCGTTGGCAGTGTAAAAAACACACCGTTTTTATGCACCTCCATTGGCGGTGTAAAAAACACACCGTTTTTATGCACCTCGGCAGTGTAAAAAACAGTTTTTATGCACCTCCATTGGCGGTGTAAAAAACACACCGTTTTTATGCACCTCCATTGGCGGTGTAAAAAACACACCGTCTTTATGCACCTCCATTGGCGGTGTAAAAAAACACACTGTTTTTATGCACCTACATTGGCGGTGTAAAAAACATACCGTTTTTATGCACCTCTATTGGCAGTGTAAAATACACATCGTTTTTATGCACCTCCATTGGCGGTGTAAAAAACATCGTTTTTATGCACCTCCGTTGTATGGTTTGCCCACATGTCAGCTTTGTCCCACTTGTTAGTCTGAAAGTATTGTACTGTCCTGTCAGGTGCTTCACGTCGAATAGTTTCACACAGTTCGTGAAATCTTTCCACAGATCTAGGGTCACGCTGTTCTTTAAAATTGTTTAAAATGCATCAACTAGCTCTGAGGACAAGCATTGATTCTGCAATGCTCGCTTCACATCAGTTGATGCATGGAACGCACAGATTTTGATAAAAGATGCAGGAAGGGTTTCACGAACTGCTGCAATCTCTGCAAAGTCCTTGTCAATAAAAAACACAGATGGTTCACAATTATAATCAGTCATCACAGACTTCAAAAAAACTCAAACAAGACAAAAGACTCATACCACTCTCATTCCTGACAAAACCATGTAACACAGGACGACCATGACCCTCATCATCTATGCACATAACATTCACAAGAGGATACAAATATCGATTTACTTTGTATATTGCATCCATAACAAACACATCACAAAAAACACTCAAATCACGCCTCATTCTTCCCGTTACATAAAACAAATACTCAAAACCGCCATCCTCATTCACACCGAACTTTGTTACACCTCCTTCCTCCTCTATCTCTCTCAGTAATTCCTGTACTGTCTCACTGTCCCTCCTGTCAATATCAGTCTTGAAAATCTCCGCTGCAAATTTTCGACATCTTTAGGTTATACATTTTTTCCTTGGCTTGATTGCCTAAGTTGGGTTGTGGACACCTTTGTTTTAGCCATAGCCTTCACGGTCTCATTCACGAGGGGCAGGCGATTCTCTGGATAAAGTGAGGATGGCTAAATGTAAAAAGAAAAAAGAAAAAAGATTAAAAGTACGAAATTGAATGTAATAGCATTCTATTCAGACCTGCCAGCTAACAAAAAAAAAAAAAAGCATTTTATTTTTATTGACAACTTAAAGACAGAAATCTGCATAAATGCACGAGTTGTGTTTATCACTCTAAAATACTTGAATGAACTAAAATGCAACAGGCGTTGATCAAATTCAAGGGTTTAATGAATGATTGCAGAATTCCCCAAAAAAACGTCGCTTCATTGTCTTTGTAACTTTTTCATGGCATACAAAAGCGCAATAGAGTGGTCACCATTTATAATTAGTCCTCAGAAATCAAGCACTTATAACTGCATCGTACTCATAGTCAAATTCAAATTTTATTTTGAAATGTCTATGGACAACCATCAAATCTTAAAATTCCTTACCTGGAACAGAAATAGACAAAGACAAAAAAAGACCCAAAAAATTACCCCCACCTAGATCTGCTTATATTGTCTTACAGGACTTAATAGCGCTTGCAACACTATAAAAAGGATGATGATATGGTGACTGATTCAATAAATAGGGAACAGTAGATTTCACGAGCACTTCAAAGATGTACCAATTTTGACATTACCTCAAAGTCTCACCGAGACACAAGCAAAGGATCCTGCTAAAACATTTACATAATGCAATAATATTCAAAACCTATAACTATAACAGTACATAACAGAGAGATGATTTATAGTGAAAAATATCATCTCAAGAAGAAAGGTACTGTATTTGACTGTCTGCCTCCCAACTAAAGACCCCCGCAAGGACCAGGAAAAAAATGAGCAATCTTAATCCATAACAAAGACAGGGAGCAACATGGAAAGGGAAAACAAATATAGGGGATAGAAAAAATGTGAACTTTCTGCCCAGAACCCTTCCAAGAAATTTTTTTTTTAATTTAAAAAAAATACAAATTCCGTAAGTCAATTTTGTCACAAGCTGGTCATCATCTCTCCATCTCAGTGCGCTACCTCGAATGTATTGTAATAAAATATGAGTTGGAATGGTTGTCCTTTAAACATTTGGTCCTGGTGTCAATAGTGCCTATACCTGACTAATCTATTACTATATATTACACTCAATAGTGTGAGGGAGGATTAAGTACTGAAAATATAAAGTAACAAGAAAAGAAAAAATAATACATATTTATTTAAAAAATTGAGTCTAATTGCGACTAAAATAGAATTTGCGATTAATTGCTGTCAAGTGTACAATTTTCGGCAGCGAAAAACTGCAGGAACAAAATGTCGATGGAAAATAACTATAAAATGTCTTACAAATTTATCACATGGTGGTGATTAGCCCTTGTAACCCTCAAAACCCTCAGAAGCCCATTGATGTCAACTGCAGCTATTCGGAAATATGCTGGACAATTTAATTTCAGAGTCCTGCATGGTAAGAAAAACTTTTTATTACAAAATAATAAAATTATCCACAACTAGCGGCGTGGCATGCTTACAGTATAAAGTGGTGCCAGACGAAAATGACTTACACATGCTACATGTGTAAATATAAAAGAAAGAAAAAAAACTTGTAAAGTAAATTTGCATGGTGATGTTTCTATTCCTGCAAATCTTTTCAATAGTTTGTTTATATAAATCACGAACGAATATATTGATTGGAGTTTGGACACTGAGGGAAATGGCTAAAGGGACACATGCAGACATTGAATGTCAATCGAACAAAGGGTAATTTCAAAACTTACAAAGCGTAAGAATGTAAACAGCCCATGGCCTATTAAAAGACTACTGTAGTTACGTCATGAAACAGCCCCATTCCACTTCGGAAATCAAACATGATCTCTCTCTCTCTCTCTCTCTCTCTCTCTCTCTCTCTCTCTCTCTCTCTCTCTATCTATCTATCTATCTATCTACCTATCTCTCTGTGTGTGTGTGTGTGTGTGTGTGTATGTGAGATGAACGCGCACGCACGCACACACACACACACACACACACACACACACACAAAGTCAAACACGCATATTCACGCCAAGATCATGCATTTAGCATATAGCATCACTATCAAGAAATGTTTGATTTAACTCGTTCACATTCCTTCATATCAATTTTTGCAGCAATAATAATAATGATGATGATGATGATGATGATGATGATGATGATGATGATGATGCTGATGATGATGATGATGATGATGATGATGATGATAATGATAATAATGATAGTAATAATAATAATAATAATAATAATAATAATAACAATAATAATAATAATAATAATAATAATAATAATAATAATAATAATAATAATAATAATAATAATAATAATAATAATAATAATAATAATAATAATAATAAAATAATAATATATACAATAATCACGACACAGAGAGAGAAACAAATGAACTTGTTAATAATCGTGATTTCGATAATAATAAAGATGGTCGAAGTTACCATACTATGACTATGACGTAAATGACCAACATTAGCTATTTTCCCCCAGTCCAACAGAGTTGGAGCAAAAATTTCTCGGCACCTGAGGCGGGTTTTTTCTCGTATGTGAAGATGGTAAAAATTCGAGCCATTTACTCAGGTATTCATTGTGGCAACATTATAGTACATTATAGTAATAGCCTTAAATGGTGCCAGCAAAAATCCGCTCCTTGCAATCGTTTGAGTGGGGAAATCCAGTCACTCGCTCAGCCATGGTACACAGTCGCTGACAGTCATCAACGGACTGTGTGAATCGGGAGAAAAGCGTAGATAGAAGGCGTTGTGACAGAAAGGGAGTCTGTTTCGCACTGTTGATAAAAGGCGATATATACCATTTCTCAGTTTTATATATTTAAAAAAAATGCTGTTATCCATTTTTAAAACATGGATGTGGTGCCAGGCACCATTTGAACCTATAGAGCCACGCCCCTGTATAGTATGATAAAATATTAATAGCGTCGTCACTTGCACAACTCAATTGTGATGGATTTCAACATGCAGATTATAGAGCAATTGAAAATAAATCTTATTAAGATATTCAATAAAAATACTCATCCAGCGCAATCAGATACAATGAACAAATCAAGTCTTTCACTTTTTAAAACTTATGGTAATAGTTGAACTATTGTCTGTAAATGAGCTGTAGATAGGCACACATTGCCTCTTCCTCTGGATATTTTAAAATTCAGAATCAGTTTGATTGCTTTATTAAAATTGTCTTGGCAATCAAGATAGAAAAGCTGATGGTGATAATTTATTTCCGAGTTATTCCGAAATATCATAACCTTGTGCATATGATATTTTCATTTTTTTTAGATATGTAAAAGTAAAAAAACAGATCCTGCCCCCGTCCAAAAACAACCTCCTACCTCTGGTTAGGGCGAACTCCTTTGCTTGAAGTCAATCGCTTTTTGCCTTGTTTACATTCATACACACAAAAGTCATAAATCAACCAACTTTCCTCATGGTGATATGATGGAAGCTGAAAAACACGGAATAATATAAAAGATCATCACATAAATACTTAAATATTAAGTAAAAAATTGCAATATTTTCTCCAACTGAGACAAAGGTGTTACAGTACAGTTCAGTACGTTAGAAGAATAAGAAAGTAAGTCGTGGTACTCAAATCAGGGACTAGGTCAAAAGCTGAATGGCACAAATGGAAAGCCAAAGGCATGTTGTTTTCAATATTTAAAGTCAATCATCACATAAATACTTAAATATTAAGTAAAAAATTGCAATATTTTCTCCAACTGAGACAAAGGTGTTACAGTACAGTTCAGTACGTTAGAAGAATAAGAAAGTAAGTCGTGGTACTCAAATCAGGGACTAGGTCAAAAGCTGAATGGCACAAATGGAAAGCCAAAGGCATGTTGTTTTCAATATTTAAAGTCAATAAAAATTCAAATTCTGCGCATTCTAATATTAGGCAAACAACTACAGACCACACTAAATTAAATTGTATTAAGTAAAAGGATCTTGTCACATTCAATCAAGTTGTCATTTGAGAAAAATTACTACATTATAAATTGAAGTTCAGATCACATGTTTGAAGCTGTATTAGGAAAATTCATTTATCTGTGTATAAGCCAAGTTTCATCAAAATCACAGTGGCAACGAGTGTCTAATATTTGCCACCAGATACACTCGTAAAATTTGAGTGTAGGCCTATTTAGCAAAATCATATATTAGGAATGGTTTTTCCTACATAATAAAGCAGCGCATGCCTGTCATCATCCTTCATCTTTTATATATATATGAAAAAAAGAATTGAGCTTTCATAAGGCGCAATATCCACCAAAAATGCTCAAAGCACTTTGCAAAGGATCCCTGACTAGCAGCAACACGTAACAAGTAGAACGAGACATGACGCATGTTAGGCGATTTTTTTATTCTGACAGACAACGCTCTTAGCGGATAGGAAATCATACACATGAGTACAGTGAGAGAATGTGAGTCCCTGGCGAGGCTCGACCCCAGGACCTTCCAATGCGGAAGTGAGTGCCACACAGCCGCATATCTTGGCTGTTCTTGAGAATTTGCCAAACACCTACAAACTAATGAGTAAAAAGAGGGGAGATGGGCAGAAATACACACACACACACACACACACACACACACACACACACAGAGAGAGAGAGAGAGAGAGAGAGAGAGAGAGAATAATATCAGTTATTATTATTATTATTATTATTATTATTATTATTATTATTATTATTAGTATTATTATTATTATATTATTATTACTATTACTATCATTATTATTATTATTGTTGTTATTATTATTATTATTATTATTATTATTATTATTATTATTATTATTATTATTATATTATTATTACTATTATTATTATTACTATTATCATTATTATATTATTATTATTATTATTATTATTATTATTATTATTATTATTATTATTATTATTACTATTATCATTATTATTATTATTATTATATTATTATTATTATTATTATTATTATTATTATTATTATTATTATTATTATATTATTATTATTATTATTATGTAACAACACATCATAGTTATCATATATTGCCAATAAAACTATCATTAATGATGATGGCCGGGGCTCATGCGAAGACCTATAATTCTAGGCATCGACTTTGATGATAGTATTATCCAATACTCCTCTATCATGTTTATCTATGAGTGTACCAGGGTTTTAAAGTCATATTAAATCATTGTTAAAGATTTTGTCTTTCATACTATCGTACTATATATTTTCATACTATAAAGATAGTATGAATATATATATATATATATATATATATATATATATATATATATATATATATATATATATATATATATAATGGCTTATTTACAAATCATTTAGTCATATCTATTTATTCTTATATAAATTTCAATTAAAATTTTAAAAAATCATCTCGTCCTTTTTCTTTAGCCTGTATTTATTTATTTATTTATTTATTTATTTATTTATTTATTTATTTATTTATTTATTCATTTATTTATTTACTTATTCATTTACTTTTTTATTCATGTATTTATTTATTCCTTTATTTCTTTGTTTGTTTCATTCATGTAATGATTTATTTATTTATTTTTAAATTTAAGGGTAGCTGTAAGTTCATTATCTATATGCAGTGTGTATTTATCTAAAATATGACGAAAATGAAATTAAACTGGTAAAGTGACGGCAAATGTTGTATGCGCTCATTACTGAGGTTTTTCACAATAGACAAAATAAAAAACAAACAAACAAAGAAAAACAAACAAATAAAAACAAACAAACAAAAATAAAAATAATGATAGTGTTTACACATTTTCACTGTGTCGGATGCAAGTAAGGGACAAAATAGGTAATAAACGCATTCACCTGATATAAGATTTAATGAGAATGGTATTGTTGTTGTTGTTTTGAGTGGATAAGAAACGGATATAAAATGCATAAGAGTTGTGATAAGAATTGTTAATTTCGTTAGTGTGCTGTGGATAAAAATTGGCGTGAAAAATATGGGCGATATGATAATACTGACGATGTATTGAGTGGATAGAAATGAAAAAAATGAATATATGGGAAATTTAATAAGAATGACAATAGAATTCAATAGTCGTAACGTCACTTCCTTCCTAATGACGCATGGTAACGTAGTAACACTGGCTCTAAGCTATCGGAACAATGGCGGACGCCCGTATGAAATATTTCTCCGGCGAGCATAAAGGGTATCCAGAGGAAAAATAACACATACATTTGATCATGTTTTGACTTTTACACATTCTGTCCACAAGACATATGAAAAGTTGTAGCCAGCATGAAAAATAAAAAGTAATGATTTTCTTTGTTTAGAACCAAGATGGCCGCCGTTGCCAGGCGGCGTGACATCAGACTATTGAATCGTATGACGATGTATTGAATTGATATAGATGGATGTAAAATATATGGGAATCTTGATAAAAATAGCGATGACGTTGCTGTGTTGATCGGATAAAAAAAAAGGATGTATGGGAATCTTCATAAGAATGGAAATGAACTTATTGCGTTGATTGAATAAAAGTGAATGTAAAATATATGTAAATCTTGATGCGAATGGCAATAACATTGCAGTGTTGAGTGCATAGAAATGGATGTAAAATATATAGGAATCTTGATAAGAATTCCTATTAAGACATTTGTGTGTTGAGTCGATAAAAATGGATGTAACATGTACGGGAGATAGAATGTCAATTATATTGATTTTTTTTGAGTGGATATAGAATCAGTTCTTCAGAGCCATTGGGCCCATTTAATAGGAGTTTTCTCGGTTTCTATAACTTGAAACGGACAATAGCAATTGATTGCAACTCATTTGATAGGATGTAAGTCTATCGCAAAGTACTTTCAGACAGATCTAACAGATCCAGCGAACACATCACTGCTGGGTGGACAGGGGGAAGGGGACAGAAAACAAATCTAAACTACACGGGATCGATCTCGTTTCCTTTGCTTGTGAAGCGAGTGCTCTACCAAATGAGTTATTGGACTTCCCAATCGTAAATAAAAATGGAGGTAACATGTAAAGGAGATGTGATAAGAATGGTAATGTCGTTGATGTGTTGAATCGATAAAGTTGAATGTAAAAATAATGGAAGATGTGATAAGAATGGTAATGTTGTTGATGTATTGAGTGGATAAAGTTGAATGTAAAAACAAAGGGAGATGTGATAAGAATGGTAATGTTGTTGATGTATTGAGTGGATAAAGTTGAATGTAAAAACAATGGAAGATGTGATAAGAATGGTAATGTTGTTGATGTATTGAGTGGATAAAGTTGAATGTAAAAACAAAGGGAGATGTGATAAGAATGGTAATGTTGTTGATGTATTGAGTGGATAAAGTTGAATGTAAAAACAATGGGAGATGGGATAAGAATGGTAATGTTGTTGATGTGTTAAGTCGATAAAAACGGATGCAAAAACTGTTAAAGATATGATAAGAATGGTGAAGTTGTTGATGCGTTTAGTGGAGGCGGTGCTGTCATTACTTCGTAACCAAAAGGTACCGAGTTCTACTACCGGCCTCGTTGTGTGGTCTTAAGCAAGTCATCTCGCTCTAGCTCACATTGCGGCACTGAACGTCTGGATTACCCCAGTTTTCCATTAGAATAGACCCTAAAGACAAATTTCCCCTTGTGGATGAATAAAGGGATTTTAAATAATTGTATACATCATTAAAATACTTGAGCTTTTATATTACGTCAATTATATTAAATGTGCTCAAGTTGCTTATTTGCATATGGTCATCAGTTAAAAGCAGCGCTTAAAATGTACCAAGAGTTATCACGCTTGTAATGCGATATTACATTTCTTTCAATGGAGACGGTCATGTACTCATTTTACATACGGATACGGTGATAGAATGTGAATACAAAGCTTTTTTCAAGGATTCAACTATATACCGTTCAGAGCGGACCTTTCAGTCCTAAGGAGAGTGTCATAGTTATACCATCAATCCGAATAATTTTATACCCAAGTGCAGTGATAAAATGTGGGCTGTGAGGTTTCTAACGATTCAATTTTGCGCCATTTAAAGAGGGACTTGAACCAGGATCCTATAGTGCCATAACTACTTGACCAACAATCCTCGCAATGAACAAAAATTGAACAGAAAACATTGATTTTAATGTCGATCGATGACGATGATTTCAACTAGTCATGAATTGGAGGAGTTAAATTTCAAAATCTACAAAGTGCCCTTTCCCATCATTCAGAGAAAACGTCAGATTGTGGGTCTTTCATTATTGACTTAAGGGGGATCGATAATTGAAATGCAAAGATCCTTAATTGGGACAATTATCAAACTGATGAACTGTATCGATTATATTAAAAGTACCATCGCACTCAGTGATATAAAAGCTCTCACTCTCAGTTAAGAAACTTTATTATTTTTATTGTAGTAAGGAACAGTTTAAAGATAACATGATGTATGCTATGCTTATAATAATTTCAATGCTTGGCGTCGCAGGATGTCAAAATTTAGTAGCATCCAAATTTTTCAATCAACCGATGTTATGTGACGTCACAGAAAGATTGGATCGTGACTGTTCCTCTAAACTTTCTAGAGTACGGACTTTTGTGGAGTGTATAACTTACTGTGGATCAGACAGGTCTTGTATAGGAGCAAGTTTGGACGAGGAAGGATTGTGTTTTCATCACAAAGAATGCCCACACATTTCTGGTTGTACAACACAAAATTCAAATCATAGATATATGACAAAGCATTGTGCGCATGGGACATGGGATGCGTCCACTCAATCTTGCAATTGTGTGACGG
>NC_088374.1:10323171-10362072 GCF_034508935.2 Berghia stephanieae
GATGTAGATAGATAGATTGATAGATAGAGAGATATAGCATTTTTAGTATTTCACTAAAATGCTATTTATAAATTTCATTGAAATTTTACTTTAAAAAAATTTATCATATTCATATATTTCCAAATTTATCGCTTTATTAAATTTTGATGTAAATAAATATTCATATCGTTTATTTTATTGGCAAAATCATCTAAATGTTACCTGTAACGGAGATTGATGTTAATTTTGAAACTATGATTGAATCTTTTCCGTTCTGACAAAATCGCTTTTCATTGTCACGTCAGTCCATTTGTTTTTGACAAATTTCCTGCACTTCGTCGACTCCTCGTCAAAATATTGACCTCCATTGCACATGACTGGGAACTCTCTCGCACTAGGACAGGACTGTCCCAAATCTGTAACATATATAATAAAGAAAAACCTACCGCACCCATTGGGACGGGACAAAACAGTCCTAGCGTGTCCCGAGCCGTTGTGAAATGCTACAAAATCAACGGGCAACTTATCCATGTTTCTGTAGGGTTGAGCAGACAGATAACAGTTTAAAATAAAAATAAAAATTCCCTTTATTCACCCCATAGAGGAAACTGTTCTGGAGGATCTATTCCAAGGAAGACTGGAATAACCCAGGCGTTAGCCGCATTGCAGCGCCGCAAATAAAGCTATGGCGAGGTGACTTGCTCAAGGCCACACAGCGCAGTGCTCGAACCTGGACCTTTCGGGGACGAAGCAAAGGCCGTACCGCCGAGCCATGCAGACCCTCTTTTATCCTCTTGAAAGGATGCTAGTCTGTCAAAGATTACTTTCATCAGCGAACTGGTACTCATTTGCACCTGGGTAAAGTGAGGTGATTCCAATAAAAAACATTTTAGGATAAGATCGGAGATCACCATAGTCTATGGATTTGACCCTTGAGTAATCTTTGGGTCATTAAAGGATGCACCCAATATTATTTCCTCTTTCTATTTGTCTTTTTTTCTACGTAGTAAAACACAGAAATATGCAACCTCCATTTCATCCATTTTGAAAATGCATTTGCGCAAGCGATACGCGAGGTGTGTCCTGGGACAGTCCTGTCCTAGTGCGGTACCTGTTTTGAATAGAAGTTATCTTCAGTGGGACAGGACAAATTCGTCCTGCGACAGTCCTGTACTAGTGCGGTACCCCTTTTGAATAGCAGTTTTCTTCAGTGGGACAGGACAAATTCGTCCCTATCTATTATCTCTGTCATGCCAGGCGATATTACAAATATTTTTTTCGACAGAGATAACGCTGTTAACGGAAGTTACTGATTTTACACATGTATACGCTGAGAAAATGTGAGTCAAGAGCCGTTTCCAAAGACCGAACAATGAGAAGCTCATACTCGAACCTTGGACCAACTGGTCTGCAGGCGAGTTTCATAACAATAAACCATATAGCGCACAGAAGAACTTTTAAAATATGGTCAAAGACACGCAGACAAAAAACATTTTAATGCCATCTCACTGTCTATCAGACACCTTGGTATCACCAGGGCGAAAAACTTAACCTCTAAAACACTCATGCTATTGTTTGGTTAAGTAAAAAATACGAGTACCTATTTTCCTCTTTAACTCACTAATATTTAAGACGAAAATAAAAACATCTGAACGATGGAAAGGACACTATTCAGGATTTAAAGGACAAAATTGACGCCACTCAGCTCTTTGTTATTGCATATTTTGACAGCCATTTTGGTAACGAGATCCCAGTAAATTATAGATTGCTGTCCTCTCTCTCTCTCTCTCTCTCTCTCTCTCTCTCTCTCTCTCTCTCTCTCCTTCTCTCTCTCTCTCTCTCTCAGCCAGGCGGAGGGTGTCTGGTCAATTGGATCTTGAGGTTGGTACTGACTCCATGACTTTTATTCATTATCCTCATCTTCACTTCTATACCCTATTTTTCTCATCTTGATTGATACATGTGCCCGTTCTACACCTTTTTCTGAATTTTATTAAATGTTGGATATATTAAACAGATAATAATAATAATAATAATAATAATAATAATAATAATAATAATAATAATAATAATAATAATAATAATAATAATAATAATAATAATAATAATGATAATAATAATACTTTATTGCATCCCAAAAAGGACATTTTTTGTACAGACGTGTTATAATTTACACAATAAGATAAAAATACAATGGAAATAGGATGTATATATAAAAAAAGGAGCAGCTCTATACCCAGAGCTGCGCTTTATAATATGAATAATTTCAACACTGTAAAATAGTTAAAACTGTCACTATAAATTGAAAATTGAAAAGATTGCAAACCAAATAAATTAATAAATTTAATATTTTATTTAAAAAAAGTAAAAATGAGAAATAATTATATAAAATGATTATTGCTTGTTGTTATATTGCCTAATACTGGACGGGAGAAAAGATTTTCGGTGTCTCTCTGTTTTGGTTGAAATAGAGAAAGGGCGACCACTTCTTTCTGACATAATAACTGATGGTTTTAGTGGATGATTCTGGTCATTTAATATTTTAGTTATTTATACAAAATTTCTCGTATAAAAGATCTACATCGTCAACATCATTTATATAGCGTTTAATGGATTTTTTAATATTTGAATTTATGCTTGATAAATAGATAGATAGAAAGATTGATAGATTGATGGATATATATATATATATATAATATATATATTATATTATATAGAGAGAGAGAGAGAGAGAGAGAGAGAGAGATAGATAGATAGATAGATAGATAGATAGATAGATAAAGTTTAATACAGTTTAGTGAGAATTACTAAAAAACATGGATCGTAAAAAACAATAACAAAGACCTGTGTGAAGTCAACTTCGTTTTATCTACACAAAGAATTTATCCAAAATAATTGCCCTTTTATATAGAGCAATATCCACTAAACTTTCTCAAAGCACTTTACAAGGGGCTCCTAGTCTACAGCAACACATATGGCAATAGAAAGAAATAATCACAAATAAACGAGTATGCATCAAATTACGTCTGGATATTGATATTTTTGAAGCAAGTGGTAAAATTTCTCAAAAACTTACTCTCGATCTATTTTCAGACTACGGTAAAATCAAATATTCAAAATTAATGCGCTTGTCTGAACCAAAAAAAAAAGAACTATTTAGAACCTGACTTTCAGAATAATTTAGTCATATATGATGAATTCAACACCTCTCATTTCCAGGTGCATTGATCGCCGCGTAATCCTGTCTGACAGAGATTACTGCATATGGCCTCTCATGCATTATTGTGTCCATAACAGCACCTTCCCGTGGTGTTCCCTGTTTCTACTGAGTTTGTAATGGGCGCGACCGAGTCCCCGGCGGTATAACCGGGTTAGGGAGTAGGTGGGACTCCTTCCTCTTAAGGAGGTGCAGGAGACAGAACCCACCGGTGAGTGGTACACGCTCTCCTACTCACCCACCTACCTCACACTCATTCTGTAGTGCGGTGTCTTCTGTATGTCCTTACTTTTCTTTATCTACCCCTATAACTCATACTTTCCCCAGCCATTGATGTATGGCTCCACTGCCTTGTGGATATCTTCGGGAGGAGGAAAGGCTAAGGAGTAAACCTTACAGAAATCTGCATCCAAACTGATGCCAAACGTATCGCTGTGCAATCCTTTGGACCACACCAGGGAGGAAGAGAGGGAGGTTCTGGTTACTGGGCAGCCCAGGATCTCCACATTAATTTGCCCAGGCCGCGCCCTGAAAAGGACACTCCAGTCTCACCTTCACCGGTGAAGAGTAACAACACGGAAGACAGCAGTCTACGAGTGATAAGTCCTTGCTCGATTGGCGTAGAGTTGGACGCTACGGTTGTCTTCGACGGTGGGAGGGATCATCATAATCCTACTGGTCAGCTACCGCCCGCCCCAAGCTGGGCAGCCCCCAGCCAGAAAGGTGTTTACCCGCCACGATCTGCCTGCTTCAGAGGGTGCCTGGAGCTTAGAGCTTGCAAGCTTGACAAGTGGATCGTTAAACTGTGTACCAGGCAAGCAAAGGAAAAAGAAAAAGAAGTCCCCAGCTCTTCAATTAGCAAGCTGGAATGTAAGAACCATGCGCTCAGGACTGACAGATGACCTTCAGGCCATGGACGATGCACGAAAAACAGCAGTGATTGATCGTGAACCGAACAGACTGGACATCAACATAGCAGCCTTGCAGGAAACGCGACTCCCATAGAGGGGATCCCTGAAGGAGGATCACTATACATTCTTCTGGCAAGGAAAAGGTACAGAAGAAGTGAGGGTGCACATTGTTGGATTTGCAGTACGCCATACATTGCTTCGCATGATCGAACCGCCAACAGATAATAACAATAATAATAATAAATGGCATTTATATAGAGCTTTACCCCGTTGTCACAGGCTCTAAGCGCTTTACAGTGATATAAAACAAAACATATTACAGTGAGACAAGTGTGAATGAAACGTGATACGAATTCAATTTAACAACAACAAAATATGAAAATAATATTGCAACATTATGACGTAAAGAGATAAAACTTTAAGCGAGATTTGAACGTTGTCAACGAAACCGAGCATCTCACGTGTGACGGGAGAGAGTTCCAAAAATGGGGGGGGGGGGGGGGGCGAAAATTGAAAAGACTGTTCACCTATTTTACGCAATGGCTTAGGTTTGACAAGGATTGGTTGGTCATTGCTTGACCTCAAGTTTCTATTGGGGACATATATGTTTAGAAGGTCTTTAATATAGGAGGGACTGTTCGTGCTCAGGGATTTGTAGACAACAGTACAAATCTTATAGGCAACTCTTTTTTTAACAGGAAGCCAATGTAACTCATGGAGAAGAAGAGTTGCTGACGGGTATTTTTTGTTATTGCGTACAATGAGCCTGGCTGCGTTATTTGAGCAACCTGAAGTTTGCTAATTTTGTCTTTAGCTAAATTCGCCCAAAGGGAGTTACAATAGTCCAATTTAGATAAAACCAGGGAATTAATTAAAAGTTCTGTTATATGCTTCGGTATTAAATTACGAATTTTGCTTATTTTTTTCATTTCTATGTACATAGATTGTATGGTGTTATTCACGTGGCTTGTCATGGAAAGATCTTTATCAATGATGACGCAAAGGTTTTTGCTTTATTTGAAAATTCCATTGTGCTATTTCCGAGAGT
This sequence comes from Berghia stephanieae, assembly GCF_034508935.2. NCBI lineage: Eukaryota > Metazoa > Mollusca > Gastropoda > Nudibranchia > Aeolidiidae > Berghia > Berghia stephanieae. The sequence continues at coordinate 10,328,327 of NC_088374.1, forward strand.
AATAGGTGATTTATTTGCCTGTTTAAGTATACTCAGCCTTCCACACATTAAAATCTCAGTTTTACTATCATTTAATTTTAACTTATTGTGGTACATCCAAGATTTAATCTCATTAAAACAGCTCGTAATTCGTTGTATTAAGAACTGTAAATTACTAAGGGGTGCTGAATCATATATTTGCGTATCATCTGCATAAAAATGATAACTCAGATTGAATCTGGATATCACACTAGAAAGGGGCTGCATATATACAGTACAAAGGACAGGGCCAAGAACAGACCCTTGTGACACTCCAAAATTTAGTAAAACTTGTTCTGACTGAACACCATTCACCATGACAGTCTGCCATCGATCCTGTAAATATGATGTAAACCATTTAAGGGCAATTCCTTTTATGCCGAACGTATTTTATAGTCTTCTTAACAAAATGTCATGGTCAATGGTGTCAAAGGCAGCTGAAAGATCTAAAAGGCATAATACATTGATATTGTTAGCATCAGCATTACATAACAAGTCATTAAAGATTTTAAGTAGCGCCGTTTCAGTACTGTGTTGATGTTTGTAGGCTGACTGAAAGGGTTGTTCCAAACTGTTGTTCTTAAGATGAGATGTTAATTGTGTAAGAACTACCTTCTCCAAAAGTTTTGACAAAAAAGGTAAATTTGATACAGGACGATAATTGTTTAATATATTGTGGTCCAGTGATGGTTTCTTCAGAAGTGGTTTGACGAGGGCACTTTTAAAGCACGATGGAACTTTGCCAGTCAGTATGGATGTATTTATGATTGATGTAATGGATGGTAATAATGTATCGATGGAGCTGGCCAAAAGCTGTGCTGGTAGGGGATCAAGGTCGCAGGATTTAATGGGGGCTTTTTTTTATCAACTCGTTTATGGAACTAGGTGAAACTGGTTGGAACTTGTCTAAAGGGGTACCACAGAATGTATTTGTATCTATAAATGGGTCATGCCGATCTAGTTCTGAACGAATGTTATGGATTTTGACTTTAAAAAAGTTGACAAATGTGTTTGGCAAGTCTCTTTGATTGGTTGTAGATGGTAATGAAGTGCATCTTTTACGTCCAAGTAGATCATTGCAGATGTTAAATAATTGTTTACAAGATTTAGAAGTTTCGAATTTTGAAAGAAAATATGTGGTCTTTGCCTTTTTTATTGTTGTCTTCCAGGCACGAAATGCGTTCTTGAATATTTCACGATGAATCGTAAGGCTGATGTTTTCAGCAGTCTTTCTGCTCTCCGACACTTCGTTTTAGCTTCTTTAACGTCCGACGTATACCACGGAGCATACTTGCGGTTGGTGACGGTCCTTGTTTGGAATGGCGCATGTTTGTCAAGCGTTTCGATGAGACAACTATTCCACTGGTCTGGAGAAATCATTGAATTTTTAGTAAGTTTTGTTTCTAAATCGCCTCTGAAATTGTCCAAATTAATGCCTTTAATGTTTCTGGTTGATGTGGTGGTGGTTTCTTGGCATGGTTTTGAAACGTCAAGATTGAAAAAAATGAGGGAGTGGTTTGAAAAGGGGAGATAATCGACTGTGGAGTTGGTTTTTTGGAACTCTGAATTTTCTACAATTACCCAATCTAAAATATGACCAGCAGAGTGGCACAGAGAGACTTTTAAAGCTGCGCCTGTCATCTATGCAGGGCTCGGTGAACCTTGTTTGCGTCTACGCCCCAACCCTGCAAGCTTTGGTTGAAGTAAAGGACCAATTCTATGAGTCATTAGACGCCATTGTCAACAAGATCCCAGAAGTGGAGCATATCTGCCTTCTTGGCGACTTCAACGCGCGAGTTGGTGCCGACAGAGAATCGTGGCCAACCGTTTTGGGGCACCACGGCATAGGAAAGATGAATGAGAATGGTCAGAGGCTTTTTGAACCCTGCTGCTATCGCAAAGTATGCGTGACGAGCATCTACTTTCAGAACAAGGCATGTCACAAGGTATCATGGAGCCAGTCAGTGATGCCAAGGTTGTCAGCTATAAACGTGAACCAAGTCAGAGGAACCTGCAGGCATTGCGAGCTGCTCGAAGCAAAGCACAGCAAACAGCACGACGTTGCGCCAACGAATACTGGCTTCAGTTGTTGGACAACATCCAGCAAGCGTCGGGCAGTGGCAACATAAGGGCCCTGTATGAGGGCATCAAGCAGGCGACAGGCAAATCTACAAAGAAAACTGCGCCTATTAAATCAACGACAGGAGAAGCCATCACAGACAAGGACAAGTAGATGGGACGATGGGTAGAGCACTACTTGGAACTCTACGCCAGAGAAAACACTGCCACCTAAAAAGCGTTAGACGCAATTGAAGAACTGCCGGTACTGGCAGAGCTAGACGCAGAACCAATTATGGAGGAGCTCAGCAAAGCAATCGATGCTCTGGCCTGTGGCAGAGCACCGGGTGAAGACAGCATTCCACCCGAAATCATCAAATGTGGAAAGCCAGCCCTCTTGGAACCACTACATAAACTCCTGTGTCTTTGCTGGGGAGAAGACAAGGTACCCCAGGATATGCGCGACGCCAAGATTATCACCCTCTACAAAAACAAGGGAGATCATAGTGACTGTAATAACTATAGGGGAATATATCTACTGAGAATTGTGGGTAAAGTCTTTGCGCGCGCTGTCCTGGCTCGACTGCAAGTCCTCGCCAAACGAAACTACCCAGAGTCGCAGTGTGGCTTCAGAGCCAAGAGGTCGACATGATCTTCTCAGTACGTCAGATTCAGGAGAAATGCAGAGAACATTGCATTTGACCTTGTTAGCAGGAAGGGCCTTTTCCAGCTGCTAAAGAAGATTGGCTGTCCTCACAGCAGCTTATCATCATTGCCTCCTTCCACGACGACATGAAGGGCACCATCAGCTACGAAGGTGGAGCCTCTTAACCCTTCTCCATGCGCAGAGGCGTGAAACAAGGCTGTGTCCTTGCACCGACTTTGTTTGGTATATTTTTCTCCTTACTGCTGAAGTTTGCATTCAAACAGTGCCCAGAAGGAGTCCACTTACACACCAGAAGTGATGGTAAGCTGTTCAATCTGGTACGGCTGAGAGCAACGACCAAGGTCCGCACAGTCCTCATAAGGGAAATACTATTTGCAGATGATGCAGCTCTATGCGCGCATACCGAGGAAGTCCTCCAGCGGCCGATGGACAGGTTTTCCCACGCATGCAGGGAATTCGGGCTGACGATTAGCATCAAGAAAACAAATGTAATGTGTCAGGATGTCCCCTCTATACCAGCAATTCGCATTGACAACGAGGAGCTAGAAGTCACTGATCACTTCACATACCTGGGCACAACTATCACCAGCAACCTCTCACTTGATGCAGAATTACACAAGCGCATCGCCAAAGCTGTCGCTGTCAAGGCACAACTGAGCAAGAGAGTGTGGACCAAGAACCAACTCACTTTGAACACCAAACTCAAAGTCTACCAGGCATGTGTACTCAGTAGCCTATTGTATGGCAGTGAATCCTGGACAACATATGCCAGACAGGAGAACCACCTGGAAAACTTCCACATTCGCTGTCTACGACGAATTCTCGGCATCTGGTGGCAGGACAGACTCACTAACAATGCAGTGCTAGAAAGAGAGAACTCCCTCAGTATGCATCTCATGCTCTGCCAGCGACGTTTGCGATGGCTTGGTCGCGTACACAGGATGGACGATGGACGCATACCCAAAGACATCATGTACGGTGAACTAGCTTCTGAACGGCGACCAACTGGCCGTCCAGCTCTGCGCTTCTATGATGTCTGCAAACGAGACATGAAACTGGCAGGCATCGACTCAAACACATGGGAAACGCTTGTTGACGACCGCAGCGGCTGGAGATATGCGGTAATGGAGGGAGCGAAGAGAGGTGAGGAGAGGAGAAAGAAGAAGTTTGAGGAGAGGAGAGCAAGGAAGAAAGAGAGGCAGCAGATCCAAACACCAAACACACAGTCAAATTACGTGTACAACTTCGGAGAGACTGCCATGCAAGGATTGGTCTGCTGAGTCACACCCGTCGCCGCTCTCAACAAGACTGATGAGACCAAAGCCATACAGGGCGCAAACCATCGTCTCTTGAGACGAAAGGATGCCTGAAGAGAATTAACTTTAGTTCATGTACAAGAATATGACTACACATATAACACAAAATCCATTGATGATTATATACGCTTTATTTATAATATTTGTTTCACAACAGCCTCCACCATATTTCTCTCTCTCTCTCTCTCTCTCTCTCTCTCTCTCTCTCTCTCTCTCTCTCTCTCTTCCCTCTACCTACTTCCGCTACCTACATCGACATAATGTCATTAAGGCTCTGTTCGGGTAACTTCTCATTTTCCATAACATTACCCCCCACCTTGAAGTAATGTCTTCAACAAATAAGATAAATTGTTATGAGGGAATACATGTGTTGAATACAAATTTAACGAATTGCCTACAATAATGTGTTAGCTCTAACTCTTAATAATAAATCAAATCCATTTTAAAAACAATAACAATAGTAAAGTTCCGCGCAATTATAATGGTCACGATTATGAGTAACTGGCTTTTATGAGACTGACAAGGAGAATTAAACATCATTTAAAAACAAAAAAAAAAAAAGATAAATAAAAGGGAAATCCCAGTGAACTTAAACTATAAACTTTTGCCTCAATCTTTAATTATCTCCAAGATAAAAATGAATATATAGACATTATATATTATATATTGAAACAAAATGTTTTAACGTTTAAAGTTATTCCACTTTCAACAATTAAAATAGGATGGCTATTTAAATTGATATCTTTGCATTCAAGTCTGTCTGTGATATGATGTTATTAGTTATTAGGACATGCTAGGCGTCGTGAATACACATGGCAAGCGCCTCCATCGGTACTTAAGCACACAATCATCCGAACCTATTATCAGGGACTTATCACTAAGCCATCAGCTCTACCCATTCCGCCTCACTTACAACTTTTACAAACGGATCGTTGTCCAGGGGACAAGTGGGTATATGATTAAATTTGGTCTTTTAGCATTCCAAAGGGCCCGGAATAGGCATTGTATATGAAAAACATTATTATCATTGTAATGAATGCATGCATATAGTGTACGATATCAACCTATATGTATTATATGTACCTTATAACTTTCAAGTCTAAATAATCTGGGTTGCCACTTTAGCGTAAAATTCGTAAAATATTCTGGCAAGTTTAATGATAAACACATGGTAATAATACTTGTCAACAGTAAAATAATTAATAAAATATACGAACATTTCAAAATTAAATGTGATAATGAATACGTTAAATGCTTAAAATACAGTCAACCTTATGTCAACAATCTGTAAACGAGCTGGAGATTTAATAATGCGACCAGCTCTCGAAACAACAACGGAATGAGTTTTCTGCGGCGATCTATCATCGCCACATCTAGTGGTACAGATGTTTGTGAATGCTTCAATCTGTTATCACTGTCCTGCTTTGAGTTTTCATCAACTTTATCATCACATGAAGAAATATATTCTTCAACAGGATACTGTTCATTTTCCAATTCGGGAGCATGGACCCTCTGCACTGGTCGTACAAATATGCCATTAGCAGTTCTGATCTCAATAGTTCTGACACAACAATCTCGCCCAGGTAAAAGACGAACAACTCGAGCTAAAGGACACCGCAGCCTTAGACTGTTATCTTCTCTGAGTAAAACTAGAGAACATATCTTAACCGGAGAACCCTTAGGTGAAGACCTGACAAGAGGCAGGTTTCGAATGTACTCCTTGTGCCAGAGATCCCAGAATTTATTTAATTGCCTTTTAATCTGTAACGAAGCTTCTCTTGCCATGGCTCCACTAACAATTGGCTCTTTTGCTTCCACCGCCGGCTTATGGCTATCATGACGCCCAAGCAGAAAATGAGCAGGTGACAATGCCTCATTGCACTCAGGGTCATCAGAGACATAAGTCAGGAGTCTGCCATTTATGCAAGACTCTATTTTGAACAAGACAGTTTCCAGCTCTACTCTACTCAAACTCCGGTTTCCAATTGTCTTTTTTAAAGATTGCTTTACTGAACGCACTAGTCTTTCCCAAACTCCACCTCTCCAAGGAGCTCTAGGAGCGTTAAATGACCACTTAGGACCGTCATCGGTATAACGATCAGCAATATGTCTTGCCGCCGCTTGAAATGTCTTCGCGTTGTCAGATAGTATTTTAGATGGCATTCCACGTCTCTCAACAAAACGTCTGAACGCGAGTAGAAAATCACTCAATGACAAACTTCCACAAAGCTCAATGTGAACTGCTCTAACCACACAACACGTAAAGAGTAAGATATAGAATTTCTTCCCTACAGCATCCACAGTGAATAAAGGACCTGCATAGTCAACACCAGTAATACTAAAGGGATCGGCACGAACCAGGCGCTCCTGGGGTAAGGGAGAAATTGATTGTGAACATTGTTGAGAATCGAATCGTTGACAACGAACGCACTTCCGCTTAACCCTTTTTGTCAGAGACCTTAGACCTATTATCCAAAACTGATTTCTCACAGATGCCATAACTTGTGACACTCCTGTATGTTTTAACGCAATGTGTTCTCTGCGCACTAATAACAAGGTCAAATGACATTTTGGCAGAATGATAGGAAACTTTCATTCAAGGTAAGATCAGAAAATTGAAGCCGACCTCTCACCTTCAACAGTCCTCGTTTGTCAAGAAAGGGATTAATTTTATACAAGACTGACGTCCTTTTAACCTGCTTATTATTTTCAAGACACTCGATTTCTTCAGCGAAATGTAAACTTTGTATGTACAACAACAACTTCAATTTTGCAAACTCAAATTCATCAACACACAACTTAGGATGTGTCGTTTCCATAAGATCTCTTCTTCTTCTTGAATTATTTATGAATCAGAAAATCCAACCAATTATTCTAATAGACTTAGAGAAATCTCCCCACTGTGTAAAATCCAATGCTGAACCAGCTTTAGCTGGGCACACTGTGACACTAGTGGTTGCTGATTCCTCACTTACCACATGGCTACCCTCATTGACTTCGTCCATTTCATTATTAGGACCTTTGAGCCACGGTGGACCTTGAAACCACAACGGTTTCTTCAGAATTTCCTCAGCTGACAACCTTCCGGTTAAACAATCGGCTGGGTTCTCTTTCCCTATACAATGATGCCATGACTCGGGTAAGCTCTTGTATTTGAGCTACACGGTTGCACACAAACATTTTCCACCGAGTCGGCTCACTACGGATCCACTGCAGCACCGCAGACGAATCAGTCCAACAAAAGTACTTCACACTGTCTGGGAGCTGCAAACTATTGACAACAGACCGGAGAAGTTTAGCACCAACGACGGCTCCTAGCAATTCCAGTCTTGGAAGAGTGACAGGCTTTAAAGGACTAAGTCTAGCCTTTGACAACAACAAAGAAATAGAGATTGAACCATCAACTTCAAGAACTTTTAAATAGATCACAGCACCATAACCCTTGAGAGAACTATCACAAAAACAATGAAGTTCCACAGATTGTTTCTCTTTCCACGTGAGAGAAATAAAACATCTTGGAATCGATAACTCTCGCAACCTAAGCAAATCTCCAGCCCATGCCAAAAATCGTTTTCTCAACTCGAACTCAGCTTGCTCATCCCAATCAAGTCCCAACTTCCACACTTCTTGAAACAAAAATTTGACAGACATGATAATAGGGGAGATAAGCCCAAGTGGATCAAATGTCTTGGCTATGCAACTCAAAATCAACCGTTTTGTAACTAACACATCCTCTGGAACCAAGATACCATCAAAGGTGAAAGTGTCTTCGACTGGACTCCAACGCATTCCGAGAACTTTGACAGAGTCATTTTTTAAGCTTTTGTCTTCGAAATGTCTATGAATATTTTCTGCAACTTCTGAACTATTGGAAGACCATTTGCATAACTTCATACCAGCTTCACTCATGACTTTTGAAGCTTCAGACATGAGATTTATAACCTCGTCCACACTGTCGCCTCCCGAGAGCCAATCATCGCAATACATGTTCTCAGACAATTCTTGGATGGCCTTGGTGGCTGGATACTGTGACAGGTGATGACAAATGGTGGCATTCAGGAGAAATGGACTGGCTTTGTTTTCAAAAAGGACTCTTGTTATGCGCATAACGCGAACTATATTTTCCTCTGATTTTTGCATGATATCCGATGTAAAAACATCATTAGTTTGATAAAATTTCCCAATTAAAGATCTTTCTATTTTTATTATCGACCCCCCTTAAGTCAATAATGAAAGACCCACATTCTGAAGTTTTCTATGAATGATGGTAAAGAACACTTTGTAGATTTTGAAATTTAACTCCTCCAATTTATGACTAGATGAAATCATCGTCATCGAACGACATTTAAAATCAATGTATTCTGTTCAAGAGCCCTCCTGATGAAGGGATGTTTGGCGCAATATAAATCTATACCATTATTATTATTATTATTATTATTATTATTCATTGCGAGGATATTGGTCAAATAGTTATGGCACGCGCCATATATTGATTCATAAACAAGTAAATCCCAACAAAAGGAAGAATAAATCGATACACAAATAAAAAATATTTAATGATAATACAAAAGAAAAATCATAAACATTGATTTAATTTGACTTTATCAGCTTGGTACACTCATAGATAGAGGAGTATTCGATAATACTCTCTACAAAGTCGATGCCTATAATTATGGGTTTCGAACGAGCCTCAGGATTCATCATTAATGGTATTTTTATTGGCAATATATGATAAACATGATGGCACATAATAATAATAAAATAATAATAATAATAATAATAATAATAATAATAATAAATAATAATAATAATAATAATAATAATAATAATAATAATAATAATAATAATAATATAATAATAATAATAATAATAATAATAATAATAATAATAATATAATAATAAATAATAATAATAATAATAATAATAAAAATAATAATAATAAAAATAAATAATAATAATAATAATAATAATAATTAATAATAATAATAATAATAATAATTATATAATAATAATAATATATAATAAAATAATAATAATAATAATAATAATAATAATAATAATAATATAATAATAATATATAATATAATAATAATAATAATAATAATAATAATAATAATAATAATAATAAAATAAAAATTTAATAATAATAATAATAATAATATAATAATAATAAAATAAAATAATTAATAATATAAAAAATAATAATAATAAAATAAAAGATAATAATAAAAAAGAATGAAGAAGATAGAAAAAAATAAAAAAAAGAATAAAAAGATAGAATAAGAAGAAGAAGAAGAAGAAGAAGAAGAAGAAGAAGAAGAAGAAGAAGAAGAAGAAGAAGAAGAAGAAGAAGAAGAAGAAGAAGAAGAAGAAGAAGAAGAAGAAGGAAGAAGAAGAAGAAGAAGAAGAAGAAGAAGAAGAAGAAGAAGAAGAAGAAGAAGAAGAAGAAGAAGAAGAAGAAGAAGAGAAGAAGAAGAAGAAGAAGAAGAAGAAAGAGAAGAAGAGAAGAAGAAGAAGAAGAAGAAGAAGAAGAAGAAGAAGAAAAGAAGAAGAAGAAGAAGAAGAAGAAGAAGAAGAAAGAAGAAGAAGAAGAAAGAGAAGAAGAAGAAGAAAGAAGAAGAAGAAGGAAGAAGAAGAAGAAGAAGAAGAAGAAAGAAGAAGAAGAAGAAGAAGAAGAAGAAGAAGAAGAAGAAGAAGAAGAAAGAGAAGAAGAAGAAGAAGAAGAAGAAGAAGAAGAAGAAGAAGAAGAAGAAGAAGAAGAAGAAGAAGAGAAGAAGGAAGAGAAGAAGAAGAAGAAGAAGAAGAAGAAGAAGAAGAAGAAGAAGAAGAAGAAGAAGAAGAAGAAGAAGAAGAAGAAGAAGAAGAAGAAGAAAAAGAAGAAGAAGAATATGATGTTAAATCAATTTTCTATTCCTCATATCATTTCTTGGCAGCTAATGGATATTGTTTGGACCATATTTGATTTTAGATGTAAAGATTATTGTAACGAAAATCAAATGATTTATCCACACTTTATCCGTTACACTGATTCCTTATGATTTTACCAGATTATGCACGGAAGACAAAGGTTGCTATGCGCTTTGTTCTCCTTATTCTTTAAAAATGGTGGGTGTTTTTTTTTTAATATCTTGAATTATGTCGCAGAGTGGCTCAGTGGTATGGTCTTTGCTTCTTACACGAAATGAACCTAGTTCAAATACTCGCTGCGGTGTGTGGCCTTGAGCAAGTCACCTCTCCTCTCTCAGTTTGCAGCGCTGTAGTGCGGATGACGCCTGGGTTATTCCAGTCTTCCATTGGAATATACCCGAAAGAAAAAAATTCTTCTTTGTAATGAATAAAGGGAATTGTCACGTAAAGTGATCTAAACAACATTTGACAAGTTTCATGGTGATTCATTAACAATTTTTCCAAAGATCACTGAAGAAGACTTACGTGACTGCATTATGTCGTCTCCAACTAAAAGTTGTGATTTAGACACCCGTAAATACTGCCATGCTAAGAAATGCATTGATGTAATTTTAACTTCCATTTCCATATATTGTAAACGATTCATTGCAGTCAGGTGCTGTACCAGACATTTACAAAGTTGCTTATGCCAAACACCTTTGGAAAAAAAACCTGATCTAGATAAAGAGGACTTCTAAAATTATCGCCCCGTCTCCGATATTCCTTTTCTTTCTAAAATATTGGAAAATCTTGTTTGGAAACAATTACTGTTTCATCTTTAAAATAATTTTATTGAAGAAAAAATTTAGTCTGCTTATAGGCAACATCGTTCGACGGAAACCACACTTGTTAGGGTTGTTAAATATCTTCTTTCAGTTATAGACAGTGGTTCATGTTCTTTGCTGAATTTGCTTGACCTATCGTCCGCTTTTGACACAATCAATCACAAATCCCACCCCTTCGTTAGGCCTGTCATTCCACCAAACTAGTTGTCCCTGGATTACGAAAGAAATACTGGAATGGTATCATTTTCTCATTTCGGACCCTTTGTTTGGAACAAATCGGGGAGGTGAGAAAGAGGAGAAAGATCAGACCATCGGTGATAAAGTGAATATTGTTCACCAGACGGTAGGACCTGTTATACCTGGCGGAAGGCTAGCGCCCTTTACAAGGGGTAGCAAACAATTATTGTATGTTTCCAGCTTTAGACACCGGGATGCGCTCCGGTTCCATGGACCAATGGTCGGAATGAAGGAATGCATCATCTACCTAATTCAGTCCCTTGATTGATGAACAAAGAATAATTACAAAGACCGTTCCACACAGGACTGGTATCTCAGTGTAGTGGTTTGTTATTTGGTCAGTTTTTTTTGACTCTTTGACACCAGCAATTCTAAAAAAATTAGTTCATATCCTTCAAAAAGGACACTCATAATTAAAATTAATGTATCGGTCTTGAATAAATTCATACACATAATATTAATGAAACAAAAAATCCAAATTTTCTTAGAAGAAAACAAAATGTTGGATCCTCATCTTAGGTGGGAATGGTTAAAATAGAAATCCAGAAATTTACTCAATACTTCTGCAAATATAAACGTTGTAAAAAAATTAGATACTTATAATGAAGAAATAAAAGCCCTTAATAAACTAGAAGAACAAATAGTATATTATCCTTATGACAATAATATTTTACCACGAATGATGGAATTGCGGAAACAAATTGTAGTAAAACAAATTAAGAAACAATGGGAGAGCTGGCATCAAGTGGATAGAGGATGGAGAGAAATGAAATCGATTCTTTTTATCGTTAGAAAATACGGGGATTATAAAGAATACAATGTATAAATTGAAAGATGAAAATAATGATTATGTTACAATGTGTTTTGTTGATCCTTCTCCTCGATTCTTTTGGTATTGCCCTTTTCCAGTCTGATTTTGAATACTCTTCTTTTTTTTTTAAACTTGTTTCAAATCTTTTGAATTTGAAAGTTTTAGATTCCCCTTCAGGTAAATCAAATTAGAATTAACTTAAAATGTTCATGGCTAAAATTTGGAATTGACTTGCAATGCTGACATGCTAACAGATCATGGACATATAAAAGCCTAAGCCTATTTTGGCCCATTCATTCATATCACAACATTGATATGATATGCTTGAATCGATAATTGATAGAGATTTGCTTAACGTAAAACATTTTTTTTTCTATTAGAGTAGTAGTAAACAATACTTTACCATTAAAAACCCAGTTAATTAGGAAATATTTTTGTTGAGAAATTATGACAATCATATTCAGAACACCATTCTTTATTATCGTTACACATAGTTTCTCTTTTGACTCTCTCAAAAGCTTTCCTATATGAATTTTTTTTTCACAAAAATTTAAAGAAAATCTTCATTTCTTCCAATAGTAGTAGTAGTAGTAGTAGTAGTAGTAGTAGTAGTAGTAGTAGTAGTAGTAGTAGTAGTAGTAGTAGTAGTAGCAGAGTAGTAGTAGTAGTAGTAGTAGTAATAGTAGTAGTAGTAGTAGTAGTAGTAGTAATAGTAGTAGTAGTAGTAGTAGTAGTAGTAGTAGTAGTAGTAGTAGTAGTAGTAGTAGTAGTAGTAGTAGTAGTAGTAGTAGTAATAGCGTATGGCTACACCTCCAAAATCATTTCGTCAACCCAGCTTCGAAGGTCTTCCTCCGCCCTAAGGGCAGTTTTATAGCCACCTTCAAGTTTAGTTACTGTCTGGTCTCTGGGGCTGCCTGACATTTCCGGCAGGTATCATTGTTCCCAAGTTTCCATCTGCACATATTTGATGCAGTTCTGTCATGTCCCGTTAAGAAGGGATTTGATGAAACCCAGTATTTCTTGCGATGTGGAATGAAGGCAATTTTTAGTTGGATCTTTTCTGATGTTTCCTCCTCTTGGTGTTTCCATGTTCCACATTTCTCTCCAGTATTCCTCCACAATGAAGTCTGCCATTTTTGTTAGGTGGAAAGGTCTTCTCGATTTGAGTCTTGTTGTTCAAGATGCCCCCTTTATGATCACTCCTGAGAAGGATCATCACGTTGCTGTCGTACAGGAGCTTGTGCGCTGCCATGACACTGAATGTGATACCAGCCTAGATCCAATCCTGCAGGAACAGCTGAAGATGAATAGCCAGACCAAGAATGATCCAAACCTGCGTCCAGACAAGGTTCTTCCTTCTCCTGGACCCATAACTCCAACTCAATAAAAATGTCTTCTAATGTAATCAGCCGAATTGAAATACTTTGCTTGATATAGACTAACTTGGAAATACCAACGGATTTGACAATGTTTATTTTATATATCAGAGAAAGGTTTCTTTTCCCATGATTTTAGCATTTTCAATTTTAAGAATCCAATTATCTTTATTTTCAGCAGCTGCCATCTTGAAACTGAATAATATTCCTAAAATATTTTAATCCTCTAGAATTTGAATGCTGAACATTGTCTCTTTTTTTCGAGTATTGATTTTTGTTAATTGCATAAGATTAGATTTACTTTTATTCAAAGTAAGTCCAGAGAATATCAAAATCTATTTGATTATTTTCTAATACATATTTTTAACCTTTTTGATCCTTTATAAAAAGTTATATCGTCAGCATAATATTTAAGTATAAACCTCTTGTTTTGTAATTATGTTTCTTGAAAGCTTCTCCCCTGTCGTACTTTAAATATCATTATTTCTACTCCTAGAATAAAAATTATAAGAGATATCGGAAAGCCTTGTCCAACACCTATTTTCATATGTAAGTCTCCCGATATATGTAACAATTCTTTAAACATACCTTCCTATTATTGAGAATGATGACCATACAACCCTTGAAACATTTTCCAAACCCAACGTAATCAAAGGCTTAACAGGAAAGTTTTTGATGTAGTATCAAAAGCCTTTTTCAATCAATTGATGACATTAACTAGGATACGATTATTTTTTTGTTCATATTCTATTATATCATCAATTTCCTCAAAATATCAGAAATGTTTCTTCCATGAATAAATCCTTTTTGGTCATTACTAATTTGCTTATAACTGCTTTCAGTCTAACTGCCAATGTTTTTGCAAATATCTTCTAATCTGTAATTTTTAAAATTATAGGCCTCCAATTCACTAAATCTTCTTTATCCCTGAATTGGTGTTTCGGTATTATCTCTCTTACCTCCTTCGATGGCCGTAACTAAGCATATCATTTATAAGAATAAATTCAAAACAGTTAAACATCGCCGGGTTGATTTCATCACAATAATACTTTGCAAAATTCTACTGGAATTTCTTCTGGCCCAGGGGATGATCCATTTTAATTTTTTTTTCTACAACATTCCTCATTTCATCATACGTAAATGCCAGTCACAAAATTCGTTGTCATAGTTTTGGGTATATTGATTTGTTATTGTTTGCTCGTCACTTAACATTTCTATTGTTTCGACTTCTTTCAATTCATTATAAAGTTGTGAATAATATTTAGCAATAATTTCTAGGATTGCCAGTTCATTTGTAACATAATCATTGTCATCATCTTTCAATTTATACATTGTATTGTTCATATCTCGGTCATTTTTAATGATAACAAGAATCGATTTAATTTCTCTCCTTCCTCAATTTGTTTACGCAGTTCCATTATTTGTGATAAAATATCATTGTCATTAGGATAATACATATTTGCTCTTCTTTTTATTAATGGCTCTTTTTACTTCATTATACGTATCTAATTTTTTGCAACGTTTATATTTGCAGTAGTCTTGAGTAAATTTATTGATTTTAGTTTTAACCCAATCCCACCTAAGATGAGTATCCAACCTTTTGTTATCTTCTAAGAAACGGGATTTCTTGTTTCATTAATGTTATATCACACAAGACCGATACATTCATCTTAAATATTGAGTATCCTTTTTCAAGGATATGAATACTTTTTTTTAGAACTAGTAAAAAGCCCGCAATTTCGCGGGGAAAGAACTATTTTCATTCGATATTGCCTGAATCATTTTCTTAATTAGCTTGATTACGATTAGCTGCACACTTTAATCGATGTGCTTGTCGTCGCTGCCATGCTTTATTCGGCATGATTTTAGTTTATCAGTCAGTAAATATCAATACCAATAAGTCACAAGTCTTTACCACGCTTGACTTGGGAGGCCTTCCAAAAGCTCCTGCAAAGGGAAACAACTTAAATAATATTCCCTCAACTTACCCCAAGAAAAAGTAAAACCTAGGCTACCTTTAACTAACCCTAAAAGGAAAATAAACACCCTAGCATTATGACTAACCCTAATAGAAAAAAACCCCTCGGACTGCTTTGCACTACCTTTCAATACTTCACTAATTGAATCAAAGAAGCCGCAACTGTAGTGGAATGAGTCTCAAGCTAGGCAGAGACTTGATAATCTTGAGAGAAAGTTATCAAGAGATAAAATACTGAAAAGGGAATATGATGGTGTTTTTAGGTAAATGGAGGCAGACTGCATCATTGAGAAGGTGCCCTTGGATGAAGGTCGGAACATAACACATTCAAAATTCTGTTTGCCTGTTAAGATGTCCAGCCCTTTCAACTAAGATACGCCCTGTATTTGATGCTTCTGCCTCCGGACCAAACACTATCTCTCTAAATGACTATGGAAACAGGCCCAAACCTGTTACCTCTGTTGAGCGATGTGCTCATGCGATTTAGAAGACATAAAGTAGCCTTATGCTCCACATAGAGAAGGCTTTTCTCCGGATTAGTGTCAGACAAGAAGATTGCGATGTGCATCGGTTTTTCTGGCAGATTGACAACGGTGTGTTTTTTACACCGCCAACGGAGGTGCATAAAAATGGTGTGTTTTATACACCGTCAACGGAGGTGCATAAAAACGGTGTGTTTTTTACACCGCCAATGGAGGTGCATAAAAACGGTGTATTTTTTACACCGCCAATGGAGGTGCATAAAAACGGTGTCTTATCTTATTGACTTTGACTTGATTATTAGACAAATATTACACTTTTTGCCTACAGCGTTTTTCTTTGTTTCTACTAGAAAAATTCTAAGTGGTCTTGTGTAATGACACTCGCTTTCGTATCGGGAGGTCCTGGTTTCGGGCCTCGCTCGGCGCATAGTTGAGTCATTGGACAAGGCTCTTTACTCACATTATCTCACCGTACTCCGGTGTAAAATAAGTACTTGGCCATTAACAGCGTTGTCTTTGTCCGAAAAAAATGTAATATATATCGTCTAAGAGGCGTCGTGTCCCTTCCTACATGTGAAGTGTTTCTGTTGGCCACGACCCCTTGTAAAACGCTTTTAGTACATTTAGTGAATATTGCGCTATATGGACACTCTTTTTAAATCTAGAAGTTGAATATTACCCATCGTTTCAAAATAATATGGTTTAGATTAAGATTAATGCCTTTATATTGAAAAATATTAGACTTGCGATAGTATTGATATTTTAGGAGAGTGAATAAGCGATTCTTTTATAGACTTGTATTTATTAAACGAGTTTCTTTGTATCGTGACAAATAACACTACCAGCTTGCGAGTAACGAGTTTGATAAATATAAAGACATGAAAAAGTACGCTTATTCCACTCTGCCAAGGAAGATTCTCAGATAGTAAGTGAGAGAGGCATGCACACAACCAACAAGACGTTCTCTCTCTAATAACTTGGAAGCGAGGACGAGAGACGCATGCGAACAAACAACATGACGTTCTCTCTCTAATAACTTTTCCGCCGGTGATGTCACAGACTATGGGTGACGTCCAATCAAGGGGCGCTACTCTTCCGCTAATCTCATTCCCTATACGGGTCTCTTCACAGAAAATAAGATTAGAAGTAGACGCCTCTTTTATCTGTGGGTCTAATTCTACACCGCACGTTTACAAAGGCGGTACATAAAAGATATGTGTTAATTAATTTTATTAATATCTATTGTCATAATTATTTTATTCGTACCTCCTTACATTGGGGTATTCTATTTCCTGTCCCATTTTTGTTTATATTTATTCTCCTTATCTACGCCATTCACACTACACATCTCTCATTCGTCCTTAGTGTCTTATTCGTCGTGTTTTGTTGATAAAGGGGAAATCAGAAACGTCCACAGTATGTCTTCGTCTATTAAATTGAGGCTTACAATTCAACACTTATCGTTATTTTTTCCTTCGAGCTTCACGCAGTAACATTTTCATTCATCAACCAGCATCGCCAACGGAGGTGCATAAAAACGGTGTTTTTTACACCGCCAACGGAGGTGCATAAAAACGGTGTGTTTTTTACACCGCCAATGGAGGTGCATAAAAACGGTGTGTTTTTTACACCGCCAATGGAGGTGCATAAAAACCGTGTGTTTTTTACACCGCCAATGGAGGTGCATAAAAACGATGTGGTTTTTACACCGCCAATGGAGGTGCATAAAAACTGTTTTTTACACCGCCGAGGTGCATAAAAACGGTGTGCTTTTTACACCGCCAATGGAGGTGCATAAAAACGGTGTGTTTTTTACACCGCCAATGGAGGTGCATAAAAACGGTGTGTTTTTTACACCGCCAATGGAGGTGCATAAAAACGGTGTGTTTTTTACACCGCCAACGGAGGTGCATAAAAATTGTGTGTTTTTTACACCGCCAATGGAGGTGCATAAAAACGGTGTGTTTTTTAAACTGCCAATGGAGGTGCATAAAAAACGGTGTGTTTTTTACACCGCCAACGGAGGTGCATAAAAACGGTGTGTTTTTTACACCTCCAATGGAGGTGCATAAAAACGGTGTGTTTTTTACACCGCCAATGGAGGTGCATACAAACGGTGTGTTTTTTACACCGCCAATGGAGGTGCATAAAAACGGTGTGTTTTTTACACCGCCAACGGAGGTGCATAAAAATGGTGTGTTTTTTACACCGCCAATGGAGGTGCATAAAAACGTGTGTGTTTTTTACACCGCCAATGGAGGTGCATAAGAACGGTGTGTTTTTACACCGCCAATGGAGGTGCATAAAAGCGGTGTGTTTTTTACACCGCTAACGGAGGTGCATAAAAATGGTGTGTTTTTTACACCGCCAATGGAGGTGCATAAAAACGGTGTTTTTTACACCGCCAATGGAGGTGCATAAAAACTGTTTTTTTTCACCGCCGAGGTGCATAAAAACGGTGTGTTTTTTACACCGCCAATGGAGGTGCATAAAAGCGGTGTGTTTTTTACACCGCCAACGGAGGTGCATAAAAACGGTGTTTTTTACACCGCCAACGGAGGTGCATAAAAATGATGTGTTTTTTACACCGCCAATGGAGGTGCATAAAAACGGTGTGTGTTTAGCACCGCCAATGGAGGTGCATAAAAACGGTGTTATTTACACCGCCAATGGAGGTGCAGAAAAACGGTGTGTTTTTTACACCGCCAACGGAGGTGCATAAAAACGGTGTTTTTTTTACACCGCCAATGGAGGTGCATAAAAACGGTGTTTTTTTACAGCGCCAATGGAGGTGCATAAAAACGGTGTTTTTTACACCGCCAATGGAGGTGCATAAAAACGGTGTGTTTTTTACACCGCCAATGGAGGTGCATAAAAACTGTGTTTTTTACACTGCCGAGGTGCATAAAAACGGTGTGTTTTTTACACCGCCAATGGAGGTGCATAAAAACGGTGTTTTTTACACCGCCAATGGAGGTGCAAAAAAATGGTGTTTTTTACACCGCCAACGGAGGTGCATAAAAATGGTGTGTTTTCTACACCGCCAATGGAGGTGCATAAAAACGATGTGTTTTTTACACCGCCAATGGAGGTGCATGAAAACGGTGTGTTTTTTAAACCGCCAATGGAGGTGCATAAAAATGTGTGTTTTTTTAAACCGCCAATGGAGGTGCATAAAAAAGTGTGTTTTTTACACCGCCAATGGAGGTGCATAAAAACGGTGTGTTTTTTACACACTTTTGTAAAATAAGTACTTGGCCATTAACAGCGTTGTCTTTGTCCGAAAAAAATGTAATATATATCGTCTAAGAGGCGTCGTGTCCCTTCCTACATGTGAAGTGTTTCTGTTGGCCACGACCCCTTGTAAAACGCTTTTAGTACATTTAGTGAATATTGCGCTATATGGACACTCTTTTTAAATCTAGAAGTTGAATATTACCCATCGTTTCAAAATAATATGGTTTAGATTAAGATTAATGCCTTTATATTGAAAAATATTAGACTTGCGATAGTATTGATATTTTAGGAGAGTGAATAAGCGATTCTTTTATAGACTTGTATTTATTAAACGAGTTTCTTTGTATCGTGACAAATAACACTACCAGCTTGCGAGTAACGAGTTTGATAAATATAAAGACATGAAAAAGTACGCTTATTCCACTCTGCCAAGGAAGATTCTCAGATAGTAAGTGAGAGAGGCATGCACACAACCAACAAGACGTTCTCTCTCTAATAACTTTTCCGCCGGTGATGTCACAGACTATGGGTGACGTCCAATCAAGGGGCGCTACTCTTCCGCTAATCTCATTCCCTATACGGGTCTCTTCACAGAAAATAAGATTAGAAGTAGACGCCTCTTTTATCTGTGGGTCTAATTCTACACCGCACGTTTACAAAGGCGGTACATAAAAGATATGTGTTAATTAATTTTATTAATATCTATTGTCATAATTATTTTATTCGTACCTCCTTACATTGGGGTATTCTATTTTTGTTTATATTTATTCTCCTTATCTACGCCATTCACACTACACATCTCTCATTCGTCCTTAGTGTCTTATTCGTCGTGTTTTGTTGATAAAACGTCCACAGTATGTCTTCGTCTATTAAATTGAGGCTTACAATTCAACACTTATCGTTATTTTTTCCTTCGAGCTTCACGCAGTAACATTTTCATTCATCAACCAGCATCGCCAACGGAGGTGCATAAAAACGGTGTGTTTTTTACACCGCCAACGGAGGTGCATAAAAACGGTGTGTTTTTTACACCGCCAATGGAGGTGCATAAAAACGGTGTGTTTTTTACACCGCCAATGGAGGTGCATAAAAACCGTGTGTTTTTTACACCGCCAATGGAGGTGCATAAAAACGATGTGGTTTTTACACCGCCAATGGAGGTGCATAAAAACTGTTTTTTACACCGCCGAGGTGCATAAAAACGGTGTGCTTTTTACACCGCCAATGGAGGTGCATAAAAACGGTGTTTTTTTACACCGCCAATGGAGGTGCATAAAAACGGTGTGTTTTTTACACCGCCAATGGAGGTGCATAAAAACGGTGTGTTTTTTACACCGCCAACGGAGGTGCATAAAAATTGTGTGTTTTTTACACCGCCAATGGAGGTGCATAAAAACGGTGTGTTTTTTAAACTGCCAATGGAGGTGCATAAAAACGGTGTGTTTTTTACACCGCCAACGGAGGTGCATAAAAACGGTTGTGTTTTTTACACCTCCAATGGAGGTGCATAAAAACGGTGTGTTTTTTACACCGCCAATGGAGGTGCATACAAACGGTGTGTTTTTTACACCGCCAATGGAGGTGCATAAAAACGGTGTGTTTTTTACACCGCCAACGGAGGTGCATAAAAATGGTGTGTTTTTTACACCGCCAATGGAGGTGCATAAAAACGGTGTGTTTTTTACACCGCCAATGGAGGTGCATAAGAACGGTGTGTTTTTTACACCGCCAATGGAGGTGCATAAAAGCGGTGTGTTTTTTACACCGCTAACGGAGGTGCATAAAAATGGTGTGTTTTTTACACCGCCAATGGAGGTGCATAAAAACGGTGTTTTTTACACCGCCAATGGAGGTGCATAAAAACTGTTTTTTTCACCGCCGAGGTGCATAAAAACGGTCTTTTTTACACCGCCAATGGAGGTGCATAAAAACGGTGTGTTTTTTACACCGCCAATGGAGGTGCATAAAAGCGGTGTGTTTTTTACACGGCCAACGGAGGTGCATAAAAACGGTGTTTTTTACACAGCCAACGGAGGTGCATAAAAATGATGTGTTTTTTACACCGCCAATGGAGGTGCATAAAAACGGTGTGTGTTTTGCACCGCCAATGGAGGTGCATAAAAACGGTGTTATTTACACCGCCAATGGAGGTGCAGAAAACGGTGTGTTTTTTACACCGCCAACGGAGGTGCATAAAAACGGTGTTTTTTTTACACCGCCAATGGAGGTGCATAAAAACGGTGTTTTTTTACAGCGCCAATGGAGGTGCATAAAAACGGTGTTTTTTACACCGCCAATGGAGGTGCATAAAAACGGTGTGTTTTTTACACCGCCAATGGAGGTGCATAAAAACTGTGTTTTTTACACTGCCGAGGTGCATAAAAACGGTGTGTTTTTTACACCGCCAATGGAGGTGCATAAAAACGGTGTTTTTTTTACACCGCCAATGGAGGTGCATAAAAACGGTGTTTTTTTACAGCGCCAATGGAGGTGCATAAAAACGGTCTTTTTTACACCGCCAATGGAGGTGCATAAAAACGGTGTGTTTTTTACACCGCCAATGGAGGTGCATAAAAACTGTTTTTTACACTGCCGAGGTGCATAAAAACGGTGTGTTTTTTACACCGCCAATGGAGGTGCATAAAAACGGTGTGTTTTTTACACCGCCAATGGAGGTGCATAAAAACGGTGTTTTTTACACCGCCAATGGAGGTGCAAAAAAATGGTGTTTTTTACACCGCCAACGGAGGTGCATAAAAATGGTGTGTTTTCTACACCGCCAATGGAGGTGCATAAAAACGATGTGTTTTTTACACCGCCAATGGAGGTGCATGAAAACGGTGTTTTTTAAACCGCCAATGGAGGTGCATAAAAATGGTGTGTTTTTTAAACCGCCAATGGAGGTGCATAAAAAAGTGTGTTTTTTACACCGCCAATGGAGGTGCATAAAAACGGTGTGTTTTTTACACACTTTTGTAAAATAAGTACTTGGCCATTAACAGCGTTGTCTTTGTCCGAAAAAAATGTAATATATATCGTCTAAGAGGCGTCGTGTCCCTTCCTACATGTGAAGTGTTTCTGTTGGCCACGACCCCTTGTAAAACGCTTTTAGTACATTTAGTGAATATTGCGCTATATGGACACTCTTTTTAATCTAGAAGTTGAATATTACCCATCGTTTCAAAATAATATGGTTTAGATTAAGATTAATGCCTTTATATTGAAAAATATTAGACTTGCGATAGTATTGATATTTTAGGAGAGTGAATAAGCGATTCTTTTATAGACTTGTATTTATTAAACGAGTTTCTTTGTATCGTGACAAATAACACTACCAGCTTGCGAGTAACGAGTTTGATAAATATAAAGACATGAAAAAGTACGCTTATTCCACTCTGCCAAGGAAGATTCTCAGATAGTAAGTGAGAGAGGCATGCACACAACCAACAAGACGTTCTCTCTCTAATAACTTGGAAGCGAGGACGAGAGACGCATGCGAACAAACAACATGACGTTCTCTCTCTAATAACTTTTCCGCCGGTGATGTCACAGACTATGGGTGACGTCCAATCAAGGGGCGCTACTCTTCCGCTAATCTCATTCCCTATACGGGTCTCTTCACAGAAAATAAGATTAGAAGTAGACGCCTCTTTTATCTGTGGGTCTAATTCTACACCGCACGTTTACAAAGGCGGTACATAAAAGATATGTGTTAATTAATTTTATTAATATCTATTGTCATAATTATTTTATTCGTACCTCCTTACATTGGGGTATTCTATTTTTGTTTATATTTATTCTCCTTATCTACGCCATTCACACTACACATCTCTCATTCGTCCATAGTGTCTTATTCGTCGTGTTTTGTTGATAAAGGGGAAATCAGAAACGTCCACAGTATGTCTTCGTCTATTAAATTGAGGCTTACAATTCAACACTTATCGTTATTTTTTCCTTCGAGCTTCACGCAGTAACATTTTCATTCATCAACCAGCATCGCCAACGGAGGTGCATAAAAACGGTGTTTTTTACACCGCCAACGGAGGTGCATAAAAACGGTGTGTTTTTTACACCGCCAATGGAGGTGCATAAAAACGGTGTGTTTTTTACACCGCCAATGGAGGTGCATAAAAACCGTGTGTTTTTTACACCGCCAATGGAGGTGCAGAAAAACGGTGTGTTTTTTACACCGCCAACGGAGGTGCATAAAAACGGTGTTTTTTTTACACCGCCAATGGAGGTGCATAAAAACGGTGTTTTTTTACAGCGCCAATGGAGGTGCATAAAAACGGTGTTTTTTACACCGCCAATGGAGGTGCATAAAAACGGTGTGTTTTTTACACCGCCAATGGAGGTGCATAAAAACTGTGTTTTTTACACTGCCGAGGTGCATAAAAACGGTGTGTTTTTTACACCGCCAATGGAGGTGCATAAAAACGGTGTGTTTTTTACACCGCCAATGGAGGTGCATAAAAACGGTGTTTTTTACACCGCCAATGGAGGTGCATAAAAATGGTGTTTTTTACACCGCCAACGGAGGTGCATAAAAATGGTGTGTTTTTTACACCACCAATGGAGGTGCATAAAAACGATGTGTTTTTTACACCGCCAATGGAGGTGCATGAAAACGGTGTGTTTTTTAAACCGCCAATGGAGGTGCATAAAAATGGTGTGTTTTTTAAACCGCCAATGGAGGTGCATAAAAACGTGTGTTTTTTACACCGCCAATGGAGGTGCATAAAAACGGTGTGTTTTTTACACCGCCAATGGAGGTGCATAACCACGGTGTGTATTTTACACTGCCAATGGAGGTGCATAAAGACGGTGTGTTTTTTACACCGCCAATGGAGGTGCATAAAAACGGTGTGTTTTTTACACCGCCAATGGAGGTGCATAAAAACTGTGTTTTTTACACCGCCGAGGTGCATAAAAACGGTGTGTTTTTTACACCGCCAACGGAGGTGCCAAAAAACGGTGTTTTTTTTACACCGCCAATGGAGGTGCATAAAAACGGTGTTTTTTTACAGCGCCAATGGAGGTGCATAAAAACGGTGTTTTTTACACCGCCAATGGAGGTGCATAAAATCGGTGTTTTTTACACCGCCAATGGAGGTGCATAAAAACAGTGTGTTTTTTACACTGCCGAGGTGCATAACAACGGTGTGGTTTTTACACCGCCAATGGAGGTGCATAAAAACGGTGTGATTTTTACACCGCCAATGGAGGTGCATAAAAACGGTGTTTTTTACACCGCCAATGGAGATGCATAAAAACGGTGTATTTTTTACACCGCCAATGGAGGTGCATAAAAACTGTGTTTTTTACACCGCCGAGGTGCAATAAAAACGGTGTGTTTTTTACACCGCCAACGGAGGTGCATAAAAACGGTGTGTTTTTTACACCGCCAATGGAGGTGCATAAAAACGATGTGTTTTTTACACCGCCAACGGAGGTGCATAAAAATGGTGTGTTTTTTACACCGCCAATGGAGGTGCATATAAACGGTGTGTTTTTTACACCGCCAACGGAGGTGCATAAAAATGGTGTGTTTTTTACACCGCCAATGGAGGTGCATAAAAAAGGTGTGTTTTTTACACTGCCAATAGAGGTGCATAAAAACGATGTTTTTTACACCGCCAATGGAGGTGCATAAAAACATTTTTTTACACCGCGAACGGAGGTGCATAAAAATGGCGTGTTTTTTACACCGCCAATGGAGGTGCATATAAAAAAGGTGTGTTTTTTACACCGCCAATGGAGGTGCATAAAAACGGTGTGTTTTTTACACCGCCAATGGAGGTGCATAAAAACGATGTTTTTTACACCGCCAATGGAGGTGCATAAAAACGGTGTTTTTTACACCGCCAACGGAGGTGCATAAAAATGGTGTGTTTTTTACACCGCCAACGGAGGTGCATAAAAATGGTGTTTTTTACACCGCCAATGGAGGTGCATAAAAACGGTGTGTTTTTTACAGCGCCAATGGAGGTGCATAAAAACGATGTGTTTTTTACACCGCCAATGGAGGTGCATGAAAACGGTGTGTTTTTTTATAGCGCCAATGGAGGTGCATATAAACAGTGTGTTTTTTACACCGCCGAGGTGCATAAAAAGGGTGGTTTTTTTTCACCGCCAATGGAGGTGCATAAGAACGGTGTGTTTTTTACACCGCCGAGGTGCATAAAAACGGTGTGTTTTTTACACCGCCAATGGAGGTGCATAAAAACGGTGTGCTTTTTACACCGCCAATGGAGGTGCATAAAAACGGTGTTTTTTACACCGCCAATGGAGGTGCATAAAAACAATGTGTTTTTTACAGCGCCAATGGAGGTGCATAACAACGGTGTTTTTTACACCGCCAATGGAGGTGCATAAAACGGTGTTTTTTACACCGCCAATGGAGGTGCATAAAAACGGTGTTTTTTACACCGCCAACGGAGGTGCATAAAAACGGTGTGTTTTTACACCGCCAATGGAGGTGCATAAAAACGATGTGTTTTTTACACCGCCAATGGAGGTGCATAAAAACGGTGTGTTTTTTACACCGACAATGGAGGTGCATAAAAACTGTGTTTTTTACACTGCCGAGGTGCATAAAAACGGTGTGTTTTTTACACCGCCAATGGAGGTGCATAAAAACGGTGTGTTTTTTACACCGCCAATGGAGGTGCATAAAAACAGTGTGTTTTTTACACTGCCGAGGTGCATAAAAACGGTGTGTTTTTTACACCGCCAATGGAGGTGCATAAAAACGGTGTGTTTTTTACACAACCAACGGAGGTGCATAAAAACGGTGTGTTTTTTACACCGCCAACGGAGGTGCATAAAAATGGTGTGTTTTTTTGGAGAAGGTAGTACTGACACAATTATTAACTCATCTTAAGAACAACAGTTCAGTCAGCCTACAAACAGCAACACAGAACTGAAACGGCGCTTCTTAAAATCCTTTGTTATTCGGGTGTGAAGTTTTGGGGAAAATTATGAAAATGTCTGGTAAGGAGAGGGTTAATACTGGGAATCGCTTAATATAAATAGTCACATTTATCACTTTCTATACGCAATCTTATTCCTATTATTAGCATAATATGATTCCATTCCAGATGGCGGTGACCCAGAGTGTGAATCGGATCCAATTTACCATTCGGACTTTGCTGATATTGTCGATTTTGAAGATCCAGTGACTCATAAAATGTTCTTGCCGGAGACGAGTTTTGTGAACGATCATCATCATCATCATCATCATCATCATCATCATCATCATCATCATCATCATCATCATCATCATCATCATCATCATCATCATCATCATCATCATCATCATCATCATCATCATCCTCCTCATCATCATCATCATCATCATCATCATCATCATCATCAAGACTACCACCACCACCGCCACCACCACCACTACTACCACCACCACCACCAACAACAACAACATATATGTAACCTTGTAGATGACTTAGTGATAAAGTGAAATTGTTTAATCGTCAAAGTGGTACTCCGCAGCGTTTTTATGCACCTCCATTGGCGGTGTAAAAAACACACCGTTTTTATGCACCTCCATTGGCGGTGTAAAAAGCACACCGTTTTTATGCACCTCCATTGGCGGTGTAAAAAACACACCGTTTTTATGCACCTCCGTTGACGGTGTATAAAACACACCATTTTTATGCACCTCCGTTGGCGGTGTAAAAAACACACCGTTGTCAATCTGCCAGAAAAACCGATGCACATCGCGATCTTCTTGTCTGACACTAATCTGGAGAAAAGCCTTCTCTATGTGGAGCATAAGGCTACTTTATGTCTTCTAAATCGCATGAGCACATCGCTCAACAGAGGTAACAGGTTTGGGCCTGTTTCCATAGTCATTTAGAGAGATAGTGTTTGGTCCGGAGGCAGAAGCATCAAATACAGGGCGTATCTTAGTTGAAAGGCTGGACATCTTAACAACTGGTCTGTGAGGCACACAGAATTTTGAATGTGTTATGTTCCGACCTTCATCCAAGGGCACCTTCTCAATGATGCAGTCTGCCTCCATTTACCTAAAAACACCATCATATTCCTTTTTAGTATTTTATCTGTTGATAACTTTCTCTCAAGATTATCAAGTCTCTGCCTAGCTTGAGACTCATTGCACTACAGTTGCGGCTTCTTTGATTCAATTAGTGAAGTATTGAAAGGTAGTGCAAAGCAGTCCGAGGGGTTTTTTTCTATTAGGGTGTTTATTTTCCTTTTAGGGTTAGTTAAAGGTAGCCTAGGTTTTACTTTTTCTTGGGGTTAGTTGAGGGAATATTATTTAAGTTGTTTCCCTTTGTAGGAGCTTTTGGAAGGCCTCCCAAGTCAAGCGTGGTAAAGACTTGTGACTTATTGGTATTGATATTTACTGACTGATAAACTAAAATCATGCCGAATAAAGCATGGCAGCGACGACAAGCACATCGATTAAAGTGTGCAGCTAATCGTAATCAAGCTAATTAAGAAAATGATTCAGGCAATATCGAATGAAAATAATTCTTTCCCCGCGAAATTGCGGGCTTTTTACTAGTTCTAAAAAAAAGTATTCATATCCTTGAAAAAGGATACTCAATATTTAAGATGAATGTATCGGTCTTGTGTGACTTATTGTATATAACATAATTGAAACAAGAAATCCCGTTTCTTAGAAGATAACAAAAGGTTGGATACTCATCTTAGGCGGGATTGGGTTAAAACTAAAATCAATAAATTTACTCAAGACTACTGCAAATATAAACGTTGCAAAAAATTAGATACGTATAATGAAGTAATAAGAGCCATTAATAAAAAGAAGAGCAAATATGTATTATCCTAATGACAATGATATTTTATCAGAAATAATGGAACTGCGTAAACAAATTGAGGAAGGAGAGAAATTAAATCGATTCTTGTTATCATTAAAAATGACCGAGATATGAACAATACAATGTATAAATTGAAAGATGATGACAATGATTATGTTACAAATGAACTGGCAATCCTAGAAATTATTGCTAAATATTATTCACAACTTTATAATGAATTGGAGGCCTATAATTTTAAAAATTACAGATTAGAAGATATTTGCAAAAACATTGGCAGTTAGACTGAAAGCAGTTATAAGCAAATTAGTAATGACCAAAAAGTATTTATTCATGGAAGAAACATTTCTGATATTTTGAGGAAATTGATGATATAATAGAATATGAACAAAAAAATAATCGTATCCTAGTTAATGTCATCAATTGATTGAAAAAGACTTTTGATACTACATCAAAAACTTTCCTGTTAAGCCTTTGATTACGTTGTGTTTGGAAAATGTTTCAAGGGTTGTATGGTCATCATTCTCAATAATAGGAAGGTATGTTTAAAGAATTGTTACATATATCGGGAGACTTACATATGAAAATAGGTGTTGGACAAGGCTTTCCGATATCTCTTATAATTTTTATTCTAGGAGTAGAAATAATGATATTTAAAGTACGACAGGGGAGAAGCTTTCAAGAAACATAATTACAAAACAAGAGGTTTATACTTAAATATTATGCTGACGATATAACTTTTTATAAAGGATCAAAAAGGTTAAAAATATGTATTAGAAAATAATCAAATAGATTTTGATATTCTCTGGACTTACTTTGAATAAAAGTAAATCTAATCTTATGCAATTTAACAAAAATCAATACTCGAAAAAAAGAGACAATGTTCAGCATTCAAATTCTAGAGGATTAAAATATTTTAGGAATAATATTCAGTTTCAAGATGGCAGCTGCTGAAAATAAAGATAATTGGATTCTTAAAATTGAAAATGCTAAAATCATGGGAAAAGAAACTTTTCTCTGATATATAAAATAAATATTGTGGTTTTAATGTGAGCACAACATCCGTATGCTTTTGCAGAGGCATCAGCATAAATCAACAGCTGTTTTTTTTCATCACTTGTCCAAACCCTGAGTGTGATACAGCGAGGTATCCGCCATTTCTTTATTTCTTGTAAGTCCTCCATCCACTTGTTCAATTTCTTTTGTATTTCTTCAGCGAGCCCTTCATCCCAATCAAATCCTTGTCTCCATGTCTCTTGAAAGATTATTCTTCAGGAGATTGTGAATGGAGTGAGAAATCCCAGAGGATCAAACAACCTGGCTGTGATACTCAGAAGTAGTCTCTTTGTGAAAAGACATGACTCTTGGATTGGTAATGTTTCAAATACAAAGCTATTTTCTTCTGTATTCCAGGAAAGACCAAGTACATTTGTGGTACTGTTCTCAACAAATCCATCAAATGTCTTTAATATGTAATTTTTCCTCTCCTTGCAATCGGATGTCCACTTTGTTAATTCAAAACCTCCTTGTTGCATTACACAGTGTGCCTCAGTCATCATGTTCAAAATATCTTCTTCGTGGTCTGCTCCAGTGAGCCAATCATCTACATAGAGGTTGCTTTTCAGCTCTTCAATGGTGGGTGAAACTTCAAAGGTCGACAAGTGTTTTCTTATCGTGGCATTGAGCAAAAATGGACTGCAAGCATTCCCAAAACAAACCCTCTCAAATTTCATTGTGCGAATCTGGCCATTGACATTCCACAAAAATCTGTGAACATTTTGATCTGGTAAACAGAGATTGATTTGTAAGAATGCCTCCCTGATGTCAGCGGTTAGTCCAAACTTCCATCTTCTGAATCTGAGAAGTATCTGTACCAAATCTGGTATAAGTTTTGGTCCAACCTCCATGCAATCATTCAAGGATACATCATTTATGCCTTTGCAAGAAGCATCAAAAACGGGTCTTACCTTAGTAGACAAACTATCCTCTCTCACCACAGGGCGATGCGGTAAATAATAGGTTTGTCCTCAATTTCCAAGTCTCCTTGGGGTACCTCTGAGATCATACCATCATTTTCATATTCTGAGAGTACTGAGTCATATTTCTCTCGTAAGCATAAATCTTTATCCAGCTTCCTGGTCAATCTGTTCAAGCGTTTTTCTGCAGTCTCTCTATTGTTTAACAACAAATTCTTGCAACCCACATTTTTCCATGGCAACCTGACAGAGTACCTACCTTCATTGTAGTCAATCTGATCTGAAAAGGAAGTCAAAAATTAATTCTCAGTCTTCTCATCCCTTACCTCATCTGGATCAATTCCAATAGATTCTAGTGCCCACATTTTACGAACAGTTCTATCAGAGACTGATGTCTGACAAAACATTATCTGAGATTTTTTACTTTGAACAATTTCCCCAGATTGGTCTCTCAAGCAAGCCCCAGACAACATCCGCCCAAAGACAGTTTTTTGAGCTACCAAACCTATGGATAATGAACTTTTCTGATCTTTAATAAGAGACCAATACCAATCCAATCCTATCAAAACATCTACCTTGACAGTTTCACTAATCTGATAATTTTCAACAAAAGAGATGTCAGGGAACTCCGACAGTACTTCCTTGTCTACTGCTGATCGAAACATAGGGGCGCAAATAGTTTTCATACCAATTAAATTGATTTTATTTCCCAAAAACTCTAATTGGAAAACTTCCTTTACTCTGGTTTTCCACTATCTCCACCAAAACAATGATATTTTAGATTAGTCTGGTCAACTCTTTTCAATCTAAGTTTCTTAGCGCAGTCTCTAGTGATAAAGGATCTGTCAGACCCGCTGTTAAACATGATGCAGACCTTGATACCCCTAACCATCACATGTACAACTTGCATCAGTGTGGTTAACTTCTGTGAATGCACATGTGAGAGTCCAACATGCACTGAGGGGTCAGCATTAGATCTAACAGCTGTCTGGTCAGTCTGTTTTGGATTGATCTTTTGTTTACACAATACTGAATGGTGGGATCCCTTGCAAAAGTAACACGAACGATTACAATCTCGAGAGAGATGTCGACCTAAACACTTGAAACAAAGTCCCATTTTCTTAATTTTATCTTTTCTTTCCTTAAAGTTCAAGGACCTAATATCCTCACATTTGTCTGCGTAATGAGTCTGACCACAAAACACACATATTCTTTTAGAATCGGAATCATGTACAACGAAAGAAGATGCAGTGGGGTAGTATTTCTTCTCCTTATAATCACTACGACCGGATCCACTCGATTTTTTGGGCTGGAACGTCTGGGATTGCTCCCTTCTACGAATTTCCTCAAACAAGAATGTAAGGAGATATTCAAGGTCTCCTTCGTGCCCCTCACCATTCCTGGCCCACTCCAATCGAATTGTAGCTGGAAGCTGATGCAACACGAGTGGGGTAAGGAAAACGCCATACTGCTGCCCACTGATGTCCAAATTGTCCAAACTGCGCACATGATTTTGTATGCTGTCATACAAGTTCCACAAGCTTTTGACCGAAGTTGAGTTATCTTTCGAGACAGAATTTCCTCGTAAAAGGTCCTGGATATGACCAAAAATTATCCTTTCTGGTCTACCAAATTGTTTTTGTAGAATGTCCTTAGCGTTTTCATAGTTTCTTTCAGTTAAGGAAAGTCCTATTATGGCAGATTCTGCCTAACCCTTGACTAATGATTGAAGATAGGTAAACTTATTGATGGTTGGAATAGAAGATGAATCAATAACTGCAGAAAATTTGTCCCAAAATGGTTGCCATTCATTATAGTCTCCAGAAAAGGTAGGAAGTTCTAATTTTAGTAATTTTGCATCACTATTATTAGCCGCACTATTCGAACGAGTCGTTTCATTGTTAACGCTATTACTAGTCTGTTGCGCTAAAGAACCAAGTTTTCCTTTAGCCTTCAAAAGTATGTCCATCTTTCCGTCACGAAAGTCAGCTGTATCATCAGTGTCACTTTCTAATTCATCAATGTTGTTTCCTAAAGCACTTTCCACTTCTAATTGCACATCGTCTAGAATTTTCAACCGTTTTTCGAATTCATCAATAAGTGCTGTAAGTTTGATGTGTTCAATGTCTGTTTTTTTCCTGCTCGAGTCAGCCAGCCTCTTGCCGCTACTCGTTTTCTTTTCGCTTCGTCATCCATAGTAGAAGCGCACTATATTCAATTAAGTAAACATCAAATGTTATTTTCAAGTACTCCAAATCAGTCAACACGATAGCAGTATCAAAATGTCAAAAACACGAAAACCGCATCCAATTTTTGGTTTGGCCTAAATGTGTCCAATGGTGTGTCAAATTTATCGAAAAACGAATGTCGATACTTGGCCTTACTGTGACCTGAAACCAAGGCCTAGTAGTTCAAAATTCAGACGAACGAGTTCAAACTGTGAATTCCATCACTCTAAAAGTTGCTAAATCTTTACCTTATGACTCCCGGGTTTTTGGCACCATGTAATATTTGTCTAATAATCAAGTCAAAAGTCAATAAGATAAGATAAAATAACACCGAAATGCTCAGTCATCTATATTTTCAACAGGGGTTTTGTTTTGGTTTTTGTTGTTGGTGTTTTTTTATTTGTTTTTCTTTGTTTGTTTGCTATTGCTGTTTACTTGGATAGCCCTGTTGCTGATTTTGTTACTTTGCATTTATTTGCGAGGACGAGAGACGCATGCGCACAACCAACACGACGTTCTCTCTCTAATAACTTTTCCGCCGGTGACGTCACAGACTATGGGTGACGTCCAATCAAGGGACGCTACTCTTTCGCTAATCTCATTCCCTATATTTAATTGTGTAATGGTAGCACTTCTGACCCAGTAATCAAAAAGTCTGAGGTTCGATCAAAGTCGAGGAAGACTGATTATTTGGGATGGGGTTTTTTTTGTTCCTGTATCTGTCTTTCTTGTTTTGTCTTTTTCATACACATTTGTTCAGATCTTTATCTTACACTGATACCTACTCCCTATTTTCTCAGTTTTATAATTTCAAAAATCAACTACAATATTTTCGTCCTCATCCTCTCGTGTTCAATGTATGTGTTGTTTGGTGCAAACGAAGGTTCATTGATTCAAACGGGTACCATTGTGAAGAATATAGGAGTTGAAATTGACCCAACAATCAGGAACTACTGTGGTTTAATGGTAACATGTCTAACCGGTAATCAGAAGGTCTGAGGTTCGATCCCCAGTGTGGTAGACTGTTTTTCATGGGATGATTATTTTTCCTTTTATTATTCTTTCTTTTTTTTGGCTGGCACCGTTCATATACGCTCGTTTAGATCTTTATTCATCTTTATGCATTTGATCTAGATAATCTTGTTGTCATCACCATCATCCTTATCCCAATCATGGTCCCCATCACTACACCTACCATCGTTGTCTTTGGTGGATGTCATCATCATCATCATCATCATCATCATCATCATCATCATCATCATCATCATCATCATCATCATCATCATCCATCATCATCATCATCATCATCATCATCATCATCATCACCCATCATCATCATCACATCATCATCATCATCATCATCATCATCATCATCATCATCATCATCATCATCATCATCATCATCATCATCATCATCATCATCATCATCATCATCATCATCATTCATCATCATCATCATCATCATCATCATCATCATCATCATCATCATCATCATCATCATCATCATCATCATCATTATCATCATCATTCTAATAACCACAATTACCTCCAATCCCCAGCATATACAAAGACTTATGGCGAGTAGCTTTAGGGGTCCACGACAACTGCTTCATCTACCGAAACAACTATCTAGCTATCACATACATCTATATACATTCCAACGACCACCACAACCACCATCACCACACAACCATCAGCAATGTAATAACCACAACAACCACCATTATCCACACTACCACCGCGACACCCACTACCACCATCACCACCACCGCCATTGCCACTATAGAATCTCGAAATAACTTAAGAACAAAA
>NC_088374.1:10362171-10379671 GCF_034508935.2 Berghia stephanieae
ATAAGTCCCGGCAACCCGTGTACGTAGATTCCCTGACTACGAACAGAGATGCATATATACGAGATGGACGAATTCAATCCCTCGAGGGGGCGGAGACATACACTCCTCTAAATTAGGTGAGAAGTTGCCAGGCTTCTCCACCAGTAAGAGGAGACACTGGGTGGTAGCGAATCGGCTTCGGTCGAGGAACTGCCTCACGGCAAAATTGCTTCATCAGTGGGGACTTTCCACCTGTCCTTCATGTACCCGATGTGGAGAAGATCCCGAAACCGCAGAGCATCTAGTTGAACGGTGTTATTGTGACGAAGCTTCCGGGTGTGTTTGCGACGGTGCACGAGTGCGGTAAAGACTTTGCTTATTGGGTCGATCGTCATAACATAATAGTGTGAGCACCATTAGAAACTGCCATCAGCTCATTTCACAAGAGACTAACTCTTTTGGGATGGAAGTCATAGCTTATAGTATTCGCCCTTAGAGTTTCTTCAAATTCTTTGGTTTGGTCCAGAAGACAGATCTCTCTACCAACCCCAAATTTTAAAACTAATGTGGCTATGTGGTCTAATGGTATGACACTCGCTTTAGGATCGAAAGGTCCTGTGGGTTTGAGCCTCGCTCGGCGCATCGTTGAGTCCTTGGAAAAGGCTCTTTACTCACATTATTCTCTCATCGTACTCAGGTGTAAAATGAGTTACCTGGTCGTTAACAGCGTTGTACCTGTCGAAAGAAATTATAATATCGCCTAACAGGCGTCGTGTCCCGTCCTAATTGTTAAGTGTTCCTGTTTGACCAGGGATCCCTTGTAAAGCGCTTTGAGAACGTTTCGTGGATATTTCCATTAGGGGACTCCGCCATTGTTCCGGTAGTTTAGAACCAGTTACTAAGTTACCATACTTCATTACGAGGGAAGTGACGTCACGACTATTGAACCCTCTTAATAATAGTGCTATTATTATTTTCTTTAAATTAACATTTTTTTAATTATAAAAAAATGTTTACAGATAACAAGCGGGGGGATGGCTCAGGCTTTTCTACAAAATCGTGAAAGTTACTATCCAACCCTAACACGGGTCGGAACCAACTATGGAACCCTGGTGGAGTTTGTGTGGCAAGTGTTCAGTCACTATCGCTTTAGTCGAATGGTGATCGTCTTTGAGGACGCAGGACAGAACAACGTTCAGGAGAGACTGTGTTTCCTACAGGCACAAGCTTTACACAGGGGGTGAGTCATAAATAGATAGATAGATAGATAGATAGATAAATAGGTATATAGATAGATAGATAGATAGATAGATAGATAGATAGATAGATAGATAAATAGGTAGATAGATAGATAGATAGATAGATAGATAGATAGATAGATAGATAGATAGATAGATTGATAAATAGGTGTATAGATAGATAGATAGATAGATAGATAGATAGATAGATAGATAGATAGATAGATAGATAGATAGATAGATAGATAGATAGATAGATAGATAGATGAATGAATAAATGTGGGCGTCCTTGAGATAATCAGTCACATGGTGAAAAGCTTTGAACAGAGATATTGACAATTTTAGTCAAGAGGTCAATTTTTATGGAAAATGTGTTCTCATCAAAAATCATTAAATAAAACATTTTTCTACATATTGATGTAATATTTTAATTGAATTCTACTCCTAAATATTTTATTTTTATTTTTTTATGAAGGTAATTATTAAACTTAATATCAACTATTGTCACATTTGGAAGCAATTTTCTCAAAATTAGAGTTTCACACCCTAGCCCATGCAAATGACGATAACTTCATGAATAATCACCCGATCTGCTTCAAATAACGATTAAAATGCTCAGGAGACATTGGGCTTTCATGAAATGCAATCTAGAATTTTCACCCTGCGACTGATTATGTCAGGAACGCACACAAATAGATAAATAAACAAAGAGTCGAATGGTGATCGTCTTTGAGGACGCAGGACAGAACAACTGTTCAGGAGAGACTATGTTTTCTAATAATAATAATAATAATAATAATAATAATAATAATAATAATAATAATAATAATAATAATAATAATAATAATAATAATAATAATAATAATAATAATAATAATAATAACAAATTAAAAATAATAATATCCACTAAACGTGCTCAAATCGCCTTACAGAAATCCACAATATGCTTTTTTGATATTCCAGACAAAGCATAATTTACAGCGAGCCCATCCCTTATGTCAACGTTTCGGACGCTGATCACATCTTCAGGAATAGGATTGCAAATGACTACGGGGGTGAGTCCATTATTTTGTTCTCTCTCTTCTTAATGATAATTAATTAATTTCTTTAATTCACTATTGATTGATTTTGTCACTGTCGTTGTTTTTGTCACTGTCTTTGTTTTTGTCACTGTCGTTGTTTTTGTAACTGTCGTTGTTTTTGTCATTGATGTTGTCGTTGTCGTCGTCATCGTCTTCGTCGTTGTAATTCTCTTTGATGCTACAACTTTGAAAAGACAGAATATGCTGTGTTGTCGTGGTACTGGATTTTGTTGACATTGCTGTTGTTGTTGTGGTTGTTGTTGCTACTACTACTACTACTACTACTACTACTACTACTACTACTACTACTACCACTACTACTACCACTACTACTGCTTCTTCTTCTTCTTCTTCTTCTTCTTCTCCTTCTTCTTCTTGGTTTCATTTATCCATCTGTTCTTTTTCTTCTTCTCTTGAATAATATATGTTGCTATCAAATGTAAATTATTGACGACATCCTAACAGTAAAAAATTCTCCATATTCTATGAGCATATTTGTCGCCCTCATCAACTCTCTGCCACATACTTGATATTTTTCTGTCCACTTACTCTCATTATCAAATCAGTTAGTTATGTTATTATTCTCAGATATACCTTTAACTATGACGTAAAGCGGCATAACACCTTTCCGACGTTTGGCCAGGTTGATTATATATATATATATATATATATATATATATATATATATATATATATATATATATTCTTTCACCATTGATTTACTGCGAATTTTGAAGTGCAAAATACATTGCCAAACAAGAAAAATAAGACAGAATTGAAAAGTGTGAAGATGCAAGAGAGATGTTTACATAGCCAACGATGTAGCTAGATAGATAGATAGATAGATAGATAGATAGATAGATAGATAGATAGATAGATAGATAGATAGATAGATAGATAGATACATACATAGATAGATAGATAGATAGATACATAGATAGATACATAGATAGATAGATAGATAGATAGATAGACAGATAGATAGATAGATAGATAGACAGACAGATAAATAGATAGAGACTCCGAGAAGGAATGTGAGCATGAAAAGACATGGATAAACAGAGAATGAGAGGGAACATGGATAGACAACTCATAAACAGCAAAAGAGGAAGAAGTAGGAGAAGGAAAAGAAGAAGTGTGTGTGTGAGAGAGAGAGAGAGAGAGAGAGAGAGAGAGAGAGAGAGAGTGAGTGGGAGGGAGAGAGAGGGGGGGGAGGGAAGAGGGTGTCAGAAAGGCAGAATAAGAAGGGGGGGGGGGGGGGTAAGGAGAGATTGTACGTATTATGGTACTAATAGTGTATAGATTGAATATTAAAAAGAAAGAACGTGGTTGATGATATAATGTGACCAACCGTCTCAAAACGGTATTATGTCGGAACGAACCAGATGCTTAAAAGCAAAATTTAATGTTAAACTGGTCAAAAATATAAATTGTTGGCATTAGCACCCTAAAATAAGGTTTCCATTCTCCTCAATAAAATATACAAACTCAACACAAGTCTGATATTTCTGGCTATAAATTTTATTTTCAAAATCTTAACCATCCCGACTTAATACCGTTTTGAGGCGAAGGGTCACGTATAGTGAGATATGGTTTGAACTGAACAGGCCATCAAATACTGCCAGTGTATCGATTAAGGATTACATAAAACAATTCAAAT
The DNA here is from genome assembly GCF_034508935.2 of Berghia stephanieae. Taxonomy (NCBI): domain Eukaryota; kingdom Metazoa; phylum Mollusca; class Gastropoda; order Nudibranchia; family Aeolidiidae; genus Berghia; species Berghia stephanieae. The sequence goes on from NC_088374.1 coordinate 10,366,131, forward strand.
TTCAAGATTTAAACCTTAAACCCTTCAAATATTCAAATCCCCCACGATATCTCACGTTAAGCAGTCGCGAAAAATTCATGTTTTCCATATTATAATCTTCTATCCTCTCTAATTCAACCAACCCCCCCCCCTCCAACTTTCCTATCAACCCACCCACCCCACCCCCAACTTTCCTATCAACCCACCCACCCCCCCCCCCCCCCCCCCAACTTTCCTATCAACCCCCCCCCCCCCCCCCCCAACTTTCCTATCAACCCCCCAACTTTCCTATCAACCCACCCACCCACCCCCCTCCAACTTTCCTATCAACCCACCCACCCCCCTCCCCAACTTTCCTATCAACCGCCCACCCCCACCCCCCCCCCCCCCCCCATCCCCTCAGATCCAGCGACTACCGCTATCCCATACTTTTGATATCAGTTCTTGTAATATAATCCAAATGAGCCCAAAATTGCAATTTGTATTTGTGACCCACCGTCTCAAAACTGTATTATGTCGGAACGAACTATATTATGCTTAAAAGCCGGATTTAATGTTAAAACTGGTCAAAGATATAAATCGTTTGCATTAGCACCCTAAAATATGGTTGCCATTTTCCTCAATAAATGATATAACACAAATCTGATATTTCTGGCTTTAAATTCAATTTTCAACATCTTAACCTACCTGACTTAATACTGTTTTGAGGCGAAGGGTGACATTTCCCCTCATTTGTGACGCAAGCTCTCAAAAAGGTATTGTATCGGAATGAATCTGTGCGTAGCCATCGTTAGCTTATAGCCTGACACCGTAACCATTGTTAGCTTATAGCCTGACACCGTAGCCATTGTTAGCTTATAGCCTGACACCGTAGCCATTATTAGCTCATCATCATATCTTGTCGCGCCAGTGAGTCAGCCAGTCCCGGGCAGTCTGGTTGCATTCCCTCAGGTCAGCATTGGTGCAGTGAGGTCCCAGCGAGCATTCGGACAGGATGTGGTCCATGGTCTGTCTGGGGTGACCGCATGGGCATTCAGTGCCCGGTGAGATTTTCCATTTAAAGAGATTGGTGACGGTGTTTCCCACCTTTGCTCTAGCTCTGTTCAACGCCACCCAGTCTTTTCTCTTGAGGTCTGTGCCTGCTGGGAGCTTTTCTGTTGGGGGCTAGAGGGCATCGTTTGCTGTCTTGTCCCATTCTACCCATTTGTCCAGGCGGAAGAATGCTGAATGGTCTGGGTGAAGGCTCTCTATTGTGAGGAAGCTTTTCCTTGATTTGAGCCTGCTTTTGGGGCAATTGTGGTCATAAAGGGGGTGTCTCTGGTCCATTTCCTGTTTGTATTTTTGTATTTGGGCATGAGTTTCCCTCCGGATGTGTGGTGGGGCTATTCCTGCTGCACGGTAGACCAGTGGTAATGGTGTTGCTCTCAGCTGGCCCGTTACGATCCGGCAGGCGTTGTTGAGCTCGGGGTCTAGCTTGGAGGCATGGCATGATCGGGCCCATACAGCTGAGCAGTACTCCGCAGTTGAGAAGCTGAGGGCCAATGCTGTGGTCCTTAGAGTTTTAGGGTCAGTTCCCCAGTTCATGTTTGCCAGCTTTCCAAGGAGGGCATTTCGCGTGGACACTTTTGCTTAGCTTATAGCCTGACACCGTAGCCATCGTAAGCTTATAGCCTGACACCGTAGCCATCGTTAGCTTATAGCCTGACACCGTAGCCATCGTTTGCTAAGAGCCTGACACTGACCAAAAAATGACGTCAACAGACCAGTCTTTGGCCACAACAGAAAACAAATCGTGAGTTGTATTCAATAGTTCAACCAATGAGACCATTTTAAAACAGTCGATAAGGGGAGAGTGGAGTTATTTCATAGTAATATTTATTTTCAAATAGTTTTCCATCGTTTGCGGAGACAAGACTAAACCTTTGATGGCAACAACTACAAGTATCTTAGCCGTTCTCTCAGATACTTTGCAGGAATTTAAAGTAGGATTATATGCTCTTTAAATTTAACCGTGTTGTTCTTAGAATAAAGACTGTTGTAACAATGCAAAGAGAGAGAGAGAGAGAGAGAGAGAGAGAGGAGAGAGAGGGAGAGAGACAGAGAGAGAGAGAGAGGGGAGAGAGAGGGGGAGAGGGAGAGAGAGAGGAGAGAGAGGGGGGGGGAGAGAGACACACACAGAGAGAGAGAGAGAGAGAGAGAGAGAGAGAGAGAGCGTCTAAGCTGTGGGTGAAAACGTTTTAGAAATTAAATGCGTTATTTTCTCGTTTATAAATTTATTTTTTTTTTGAAAATCTATAACATTGTCTAACACCTTTAATTTCGGCTAAATCTCCATTTTTTTCTTTATTTTTCTGTTTTCTTCCAATTTTCTGGTATCCAGGAATCCCTCTCATCTCAGAAGATCTGTCATAGAATGTACCCATGGTTATAATAATAATAATAGTAATAATAATAATAATAATAATAATAATAATAATAATAATAATAATAATAATAATAATAATAATAATAATGATAATGATGATGATGATGATAATAATAATAATAATAATAATAATAATAATAATAATAATAATAATAATAATAATAATAATAATAATAATAATGATAATAATAATAATAATTGTCATGGTCTCAAGTGAGTAAAGAGCTACTCGACTATGCATAAAGATATATGTAGAATGAGGCCCCAGAATTTACTAGTTACTATAAATGAAAAACAATTAACGATTTGTTTACAATGAAATAAAAATAATGATGAAATTTAATTAAAAGAGATAAACAGTGATCGTGACAGTTACAAATAGAGATATGAATATTTTACGTAACTTATGATAATATGTCAGGTTCGTAAGTTTACGTTTCCAGGCAGTTGATGGGCTTGGATGATCTATTCCTCTGATAACAGGATCGGGCTCGTAAAATTCCACTTCCAGGCAATTGGTAAGGGGTTATTATGTAATCCTTTGACAGCGGGCTCAGGTTTGATCCTTGAAGATTATACAATCAAAGTTAAAAGCTCCGGCGTCTTAATGGTGTAGATATAATATCTACAAAGTCCCAAAAGATAAAAATCTTCCAGTATATAGAAGGAATAGAGCGACTGGCCGTCCGGCATAGATTGTGAAGAGAAGTGAGTGTCGAATGTTAGACCTATCAGCTTTTATAATAAGTGGCTACGTGACAGAATGTAGAACGAAAAGTATTCACTAATTAGAAATTAATTGGAGGGAAGGCTATAAAAGGAAAGACGATCTAATATTAGAAGGTAAAGTTTATCTAAGCCTACCGAAATATAACTGGAGTGAGATGAATTCAGTTCTTAATAAAATAAAATTTAATAAGATAATTGTGAACAACCTTTACTGTGACACCCCCCACCCACGTTTAAAATATACTCTTTAACCATTATGGGAAAGATAGATTTTACAAACGGAAGTAAATTTACTATCATGATACTCTAGCATTAATCCATTGTTATGATTTGTGCTACAATTAAATTATTTATTAACTAGACATGGAAATGTTTATATTAACGTAGGTATATGAATGGGTGACAATAACAATGAAAGATTGTGATTACAAATCATTGTAATGAACAACATGATGGCAATGTGATTACAAATCATTGTGATAAACAATAGTGATGGCAATGAAGCATGATTTAAGTCGATGATATGAAGGTAATTTACTGAATGAAATGAATGAAAATGTAAATGGAATATTGACATTTCAATTATTAATCATAAATGAGTGAAAATTCATAACAATAATAGATAAAGAGAAGATTTCCCAAATCATGAATGGGTATGGTATATATATCCAAACAATACTCAATGTTACATTAAGTTGGGTCATCATGTTTACAAATAAAATTATCGAAATTGTGCGTTCTGATTTGGCATAATTTGCGAGGTAACTAACAGTATGCATGAGAGGTTAAGTTATACCCTTCTCACGTCATTACACTAATCGAGAAAGTAGGTCGGCGTGAATATTTTCACAGCCTGGTATGTGAGAGATACTGAAAGTGTAATTTTGGAAAAATTGACTCCACCTTAGTACTCTACTATTATTCATTTTGTTATTTCTTATGTACGTGAGTGGTTTATGGTCCGTTTCGACCACAAACTCTTTTAGCAGTAGATATCTGCTGAATGTCTTTAAAGCAAAGACGATGGCCAGTCCTCCACGCTCTATTATAGAGTATCGTGATTCTCTGTCCAATAATTTTCTGCTTGCATATAAGCAAGGCATTAGAGTTCCCTCATGCTCCTTTAATAGTACACCTGCGATGCCCTTATCAGACGCGTCAGTTCTTACAACAAATTCTTTTGATATGTCGGGTAATTTAAGAATTGTTTCTGAACAGAGTAATGCCTTTAATTGGTTAAAGCTATTCTGACACGCTTCTGTCCAAACAATTTTGTTCGGTGACCCATTCTTTGTCAGATTTGTTAGCGGTGTCGCGATGTGCGCGAAGTTGTAAATGTATTTCCTGTAAAAATTTAGGAGCCCAAGTACTTTGCGTACTTCTTTTTTGTCTTAGGTGGTTGCAATTGTGCGATTTTTGTTTGTTTTTCTGTCTCGGGTGTCTGTGTCCCATGACCAACGATATGATTAATCCTGCATTTGAAGCTTCGATATTAGTAAACATAGGTTGCGACACTGTGTCTCTATCAAAATACTTTTTTAGCATATTTGCATGGAATGTCTTTGTTGTGTTGTTAATTTTAATCTCGTAATTAACATTAGATTTTACTGCTGTTATTTTGAATGGTCCTTTCCATGTAGCTAAAAGTTTACTCGAGTCATCGGGTAAGAGTATTAGTACTTTGTCACCAATCTCAAATTTTCTTGACTTGCTTTTTCGATCGGAGTATTCCTTGTATTTCTCTGCTTTTTTAGTGACGGATTCCTTTGCTAGCTTACATGTGTCCTCTATTCTGTCTTTCAGGTTTCTTACATATTCGTAAGCAAACATAATTTCGTTATTGTCCTCCTCATTCCCTTTACAAATGTCGGCTACTATATTGATCGGGCCGCGAAGTGATCGTCCATACATCAACTCAAATGGGGAGTAGCCTGTAGATTCTTGGGGTATTTCTCTATATGCAAATAGGATTGCTGGTAAGTATCTGTCCCAATCATCTGGTTTTTCTGCTGACACTTTTCTTAACATATTCTTTAGAGTGCCATTAAATCTTTCACAAAGACCATTTGCTTGGGGGTGGTAGGGAGTTGTGAATGAGTGTTGGATTCCCATGAGTTTCATGGTTTCATGCATCATATGTGATGTAAATTGGGGTCCATTGTCCGCCAGTATCTCATTTGGTATGCCTATTCTAGTAAAAATTGTCATCAATGCTTCAGCTATGTGATCCGATGTAGTTGATTTCAATGCTATCGCTTCTGGCCACCTGGTTGCGTAATCGACTAGTGTTAGTATGTGTGTATGGTTTCTATCTGATTTTGTTAAAGGGCCTATAATGTCAATTGCAACTTTTTGAAAAACTTTTTCAATAACTGGGGTTGTCTCTAATGGCAATCTCGGTATTCTGCCTTTTGCGACTCTTCTTTGGCATGTGTCACAAGATTTCACATATTCTCGGACGTCTTTAGTAATTCCAGGCCATGTGAAATTCTCGGATATTCTCTTCAATGTGGAAGAGCTCCCAAGATGTCCAGAAGTTATTGAATCGTGCGCTATTCCAAGGATTTTGTTTCTGTAAATACTCGGCGTGACCAGTTGTTTAGCTATTTTGTTTCTTTTCCTATGTAACCTGAACAGAATATCTTTTTCAATGATGTATTCAACTTTTGATTTCGTCCCTTTGTTTGCGATATTGAAATATGATGTTAAAGTCGGGTCCTTTTTCTGTTCTTCAATGAACGTGTTCCTGTCAAATTGTTGTGGTTCAAGAGAAATAGTCATTGGCTTCTCTGTTGTCTTAGTCATCTTTCTTGTTTCTGCTAGACAAGCTGTTTCTTGGGTTAATGACCATTCTTTTACATCTGTTGGGTTGTCTTTAAGACCTTTTATATTGCCAACAATAACATCAGCGACGGGGTTGGGAAGTATACAGCATTCCACTATTCCTGTATAGTATGGGGTTTCTATGTACACGTTAGCTGTTTCAAAGGTTTCAGCTGTGCCACTGAATGTGATGCATTGTACCGTTTTTCCAGTTTTGTCTTCGTCATTGATCAAAGATGCTTTTATTCCTACTGTACTGCATCCTGTGTCTCTCAATATTTTGCAATCAGTTCCATTAGCTTTGCCTTCACAAAAAAATAGCGATCCTGACTTGTGAGTTTGTGTTAAAAGTGACATACCTTTCACGCAATACACATTTATATTTTCTCTGACATTACTCGTGTCTGATTGTTTACACTTGTTTGGAGTGATGCATTTGCAGTTTATTTTGGATATCCCACGATTTTGTAACATTTGTCTGCTGTGTGGCCTTTCATTCCACAATATTGACATTTAATTATAGGTTTGTTGGTTTTCTTATACTCAGTATTATTGTCAGTGCTATTTCTTGTTTTGTTTTGATAGGATCGGCTATGGTGTCTATTGAACTGTTTGTTCCGTGGTTTGTTACTATGATCATCTTGTTTCACTTGCGTGTTCCGAGTGATTGATCGGCTCGTTCTATTTGAGTATTGAACTTTAGGTGTACCTGGACTCTGAGCAGCGGCAGCGTAGTATGGTTCCTTCAATGTTCTGCTAAGGGGTGTCAATGGATGTGCGCTGTTAAAGTTTTCTGCTTAGATTTTTAATTTGTCCAAGTTTTCTGGCTTTCTCTCTTTAAAGAATGCGACTAAATCTGGGTTGCAAGCTTGATAGATTCGATTCTTCAGCGTGAGATAGTAAAGGCCTGCAAAGTCGTCTTGTTTTACGTTTGCCAACTCAAGCCACCGATTTAGAAATTGAGTAATTCGGTTCACGAATGTATTAAAGTCTTCTCCACTTTCCGGTTTTGCAGTGTGAAACCTTTCCTGGTAACCATCTTCCGTTAATCTAAATCTTTTTAGTAGAGCGTCTTTAATTTTACCATAGTCATCTGCATCTTCAGTTGTTAAGGTATAGAAAACTTTTAGCGGTTCTCCAGATAAGCAGTTAATCAAGGCTGTGGCCCATTTGCTTTCTGGCCAACGATAACCTTTAGCCTGAACTTCGAATCGGTGTAAGAAGGATTCTAAACAGTCTGAGCGTTCATCGTATGTTGGCATGCGTGGAAGTTTCACGAAAAATTCATCACTATTATTATGTTTTCTTTCATGACCGGTTTTTGTTTTTTCAATTTCCAGCATCATTTGGGTCCTTTTGGTTTCTTCTTCTGCTAAAGCTATTTGTCTTTTTAGTTCCCTTTCTTGGACTCTTTCTTCTCGTTCTTCTCTACGTATTCTTTCTTCATATTCTTCTCTACGAATTCTTTCTTCGTGTTCTTTTTCTTCTCTACGAATTCTTTCTTCGTGTTCTTTTTCTTCTCTACGAATTCTTTCTTCGTGTTCTTTTTCTTCTCTAGGAATTCTTTCTTCGTTTTCTTCTCTACGAATTCTTTCTTCTTTTTCTTCTTTTATTTTCTCTTCGCACCATGAAAATATTCTTTCCTGGGGTATTTCTAAGTCCTTTGCGAGACTTAAGTATCTTTTATATGCTTCCATTTTTGCAATAAATTAGTTACGATATTTTATATATATTATATTGACAGGATACTGTTACTGACTATTTTATTTATTTACACTTACTGGAATGAACTGTTCTATTTTAAGAAATCTCTCTCTCTCTCTTATTTCAACTTATTATGTATGTTGAATTTGATGCCTTTTATCGTTATATCTTATAAAGCAATGTGTCAATACATTGCGGAGTTATTATGACTTGCGTCAATAACAATGTGTCAATCGCGTGTACTCTAAACTATGTTACTACGAAAAATTTATCACCAATGTTTGTGACTCGTCGCTAGTTTGTGTACAATTATTTGCAATGACGCTAATATACTAGAGTGTGATAACAATAATAGGATGCCAAAATAATCCCAAGTTATCTATCACTAAATATAACATGACGGCTAGTAGACTCCTTTTATTATTATTTAGTTTTTAAAGACTCACTTTTCAGAACATAATATATAAGTGGTTTTCGGTAACAGTAATATGCCAAAAATGCATTTAAAACAAATCACTATGCAAAACAAATCACGATGTCTATAGTTACTATGTGATGCCCAACTCATGTAAAAGAGAATAATGAAGGATATATCTACCAACTCAGTTCGTGGCTGGGACCTCTCTCTTGTTCAATGGTTGTTCAACAATTGTAATTAGGCATTGAAGAGTGTTTAACAGTGATGTCTGAAATACAAAACAATAAAATATCGTAAGATTTACAATAGTTACAAAATGTGTTCACAACACTGAGTGATTGGATGATAGGTGAATGAATCGTTATGGAATGTAAACATATTGAAAACAATTCATGAATGAGGCAAACAACAAAATGAAATGAGTGATATAATAACAAAGTGGACAAGGAATGAATGAATGAATGAAAAACTGAGTGAATAGGTGAATGAATGAATATATAATGTATGAATGAAAGAATGAAGGGAGGAATAAATGTATGAATGATTGGATAAATGAGTGAATAAACGAATGAATGGATGAATGAATGAATGAATAAATAAATGAATGAACAATGAATGAATGAATAATTTATAAATGAATAAATGAATGAAGGAATGAATCAGTAAAATGCTATTCAATTTGAATGAAAGAATGAATGGATAAATTGCTATTCCATTTAAATTAAGAAACGAAAAAGAAAAAAAAATTAATCCTGTAAATAGGGAGTTCAATTAAAATATGATCAAGTGGGACAATTAAGAGTTTTACAATTTAAACTTTAAAGTTAGATGAAATAGATATAAGTAACTAAATAAATTCAATTCTTTATATGTGTCCCCTCCAAAATGTCATGGTCTCAAGTGAGTAAAGAGCTACTCGACTATGCATAAAGATATATGTAGAATGAGGCCCTAGAATTTACTAGTTACTATAAATGAAAAACAATTAACGATTTGTTTACAATGAAATAAAAATAATGATGAAATTTCATTAAAAGAGATAAACAGTGATCGTGACAGTTACAAATAGAGATATGAATATTTTACGTAACTTATGATAATATGTCAGGTTCGTAAGTTTACGTTTCCAGGCAGTTGATGGGCTTGGATGATCTATTCCTCTGATAACAGGATCGGGCTCGTAAAATTCCACTTCCAGGCAATTGGTAAGGGGTTATTATGTAATCCTTTGACAGCGGGCTCGGGTTTGATCCTTGAAGATTATACAATCAAAGTTAAAAGCTCCGGCGTCTTTATGGTGTAGATATAATATCTACAAAGTCCCAAAAGATAAAAATCTTCCAGTATATAGAAGGAATAGAGCGACTGGCCGTCCGGCATAGATTGTGAAGAGAAGTGAGTGTCGAATGTCAGACCTATCAGCTTTTATAATAAGTGGCTACGTGACAGAATGTAGAACGAAAAGTATTCACTAATTAGAAATTAATTCGAGGGAAGGCTATAAAAGGAAAGACGATCTAATATTAGAAGGTAAAGTTTATCTAAGCCTACCGAAATATAACTGGAGTGAGATGAATTCAGTTCTTAATAAAATAAAATTTAATAAGATAATTGTGAACAACCTTTACTGTGACAATAATAATAATAATAATAATAATAATAATAATATAATAATAATAATAATAATAATAATAATAATAATAATAATAATAATAATAATAATAATAATAATAATAATAATAATAATAATGATCATAATAATAATAATAATAATAATAATAATAATAATAATAACAATAATATAATAATAATAATAATAAATAATAATAATAATAAATAATAATAATAATAATAATAATAATAATAATTAACTAATAAAATAATATAATAATAATAATAATAATAATAATAATAATAATAATAATAATAATAATAATAATAATAATAATAATAATAATAAAATAATATAATAATAATAATAAAATAATAATAATAATAATAATAATAATAATAATAATAATAATAATAATAATAATAATAATAATAATAATAATAATAATAATAATAACAATAATAATAATAATAATAATATATATAATAATAATAATAAATAATAATAAATAATAATAATAAAAAAAAATAATATAAATAAGAAGAAGAAGAAGAAGAAGAAGAAGAAGAAGAAGAAGAAGAAGAAGAAGAAGAAGAAGAAAAAGAAATGGCATTTATATAGCGCTTTACCCCGTTGCCACAGGCTCTAAGCGCTTTACAGTGATATAAAACAAAATATTTTACGGTGAGACAAGTGTTGATGGAAAAGTGATACGAATTCATTTTAACAACAACAAAATATGATTATAGTATTGCAACATTATGACTTTAACGAGATTTGAAAGTTGTCAACGAATCCGATCATCTCACGTGTGATGGGAGAGAGTTCCAAAAATGGGGGGGGGGGGGGGGGGCGAAAAGTGAACTACCAAGATTTTAAAATGAATCTGTAACCTCTTTCTCTTTCCTTCCCTTGTACACACACACACACACACACACACACAAACACACACACACACACAAACACACACACACACATTATATATACACACATAGCACTTTCTTGGTCTCTCTCTTTCCCCTCACCCTCCTCCTCTCTCATCCATTTGTCTATCTATTTATCTATCTATCTATCTATCTATCTATCTATCTATCAATCTATCTATCTATCTATCTATCTATCTATCTATATATCTATCTATCTATCCCTTAACATACCTATACCTTTGTCTGTCTATTGATTTACCCGCCGAACAGTACTGTGCAGAATAAGGATATTATAAACCAAAACATTCCCCGTTAAGTATTCTGGTTAGGTTTTGTTCGTGTGATTGATTTCTTTTGAAAAAAAAAGGGGGAGGGGGGGGGGTTGAAGCTGTGTTTTGTTTTCTATATTCTAATTCAATTATTCTTCACGATTGAAAGGTTATCCTCGTACGAATATCACATTGCATCGTACGTTTCTCCCCGTCCATGGTCTCTCGAGACTCAGGTGCTGATGGGATTTCTACAGTTAACCATGTTAACTATAAGAGATGAAGTGAGTAGGAAAGTGCCAGAAGACAATGGAGAAAACTCACTTTTCCGAATTAAAAAAAAGTGCGGGTATGTGGTCTAGTGGTATGACACTCGCTTTCGGATCGGAAGGTCCTGGGTTCGAGCCTCGTTCGGCGCATAGTTGAGTCCTTGGAAAAGACTCTTTACTCACATTCTCTCACCGTACTCAGGTGTAAAATGAGTACCTGGCCGTTAACAGCGTTGTCTTTGTCCGAAAAATTGTAATATCGCCTAACAGGCGTCATGTCCCGTCCTACATGTTAAGTGTTTCTGTTGACCTGGGACCCCTGTAAAGCGCTTTGAGCACATTTAGTGGATATTGCGCTATATAAAAGTTCACTAAACAAAAATTCACCCCATGTTAACTGTTGTACTCTAACCAAACTGGTAATTCAAAATTTGGCCAGAAAAGTCGTCCTTCAAATATTTCGATCGATTTAAATGACCCACATCATGACCTCCCATAGTGGGCAGGGAATCACTTACTGTGTCTTCAATCCCTCTATAGATAGTATGCGCTTGGCTTAGAAGCTCATAACATTGCCATCCGGAAGTATAACGGACCAACACACACAACTGTGTGTATCCATGAACGTTTATAGTCGGGTTAATACAGTTCAGTGAGAATTACTCATAAACGCGGATGGCAAAAAAAAACCATAACAAAGACCCGATGACGTCAACTTCGAACTATCTGTATCTGTTTTCCCAACATACTTTCTGTCTTTCTCTTGGAATGAGATTATTTGGTTTTGTCCTAGCCCTGGCGGAGTTCCTTGGCTGGGAGGGACATAGTCTTAATGTATAGTTATATATAGTTTTGGGAGATGATATATTTTCTCTTGTAAATCATCTCTCTGTTTTGTATTGTTATTTTTAACATACATTTGAGTGTATTCCTCTTAGTGGGATCTTGTGCTGGTGTCTGGATGAGACTTGGGTGATCTCAAACTAAGTACTTTGATATGTGATCTTTAAGCGCTTAGAGTCTGGTGTCCCGGAGTTATAGCACTATATAAGTTTTCAGCATTATTATTATCTTGGAATCTTCATTTGTTTCCTATTTAAACCATTTCCCCTTGGTCTAACCTTTTTCTTGGGTGCTTTAATTGTAATTTTAAAACTGTTTATCATCATTTTAAGAAAAATAATAATAATAATAATAATAATATAATAATAATAATAATAATAATAATAATAATAATAATAATAATAATAATAATAAATAATAATAAATAATAATAATAATAGATCTTTATTGTCCATAAATATGGCAATTTGTCATTTAGTCACACTTGTTATAACCTTAAATGATAACTATAACATTGAACAGATATTTCACTCCTACTTATTTTCTCTCTCTCTCTCATTCTCTCTCTCTCTCTCTCTCTCTCTCTCTCTCTCTCTCTCTTCCTCTCTTTCTTTCACACGTGCGATATACACAACATAAACATATTCATTTCGTTTTCAATTTGTTACACTTGTGGCAATTCGACACCAAAAATTATCATCATTATCAATTGGTCAGTTAATCTTACATTAAATAAACTAATCAGTTAATCAGTCAACGAATCAATCCTTGGTTTTTCTGTACCATATGAAATATTCAAAAATTTTATTGCTGATGGAACGAACGTTGATTTATACTTGTTAGTTCTACATTTAATCTGACAAAACCTTCTCCCAGATGGTAAAATACTAAATTTATGGTATAAAATATGTTTTTTATTGTTGGTAATTGAGAATGCTTTCTTTTCTATTGCTTTTCCATGAATTCTTTCTACACCATCAAGAGGATGGTTTAATATTTTTGATGCCTCTTTGATAGATTTTGAAATTTTTGATTTATCTTTAAGTCGGCATCCTCCAAACCATATGGTGTAGCCAAACGCAATTACACTTTTAATCAATGAGTCATAAACTCTTTAGTTTTCTTCATTACTTGAAATGGTCTCAATTTCATTAGGATGTATAATCTTTGGGCAACTTTCTTAGATATTATATTGATATGTTGAGAGAAATTGAGGGAACTATCAATGGTTATTCCTAAATATTTAAAATAGTCAACTATCCGACGGAACATCATCTTTACCGATCGTCACACACTAATATGACCTTAATGTGTTGCAAGCGTCGTAAAACCCTTAAAAACAAAAACAAACAAACATACTAGTCGTACAGTCGTCATCATCCATGGTGGCTTGTGCTCTTGAGCACGTTGCCGGTCAGCTGTCTCCACGAATCACGATCCATGTCCATCCATCATCATCCATCGTGGCTTGAACTCTTGAACACGTTTCCAGTCAGCTGTCTCCACGAATCACGATCCATGTCCATCCATGTCCATCCATCATC
>NC_088374.1:10387171-10402171 GCF_034508935.2 Berghia stephanieae
TTAACATTATTATTACACAACGTGATCTAGACAATAAAGCAAGTTTATGGGAAAATTATAGAGAAATGAAACAATTAGTGTTTCGATTAAAAATTTCTCCTACTTCAAGAGAAAGAGAGAGAGAGAGAGAGAGAGAGAGAGAGAGAGAGGGAGAGAGAGAGAGAGAGAGGGGGGGGGAGGGAGGGAGGGAGGAAGAGGCACACGGATATAGAAATAGAAAGAGAGAATGAGATAGAGAGAGATAGAGTGAGAGAGAGAGAGAGAGAGAGAGAGAGAGAGAGAGAGAGAGTATGGGGACGGTTATAGAACAAGGATGACGAGTGGTAAAGCTGATGTTTGAATGTGTTAAAAAAGCGATCAAGATTCATAAATCAACGAAATAGGAAGATGACACGAGGTGAAATGACACAATAATTCGTAATAATTTCCCCTGTCTTCGAGTGTCCACAACGAAACGCTCATCACACTAAATCGAAGTCATTATTTCATAGCCCCGAGGACAAGAGCTTGGCCGCACTCAAGAAAAAAAATCCATATTTTAAAATTTGGCCAGAAAAATCGTCCTTCAAATATCGATCGATATATATGACTCTCATCTTGGCAAAAAATTTTTTTCATAAACTCTCAAACCTGGGACTTCGCTGTGGTCTAGTGGTATGACATCGGATCGGAAGGTCCTGAGTTCGAGCCTCGCTCGGCACATAGTTGAGTCCTTGGAGAAGGCACTTTACTCACATTCTCTCACTGTACTCAGGTGTATAATGAGTACCTGGCCGTTAACAGCATTGTCTCTGTCCGAAAAAATTGCACTATCGCCTAGCAGGCGTCATGTCCCGTCCTACATGATAAATGTTGCTGTTGGCCTGGGACTCATTGTAAAGCGCGTTGATCACGTTTAGTGGATATTGCGCTATATAAAAGATCAATTCTTATTTACTCACTTCATTTCTTGTTATTATCAACGTTAGTGCCTGCTCCGCTCACTTTTCTTGATGAACGAAATAATAAATACACTGCAGAAGAAAAAAAAAATATTCTAAGTGATGTATTTATTTTGTTCGTTTTCGTTCTTGGCTGAAGAAGGGCTTTGAGCCCGAAACATTCGTTCTACATTGTTGCGTGTCGCTGTTGGTCAGGGAGCCTTTTTAAAGCGCTTTGAGCACGTTTAGTGAATATAATATATTGCTGTATGTAAAATCTCAAGTATTTAAGTTCAAGACCCCGATGCTATGGTTTTACATATGTAAATTAATGGGTGTATGAGTAAATCTTATCAATCAGTAACAGCAAAATCAAGCGTCAGATTTGCCCCAACATAAAAAAAACACCAGCTTTTATATAGCTCAATATCCACTAAACGTGCTCAAATGCTTTACAAAGGGTTCCTAACAAACAGCAACACGTAACACGTAGAACGAGATATGACGACTGTTAGTCGATATTGCATTTTTTTTTTCCAGATGGAGACAACGCTGATAAAAGCCATATTACTCATTTTACACCTGAGTACTGTGAGAGAATGCGAGTAACGAGCGCCTTTTCTCTAAGAACTCAACTATGCATCGAACTGGTCTCGAACCCAGAACTTTCCGATCCGAAAGACCACATCGCCGCACATAATCCCGGCAGAAAAAAAATAAATGATTCTCCAAATTTTGCAGAAATTTAAAAAATCAATCAAAAATGATACGAGAAATAGCAACTGCAAAGAATAGCGAGAAGAAATTACCCCATTAAACCACCATTAAGATATGGACTTAAAGCTTTCGACTAAATCACCTAACACCCACCTTAAAGACATGAGAGTTATAATGGAATAATTCCCAGAATTATCCGATTTTTTTAGGGGCTCCATTTTCTTATTTAATCCCAATTTCCATTTCTGCAATGAAACACGGAAAATGGGAAATGCTGACTGGTTCTCGTCTCAAAGTTATGAGAGCGAAATCAGGGGTGGAGGGGGGGGGGGGGGAAAGATAAATGCTGAAACACCAAATTATCATTTCACGGGGTCCGCTCTTGCTCAAATGTCTTATTTCAAGAGTAACTAAACTAATTAAGATCCTTGTTGTTATTCAATCTATCTTTCTTCTTCTTCATTTTTCCCCTTTCTCCTTATTCCTTTACTTTGTATTCTCCCATCACTTCTCGTCTCTTTTCTTTTCTTTTCACTCTTTCCTTTTTTTTGTTTTCTCTCTTCTCTTCGTTCTTTTCTTTTCTTTTCTTCTTTTCTTCTTCTTTTTCTTTTCTTGTTTCTCTTCTTCTTCTTCTTCTCTTCTTCTTCTTCTCTTCTTCTTCTTCTTCTTTCTTCTTCTTCTTCTTCTTCTTCTTTCTTCTTCTTCTTCTCTTCTTCTTCTTCTTCTTCTTCTTCTTCTTCTTCTTCTTCTTTTTCTTCTTCTTCTTCTTCTTCTTCTTTTCTTTCCTTCTTCTCTTCTTCTTCTTCTCTCTCTTCTCTTCTTCTCTTCTTCTTCTTCTTCTTCTTCTTCTTCTTCTTCTTCTTCTTCTTTTCTCTTCTCTCTTCTTCTCCTCTTCCTCTTCTCTTCTCTTCTCTTCTCTTCTCTCCTCTTCTCTTCTCTCTTCCTCTTCTTCTTTCTCTTCTCTTCTCTCCTCTTCCTCTTCCTCTTCCTCTTCCTCTTCCTCCTCCTCCTCTATATTTCTATTTCTCTCTTTTTTACTTCAAATTAGAAGAAGAAGAAGAAATAGAAATATAGAGAGAAAGAGAAAGAAAGAGAAAGAGAAAGAAAGAGAAAGAAAGAGAGAGAGAGAGAGAGAGAGAGAGCTAGAGAGAGAGAGAGAGAAAGAGAGAGAGAGATAGCGAGAGAGAGAGAAAGCGAGAGAGAGAGAGAGAGCTAGAGAGAGAGAGAAAGCAAGAGAGAAAGCGAGAGAGAGAGAGAGAGAGAGAGAGAGAGAGAGAGAGAGAGAATGAATCTGATGTTTGATGGAACCGACTGCAAACAAAGCTTATCCAACAACGATCGTGCATGGCTCGTGTTGTGTTTTGATTAGGTCACCTAACGGAACGCGTTACTTGCTCGTGTTGTGTTTTGATTAGGTCACCGAACGGAACGCGTTACTTGCTCGTGTTGTGTGTTTTGATTAGGTCACCTAACGGAACGCGTTCCTTGCTCGTGTTGTGTGTTTTGATTAGGTCTCCTAACGGAACGCGTTACTTGCTCGTGTTGTGTGTTTTGATTAGGTCATCTAACGGAACGCGGTACTTGCTCGTGTTGTGTGTTTTGATTAGGTCACCTAACAGAACGCGTTACTTGCTTGTGTTGTGTGTTTTGATTAGGTCATCTAACGGAACGCGGTACTTGCTCGTGTTGTGTGTTTTGAGTGGGGTCACCCCAAGAAATCAAACACACCTCATCACGGACAGCGAGGAAGGTCATTAGGGCCGTGTACGTGTTGACATCGGCATGCTGATCGTGGATATATAGATAGAACGAAGTTGACGTCACTCAGGTCTTTGTTATTGTTATTTGCCATCCGCGCTTATGAGTAATGCTCACTGAAAAGTATTAACCCGACTATAAACGTTCATGGATACACACAGTTTTGTGTGTTGGTCCATTATACTTCCGGATGGCAATGTTATGAGCTTCTTAGCCAAGCGCATACTATCTATATTCATGCTGCTCCCGCTGTCTGGAATAGATAGAACGAAGTTGATGTCATTCGGATCTTTGTTATTATTATTTTGCCCTCCGCGTTTTTGACTAATTCTCACTAAATTGTATTAACCAGACTGTAAACGTTTAAGGTTGCACATAGTTTTGTGTATTGGTCCGTTTTACTTGCGGAAGGCTTCAACAGTCGTGACGTCATTTCCCTCGTTATGACACATAGTAACCTAGTAACTGGTTCTAAACTATCGGAACAATGGCGGACTGACGCCCTTATGAAATCTTTCTCCGATGAGCATAAAAGTGTATCCAGAGGAGAAAAACATTATAAATTTAATCATGTTTTGATTTTTATACATTCTGATCACATGACATGTGAAAAAGTTCTAGCCAGCAGCAAGAATAAAAAGTAATGATTTTCTTTGTTTAGAACCAAGACGGCCGCCGTTGCCGGGCGGCGTGACATCAGACTATTGAATCCAATTCCCGTGACATAACATAATCTCCCTTCATCTCCATTATTGTAAATAAATGTACTGATGTGATTGTTATTCAATTATTCATGTCATGTTAACAGATATTGTTCGTCTCTGTATGCATATGCACGTTTTGATGCATGTGTGTGTGTTTGTGTGTGTGTGTGTTGTTGTTGTTGTTGTTGTGAGGGTATGTTTGTGCCCGCTTGTATTAATGGGTGTGTGTACAAAATGTTTATAATGATGTTTGACAATTTTGTGCGCCAAGAGCTTGTTTTGTCAACGGCATTGTGCGCTATACAAATGCACTTTATTATTTTTATTATTGTTATTATTATTATTATTATTATTATTATTATTATTATTATTATTATTATTAATATTATTATTATTATTAGACACAATCATGATGCCATAAAAACACACACACAAACACACACACAAACACACACACAAACACACACACACAAGCACACACATACTCTCTCTCTCACTCTCTCTCATACTCTCTCTCTCCTCTCTCTCTCTCTCTCTCCTCTCTCTCTCTCTCTCTCCTCTCTCCCTCTCTCTCTCATACTCTCTCTCCTCTCTCCCTCTCTCTCTCACTCTCTCTCTCACTCTCTCTCT
Organism: Berghia stephanieae; assembly: GCF_034508935.2. Lineage (NCBI taxonomy): Eukaryota > Metazoa > Mollusca > Gastropoda > Nudibranchia > Aeolidiidae > Berghia > Berghia stephanieae. The sequence continues at coordinate 10,391,901 of NC_088374.1, forward strand.
TTCTCTCTCTCTTTCTCTCTCTCTATCTCTCTCTCCTCTCTCACTCTCTCTCTCATACTCTCTCTCTCCTCTCTCCCTCTCTCTCTGTCCCAACTACCCACCTCCCTATATATATATATATATATATATATATATATATATATATATATATATATATATATATCCATCTGACCAGTCTCCCTCTGTCCCCAAGTCTGGCGTGTTCTGGAAAAACACAGAATATTTAAAGATTTGGCCAGAAATATCCTACTTCAAATATCGATCAATTTAAGTGACCCTCGTCTTAGAAAAAACTCTCAAACCTGGGACTTAAGGGAAGAGTTGTCGAAGTCCCAGGTTTGAAAGTTTGTGCTAAGACGAGGATCATTTAAATCGATCTAAATTTGAAGGACGAGTTTTCTGGCCAAATTTTTAAATACGTGTTATTTCCAGAGTCCGACAGATAAGTGTCCAGATTGAAGAACGTCTCAAGTTCATGACCAGTCTTCCGATTGCTCCTCAATGTCTTCATCCTGTAATTTGATATATTAACCTGATCTCACCACCACTCCCAATAAGCAATGGAGTAAGTCTTTTGACCACATTCCTCTCACCCACCGACACCCTGCTCTGACACACTCATACACACACACTCACATAAACACACACACACACACACAAACACATACACATATAGATGGAATGCGCTTGGCCAAGGAGTTCGCAACATTGCCATCCGGAAATATAACGGGCCAACACACAAAACTATGTGTAACCATGAACATTTATAGTCTGGTTAATTCAGTTTAGTGAGAATTACTCACAAACGCGGATGGCAAAAAGCAATAACAAAGGCCTGTGTGACGTCATCTTCGTTCTATCTATATGCATACCCCCCCCCCCCACCCCCGATCCAACACACACAAACACACACTCTGACATACTCACCGACTTACACATAGTTAATTAACAAAACGAAATGGCTCTTTGCCACTGTTCAGTATCCGTAAGGAACTCTTTTTCTTATAAAGACAGTGAAAAGTGAGACAAACTCGGTTGCAACGTAAATAAACTGCTGACCTACTTCCAGATTGAACACGTGTAGTAACTGACAGTCCGAGTTTTTGGGTAAAATAACTTGTCAAAATGTGTTGATTGTTATTGATTTGTTTCTGCTATTGTGGAACTGACATAATTTAGAATAACAAAATAAGAGTAACATTCAAATAATTTTTTTTAACATGACTCTCTCTCTCTCTCTCTCTCTCTCTCTCTCTCTCTCTCTCTCTCTCTCTCTCTCTCTTAATGAAATGTTTCCATAAGTGGAGTGAATCTGTAGCGTAGTGATCATGTGTTTGACTCTGAACTGGGGAGTATACTTGAGATTATAAATAGAGCAATATCCACTAAAGAATTTTGATAATCTTCGTTTGAATGTTTCTAAATCTGTCGTGTTCACACATGATTCGGGAAAAACGTTCCAGTCATTGATAGTGCGGGGTGCATATGAATATTGTAAGATGTTTGAGTTTGTAGATTGGTGTTTTAGAGTTTTTGATTGGGTCTTTTTTTTCTTTGAATGCGTGAATTTCGTTGTATGTCTAGTTGTTCTGGTGAGATGGCTGTCATTTCGTTTGTAATTTTGAAAGGAGAGTTAGTCGTTGTTCTTTCCGTCTGTCTTGTAAGGGAGAACATCCAAGTTGTGTGATCATGTAGTCTTTTAAATAAAAAGAAAAAAAAATCCCAAAAAAAAACGACGCACAATTTATCACCGCTATATTTCTCTATCTATCTATGTGGCGGGTCAAATAAAATGTTATTTGTGCGACCTCTTAATTCTGTTACGTCCGCGTTACGCAACAAAACTCTGCATCTGGAGTGATTTAGTGGACGACACCCACCAAGCGACTCGAGTTGGACGGCGAAGAGGCATCTGCTATCCTGGAGACATTCCCATTTTTTTAAGTAGCTAGATTTTTTCTTTTTTTTTTCAAAAATGTTTCTTTTTTTTAACCAAAAATCTTTGCATTTTTTTCTGTAGCGTAGTGATCATGTGTTTGACTCTGAACTGGGGAGTATACTTGAGATTATAAATAGAGCAATATCCACTAAAGAATTTTGATAATCTTCGTTTGAATGTTTCTAAATCTGTCGTGTTCACACATGATTCGGGAAAAAACGTTCCAGTCATTGATAGTGCGGGGTGCATATGAATATTGTAAGATGTTTGAGTTTGTAGATTGGTGTTTTAGAGTTTTTTATTGGGTCTTTTTTTTCTTTGAATGCGTGAATTTCGTTGTATGTCTAGTTGTTCTGGTGAGATGGCTGTCATTTCGTTTGTAATTTTGAAAGGAGAGTTAGTCGTTGTTCTTTCCGTCTGTCTTGTAAGGGAGAACATCCAAGTTGTGTGATCATGTAGTCTTTTAAATAAAAAGAAAAAAAAATCCCAAAAAAAAACGACGCACAATTTATCACCGCTATATTTCTCTATCTATCTATGTGGCGGGTCAAATAAAATGTTATTTGTGCGACCTCTTAATTCTGTTACGTCCGCGTTACGCAACAAAACTCTGCATCTGGAGCTGATTTAGTGGACGACACCCACCAAGCGACTCGAGTTGGACGGCGAAGAGGCATCTGCTATCCTGGAGACATTCCCATTTTTTTAAGTAGCTAGATTTTTTCTTTTTTTTTTCAAAAATGTTTCTTTTTTTTAACCAAAAATCTTTGCATTTTTCGGATTACAAAAGAAATTTTTGGCTTAATTTTTATATTTTTTTTTCCAAAATTTTTCTCTTTTTTAACTGAAAAATTTTGCTATTTTTCGGGTTAAAAAAGAAATTTTTGGCTTAATTTTCTTATTTTTTTCTTTCTTTTTTCTTCTTTTTTCTTCTCTTTTTTATTTTTCTAAACACTTGTTACTATATCTGTCCCTTCAGCCCTGAGGGACGGTCGGACTAATTCTGTTCCTTAATAATAATAAAGATGTTGATGATATGATAATAATAATAATAATAATAATAATAATAATAATAATAATAATAATAATAATAATAATAATAATAATAATAATAATAATAATGATGATGATGATGATGATGATGATGATGATGATGATGATGATGATGATGATGATGATGATGATGATGATGATGATGATGATGATGATGATGATGATGATGATGATGATGATGATGATGATGATGATGATGATGATGATGATGATGATGATGATGATGATGATGATGATGATGATGATGATAATAATAATAATAATATGGTTTTTATATAGCGCCTTACCCCGTATCTCAACAAACTCAAATCGCTTGAATTAATTACAACGTTTTATAGTATTGCAGGTCTCACAACCTAAATTTTTATGGGCTCATCAATTATGTATTGAAAATTCTCTCAAACCAACGATATATAATACTGTCTTCCATTACAACAATGTTAAATCATGCCCATAATTCAACATCATCATCATTGCCTTTTTCACACAGGGTCAGGGTATAGGCCACAGTCAAACAGTTTCCATCCTTCTATGTCATCATCATCATCATCATCATCATCATCATCATCATCATCATCATCATCATCATCATTGCCTTTTTCACCCTGGGTCAGGGTATAGGCCACAAACAAACAGTTTCCATCCTTCTACATCATCATCATCATCATCATCATTGCCTTTTTCACCATGGGTCAGGGTATAGGCCACAAACAAACAGTTTCCATCCCTCTCTATCTTGAGCTAACTTTTTTTAAATCATCGGTCGCCCACGCTAAATAACATTTAAAAAAGGATTTGATTTGCCCGTCTGTGTTTCTGTAACGGTTTGAGTTTTCTGGAAGGTGTGTTAACCCTTCGACATCTCCCAACCTGGCTGGAGGGCCAGGTGACTCAAAAAAGGGGGAATCACCACAGACTACAAGGAGCTGTGTTATCTATGGGAGTCACACACCATTAGTCGCCTTTTACGACACGCTGGTTCGGTGATGGGGAATTCCCTCTCGGTTGGCAAAGGGTTAACACACCTTTCCGTAAAACCGTTACAGTAACGCAGACGGACAAACCAAATCCTTTTTTTTTGTTTAGCTTGGGCGATTGTAGAGTTTCTGGAATGACAGAATTTATGAAGGACAACAGACAAAGCCGAAAGAATTAAAGAAGCTGACATACAGAGAAGTGGTTAGACATGGAATGAGATAAAAAAAAAAAAAAGTTAGCTCAGGATAGAGCAGGATGGAAACTGTTTGACTATGGCCTATACCCTGACCCAGGGTGAAAAAGGCAATGATGATGATGATGATAGAGAAGGATGGAAACTGTTTGACTGTGGCCTATACCCTGACCCAGGGTGAAAAAGGCAATGATGATGATGATGATATAGAAGGATGGAAACTGTTTGTCTGTGGCCTATACCCTGACCCAGGGTGAAAAAGGCAATGATGATGATGATGATGATAGAGAAGGATGGAAACTGTTTGTCTGTGGCCTATACCCTGACCCAGGGTGAAAAAGGCAATGATGATGATGATGATGATGATAGAGAAGGATGGAAACTGTTTGTCTGTGGCCTATACCCTGACCCAGGGCGAAAAAGCCAATGATGATGATGATGATGATGATGATGATGATGATGATGATGATGATGATGATGAGGGACCCCGGACACCACCACAGCCATCGTTAACTTACAGCCTGACACAAAAACCCTCTAAGACTTTTATTTGTCTAGGTTTGTGCACCGTCTAGTGAATTACTTTAGTAGAGCTCAAGGAAACAAGTGATTCCATTGGTTGAACTGTTGAGTACAACCGACGTGCTACTATTTGCAGGTCTGATAACCCAATTCATTATGGGCTCATTGTTGAAATGGAAATTTCTAAATGCCACCTGACTAAATAGCCACACATTTATACTACATTTAACTTTAACCTAATATGATTGTTTAACAACACTGACTCAGCAATGTGACTTGGTCACCATTGAAGTAATTGGTATTATCCGTAGGACTATTTAAAAAAAAAAAACAGTGCGAAATTATGTAGTAAGGGAGATAACTGTGGTATGATATACCTGGCAACGTAATTGTTTCAGTTGTGTCCCTTGGTAGTTGATGCATGCTTACTCCTCTTTGGCGTTTTATAAACACATTATAAGGTCGACAGAAAGGAGCGCCATCGGTCACTTCTGTCTTCCGCCAGCTTCCGGACCTCACCCCAGGTCCAACTGAAGGATTTCATAATCTCTCTTTCCACTGATCTTCTCAAAGTGTCCAGTGGTCTTCCCCTATTGCCGGTGACTTCTGTCTTCTGCCAGCTTCCTGACTCACCCCAGGTCCAACCGAAGACTGTCATAATAATCTCTCTTTCCATTAATCTTCTCCAAGTTTCCTATGGTCTCCCTCCCCTAGTGCGATTTCCATGCGGTGTCCATCTGAGTCCCTGCTGGCCGGATTGCTTAATTATTCTCAAGCTTTTAATAGGGTCCAACAGTCGTGACGTCACTTTCCCCGTAACGACGCATATTTGCTGGTTCTAAACTAACGGAACAATGGCAGACGTCATTATCTCCATAACCGCCCTTATGAAATACTTCTCCGACGAGCATAAAAAAATGGATATCCAGAGGAGAAAATCATTATAAAAATGATGTATTATACATTCTGATCACATGACATGTGATAAAGTTCTATCCAGCATAATATAATGATAACGAATAAAGAGTACAGATTCTCTTTGCGGGCGCAAGTGACATCAGACTATTGAATCCTATTGCAAACAATATTGTGTGATGTCAAAATACCGGTTCCAGTCTACTTGGAAGTGTAAAGCCAGCCGACGGGAAGACGAGATACACCGATTGTGTAACTGATGTTCAGATTTGACACTGATGGTATCTTATTATTTTATCTAGCCTAAGTAAATGCATGTCCTCAAAAAAAAAAAACAAAACAAAAACCAACAAAAAACAAACAAACAAACAAAACAAAACAAGAAATCCAACCCCCTTATTTTTTTGTAAAATGAGCTTTATATAGCGCAATATCCACTAAATGTGCTCAAAGCGCTTTACAGGGGTTCCCTGGTCAACAGCAACATTTAACAAAGACAACGCTGTTAACGGCCAGGTACTCATTTTACACATGAGTACGGTGAGAGAATGCGAGTAAAGAGTCTTTTCCAAGGACTCAACTATGCGCCGAGCGCGAGGCTCGAACCCAGGACCTTCCGATCCAAATGCGATTGTCATACTACAAAACTACATTGCCGCAATGTTCCGTAATAGTAAGAATATGCATGTATGATTAGGAAAGTTCCAGAAGACAGTGCTAGAAGAAAAAAGAAAAAAAGGCGTTTTTGACGAGAATAAAATCTTCGCTCGCGATGGAGCTTCGAACCGGCGACCTTACTGTTATGGTTTACTTTCCTACTCACTTCATTTCTTGTTATCATCAACATAAGAGCCTGCTCCACTTACTTGCCTCTATACTATACATCCTGCTACTAAAATAGTTACGCCACCTAATGATTCAACGATATGTAACCTATCCATCGCTTTTTCATTGGCCGGAGTACGTGTTAAGCACTTTCAATGAGTTTTGAACCGGAAAAGGAGTGAGGTGTGTTCCGGTGTGACGCTGCGATTTCTCGGCCCGATTACGAAAGAAAGAAATGTAGTAAGGGAGATAACTGTGGTATAAACATACATATCAGATTGATTATATCAGTTGTGTCCATTGGAAAATAATATTGGCTTGTTATGATTCGCAATCCTTTAATTAAACTATTCGTATTTTTATTTATTTTATTTTTGTCTTGTGGTATGACGCTCACTTTCCGATCGGAAGGTCCTGGGTTCGAGCCTCGATCGGCGCATAGTTTAGTCCTCGGAGAAGGCTCTTTATTCACATTAGCTCACCGTACTCAGGTGTAAAATAAATACCCCGCCGTTAACAGGGTTGTGTCGGTCTGAAAAAAAAATTGTAATACCGCCTACAAGGCGTCATGCACCGTCCAACATGTTAAATGTTACTGTTGTAAAGCGCTTTGAGCTCGATTAGTGAATATTTCTCTATATAAAAGCTTAATTTATTATTTATTTTAAATCGCGATTTCATCGTTCAGAGAAGACTGACATTTTTTAAAGAATTGTTTTAGTAAATTTAACACACAAAAAACTTGAGCTTTTATATAGCGCAATATCCACTAAACGTGCTCAAAGCGCTTTACAAGGGGTCCCTGGTCAACAGCAACATGTAACATGTAGAACGAGATATGACGCCTGTTAGGCGATATTACAAATTTTTGGGACAAAGACAACGCTGTTACTCATTTCACACCTGAGTACGGTGAGAGAATGTGAGTAAAGAGCCTTTTCCAAGGACTCAACTATGCGCCGAGGGAGGCTCGAACCCAGGACCTTCCGATCCGAAAGCGAGTGTCACACCACTAGACCACATAGCCGCACAAGCATTTCTTACTTCATAAAATAAGACCTTGAGAGTTTTTGAAAATTCAAAATGTCTTGAGCCACTCTAAAGTGACACAAATATTGATTGGTAGTGAGTGACTTGTGCGGTTGTGTGATCTAGTAGTATGGCACTCGCCTTCGGATCGGAAGGTCCTGAGTTCGAGTCCCGCTCTGAGTGGCGCTTAGTTGAGTCCTTGGACATGGGACTGGGCTCTTTACTCGCATCCTCTCACCGTACTCAGGTGTAAAATGAGTACGTCTTGGCCGTTGGCAGCGTTGTCTCTGTCTGAAAAAGAAATGTGTAATATCGTCCTAAATTTTGAAATGTTGCTGTGTGCTACGCACCCTTTGTAAGGCGTTTTGAGCACGTTTAGTGGATATGACTTTTAAAACTTATTTCATTTTCTATCAGCTTCTAATTTTGCAGCTTGTAGACACCTCTTACAGTATAAAATATAAAGATACTAAAATATTAAATCAACACACACACACACACACACACACACACACACACACACACACACATCAAGATCCGACTTAGCAGCTCTTAGTGACCGCTTGACAGTTTAAAATATTAAGATACTTAAAATCTTTCTCAACACACACACACACATACACACACACACACACACACACACATACACTGACGCATGCACGCACGCACTTAAATTCGAAATTGAAATTTTATTTAAAAAAAAGAAAGAGCACAAAAAAAAAAAAAGAAAAAATCATCAATCTACCGAGAAATTCTGTCTCTTAACATTTTATCACAATTATAATTTCCTTTTGAAATACAAAATACCTCCAAGGGAATTCCCCACAAAGACTGTTCTATATTTGAAGCCATGGACAATAATACTGCCCTACTCTGGAATAACCCATATTTGAATATTTGGCCAGAAAACTCGTCTTTTTTTCAAATATCCATCAATTTAAATGCCCTTTATCTTTGCAAAACCTCTCAAACCTGGGACTTCGCGAAGTCTTTATTATAGTCCCAGTTTTGTGAGATTTTTTGTCAAGATGAGGGTCATTTAAATCGATGGACATTTGAAGGACGCGTTTTCTGGCCAAATTTTTAAATATGGGGTTTTCCAGACCAGGCAGAATAATTCCATCGGTAATAAAGTCTCTTTAACCCGTTCACTGCCGTACTGTCGAAAGACGCTTATTCAAAAATTTTGGCCAGAGAACTCGTCCTTCAACTATCGATCGATTTAAATGACCCTATCTTGGGGAAAAAACAAAACAAAACAAAAAACCATTCGACCCTTTGTTCGATTTTCCATGCATATGAACTCGAGATTAAGTTTTTGCGTGCCAATGATAGTTGAATAAAACTATCTATGTAGGGACATGCTCATTTTTAATACATTTTTTCCAATTTTGAAAATCAGCAAAAATCTCTAGGATTGAGTGAGTTGACTCTTTCCTTACCAACTATTTTCAGAATTTTCCCCAAAATTTACCTCCCACCCACCACAAAAATAGATTTTACTTACTCAAACAGAAAAGCAACAAATACGTTCTAAGCATAATATTAAGCAGCAAAATGAACTGTACAACACAGTGTATATAGCTATAATAAAACGATTTGTCTTTAAATTGTGTGATTTACACACAAAAAAAGGTCTGAATAATACAAGTGCTGGTTGGATCGTAACGAATGTGACGATTTTCCTATGGTTCGTAAGGACTAGGGTTCAACTCCCAGAGGTTTTGAGAGTTTTTGGAAAGACGAGGATCCTTAAAATCGATCGATATTTGAAGGACGAGTTTTCTGGCCAAAAATTTTTTAATACGTGTTTTTCCAGCGAGCGGTAGATAGTTGACTTGTTAATATCGAAAAAGAATTTATTGCACTGCAAACCATGAATGTCGTAAAAAGTTCTTCAATTGAAATGTATGTCGTCTAGACACGTGAAAAACACGCCATTTATGACATTTCAACGCCAAATCCAAATGAATTCATTTTTCCGTTTCCAAACTTGTCTTCTTTTTTTTTATCAAGAATTTTTTCTTTATTCAAAAAAAGGTCAATGAACTCAGATATAAAAGGAATTAAGTGCGGCAATATGTGACCCTTCGCCTCAAAACGGTATTAAGTCGAGATGGTTAAGATGTTGAAAATTTAATTTATAGTCAGAAATATCAGACTTGTGTTGAGTTTGTATGTTTTATTGAGGAGAATGGATACCATATTTTAGGTCGCTAATGCCAACAATTTATATTTTTGACCAGTTGGACATTTGATTCGGCTTTAAAGCATCTGGTTCGTTCCGACAAAACACCGTTTTGAGACGATGGGTCACATATGGTCTAGTGGTATGACACTCGCTTTGGGATCGGAAGGTCCTAGTGTTCGAGCCTCGCTAGGCGTATAAGTTGAGTCCTTGTGGAAAAGGCTCTTTACTCACATTCTCTCACCATACTCAGGTGTAAAATGAGTACCTGGCCGTCAACAGTGTTTGTCGGAAAAAAAAGGTAATATCGCCTAACAGGCGTTATGTCTCGTTCTACATGTTACGTGTTACTGTTGGTCAGGGACCCTTTGTAAAGCGTTTTGAGCACATTAAGTGGATATTATATTGCGCGATATAAAAGCTCTCGTTTTTAAGTCACATTTTAAAGAGTGCAGCTAAACAGTGATAAACTTAAGGCAAGAACATAACAGTTCATTCGTGGATTATTTTCATGATAAATAAATACAATTTATCTCGTTATCTCTCTCTCTCTCTCTCTCTCTCTCTCTCTCTCTCTCTCTCTCTCTCTCTCTCTCTCTCTGGATAGAGCGAAGATGACATTACTGTTT
>NC_088374.1:10407171-10432171 GCF_034508935.2 Berghia stephanieae
ATAGCTTCAAAACGCTTTCGATGAGGGGTCCCGGATGGTTCAGAAGTTGAGCGTTCTCAAATCAGTTGACTACAGATATTAGGAAGTTGACGTCCAATCAAGGGGCGCTACTCTTCCGCTAATCTCATTCCCTATAGGTTGGGTGTGAAATTTTGGGGAAAATCCGGAAAATGGCCGGTAAGGAGAGAGTTAATCACCTAATCAGCATGAAAGGATCTCGATACCATCCATCAAAGATGGACACGCTTTCTACGACCCCATTAAATTTACTGTGGGTGGCGGCGATGAAGATGAAGATCATATTCTCTGGTATCCCAGAGCGTCTTCTATAAGTCTGATTTAATATGCTTTGGCCAACCATCCCCGGGCAATTGAACTGTACTGGTTTTTCTCGACAGTACCTGCCGTCTCAATGCCCGTTCCGTCTGTGTACATTTTGCTCGCATAGCGTTTTTTTTTTTTCTATATCAAATTCGTCATTCTGTGCGCGCAGTGGATATATAGGCCGATTCTTGGGATTAGTGGAGTAAAGGAGCAAGGACGGATAGAACAAGATACTATGTGACTCAACGTCTCAAAACGGTATTATGTCGGAGCTAACCATACTCTTAAAAGCCGAATTTAATGATAAACTGATTTAATATATTAAGTGTTGGCATTAGCACCCTAGAATATGGTATCCATTACCCTTTATTAAACATACAAACTCAACACAAGTCTGATATTTCTGGCTATAGATTCAATTTTCACCATCTCAACCAACCCGACTTAATACCGTTTTGGGGCGAAGGGTCACCTATCATTCTGAAACCAGAAGATCAGTTTCACAAAGTATGCGTCTAGTTTTGCGAACGTTTAGCTTCACACATCCGAGGAGATTGGAACCAGTATTTTGACATCACACTGACTTCTCTTCCCAACTGGGTTCACACATTGACACTTGAGCTTTTATATAGCGCAATATCTACTACTCGTGTTCAAAGCGCTTTCCAAAATGTCCCTGACCAACAGCAACACGTAACATGCAGTACCAGACATGATGTATGTTAGGCAATATTACAAATTGTTTTTCCGACAAAGACAACGCTGTTAACAATGGCCAGGTACTCATTTTACACCTACTGAGTACGCTGAGAGAGTAAAACGCCTTTTTCCAAGGACTCAACTATGCGCCGAGCAAGCGAAAGCGTGGCTCAAACCCAGGACCTTCCGATCCGAAAACGAGTGCCATACCACAAGACCACATTTATAGCCGCACATTAGACTACATCAACGAGTACGTATATCAGTAACACGGAATATATTTATGTATGTATGGGTTACAATCCAGAAATGATGATTCAGCACGGTCTCCATAACTTCTCTCTCTGTTCCTTTTTACATTAGTTAAATTGGTCGGAAACATTCGGGCGTTTTGGTTCGTGGACACCTAGACTTAGAACGAACGACCGCGTGATGTGCTCGAATATCCGTCCGTTCGTTTCCATCTGCATGCATCTCTGACGTTATTGAGCTGTTGTTTGACAATGAAAATGGAGACTTTTAAAAGATATTAAGCATTTTTATGACGCGATAGTCACTAGACGTGCTCAAAGGGCTTTACAAGGGTTCCTAAGTCAATAGCAACAATTCACATGTAATACGGTCCATAGAGATTGTAAGGCGATATCAACACCCGACTAACCTGATTAACGGCCAGGTACGCATTTTATACATGAGAACGGTAAGCTGGTGATAGAAAAGACCCCTTTTCTAAGAACTCAACGATGCGCCGTTCAAAACTGGACTCAAACTCTGGACCTTCCGGTCGTAAGCCAAGTGTTATACAACTCGACCACAGAGGTGCACGTGGACAAGGTGACAATTTTATGGCACGTAATTTCTTGGTATTGTTACAAATGTACTCTTATGGCTCGAAGCGCTTGCTCGTTGAAATCATTCGAAAATAATATTCGTCATTAAAAAGATTGATGTTCGAATTGTGCGTTGGGGGTACCTTTCGAGTAGAGTTCGTTAAACTGCAAACGAATAAAACTCGAGAATAAAATAAACTCATTTGTTTATTCGACTGGAAACAACATCCGATAGATTTGCTTGACACGCAAATACTCGATTCCTGTTGGTTGATTAACTACATTAATAGTGAATACTATGTATTGCATGATTTACTGATTAACTCTTTGAGTTCACATGAACGGAACATCGCACAAATTTGATTGATTTCAAATAATAATAATACAGTGAATTCGAGAGAGTTTTAGAAGAGTTTAATCTCCTGATGGTTCTAAATTCAAACAAAAACGTCAGTATTTTTTTTTCCCCCAAAACTAAAGTAAATATTTCTGCTCTTGAAATATTTGGCTGACGTATACTTATTTGTAGGTCTGATAACCCAAAATGCTTTGGGCTCTGGAATCAACGCAAAATATTGTCAATAGCGAAAATGTCAAATCAAGCCCATAATTGAGTTAGGTTATGAGATCTGCAAATAGGTTGACGTCGTGTTTTGATATTTATATTTTTAAAAAGTAGTAATTCAGAGCCATGTGGGCCATAGAGCCGGAATTTACCCTGGTTTCTATAGCGTCAAACGGACAATAGCAATCGCTTGCTATCCTTAGGATATGACACAAATCTACCGCAAAGTACTTTCCGCCAGATCTAAAAGACCCACCTACCCAATTACTGCTGTTGGGGGGACAGGAGGGTCAGAAAAAATTCTCGACCGCACCCTATAAATAGAGGTAATTTATTACTTCAGCACAAGACCACAATGACGTCACCGTCCGATTATTCGGCTGTATTTGCAAACCCAGAGATGATGATATACACACGACCGCCAATAAAACGACTGAGCGAAGTATTATTGTCCCATTAAGCCAGCAACTGACCAATGTTGTTTCCGACCAATTTAACTAATGTAATCAGGACAGTGAGTGAGAGTGAGTGAGTGACACGGTGTCATGTGTATCATCATGTGTGGTTTATGACACGTCAATCTACTCTACGTGATTGATACCAGTATGTAGTGACTGATGTGTGTGTGATCCATTTTAAAAATCGAGCTTTTTTATATAGCGCAATATCCACTAAATGTACTCAAAGCGCGTTACAAGGGGTCCCTGGTCAACAGCAACATTTAACATGTCGGACGGGATATGACAACTGTTAGGCGATATTACAATTTTTCGGACAGAGACAACGCTGTTAACGACCAGTTACTCATTTTACACCTGAGTATGGCGAGAGAATGTGAGTAAAGAGCCTTCTCCAAGGACTCAACTATGCGCCGAGCGAGGCTCGATCCCAGGTCCTTCCGATCCGAAAGCGAGTGTCATACCACTTGACCACATAGCCGCACCATGTACAGTTGTAACACACTGATGTGAAACCGTGTCAAGCCAACATAATTTCTGGTTTATAACACATCAATCTACTCTACGTGATTGATACCAGTAGTTAGCCACGCCTGATGTATGTCAATCATGTACAGTTGTAACACGCGTACATACAGCTTTTGCCCAAAATAGGGTAGACAGAACATCGTAAGTTTATTAGAGGGAAAGAAATCAACGTCACTCAGCTATTTGATATTTTATAGACATCCATTTTGGTGATTAGTTATCAATATATTCTATCAATCAGAATATAAAAGTCCATCTGTCCCACTCTGGTTGTGTGAATACGTCATCATTTTTAGCATAGAACATTAACTAGCCTCTCTCTTTCTTTCTCCCTTTCTAATTGTTGTGTTCTTATACGTCATCAGTTTTGCGCAGATCATTAATCACGATTGATGATTAATGATCGAGCATTTATGGATATTTAATACTTTCTTTACTTAATTACTTCACAAAGGAAATGATAGACAAAAAGATAGAGGCGCAATGATAAGATATTAGTGCATCGCCTTTAGTAATCATAAAAAAGCGGTTGCTAGGTTGCTTTGTATTATGCCCATAAATGCACTCTTGTATAGTGGCGCCGTAGCAACGAAGGTATCATTAAAAAAAATAAAAAAATTGAGGTCTTGAAATTTCGTGACACAGATTGCAAACGACAAACTAAGGGAAACAATAGGTGATTATTTACTATATATATAGATTAAAATGACTATCTCCATGGTTACGAAGTAATCAATATTGGTCAAAAACTTTACTATAACACTAAGAGAGGAAAAGGTCGATCCCAAATTTGTAAACATTTCATAAATAAAGGATGCAAGTATGGGGCTAGCTGTGGCTTCATCCATCCCACTGGTGGGGGATATGATAAGATGGGAATGTACAATTTTCTATAAAATCATTCTTACAGTCAAAAAGAAAAATATAAAAATGTTAGAAGTGTAAATATAATTTTTAAGTAAGTCGAGATTAGAAGTAGATTTTATTTTGATTTTACCCTCTCCTTTCCAGCCATATTCAGAATTTTCCACAAAAGTTCACACCCACTCAACACGAAAACAGACAGATCTTACTCAAACAGAAAAGTAACAAGCACATTCTATACATAATAATATTCGACAATATGGGTTCTATTATAGAATATCAAGTTTTTCTAGCTATAGCAAAAAGAAATGAAATCTGGATGAGAAAAGTGACTGTTGCGTCGTAACAAATGTGACGATTTTCCAATTAAAAAAAAACCAAAAAAACCCCCCAAAAACTTGAGTTTTTATATAGCGCAATATCCACTAAATGTGCTCCAAGCGCTTTACAAGGGGTCCGTGGCCAACAGCAACACATAACATGTAGGACGAGACATGACGCCTGTCAGGCGATATTACATATTTTTGGGACAGAGAAAACGCTGTTAACGGCCAGGTACTCATTTTACACCTGAGTACAGTGAGAGAATGTGAGTAAAGAGCCTTCTCCAAGGAATCAACTATGCGCCGAGCGAGGCTCGAACCCAAGACCTTCCGATCCGAAAGCGAATGTCATACAACCAGACCACAAAGCCGCAATAGGTGGTAAGGAGATGGTTAAAGAAAGTAAGTGTCAACAACAAAAATGATCACATTGTTGAGTATTACTCCCCTTTGTTTTTGTGATCTAATTAAATGACGTCACAAGTATCTAATGATGACCCAAGTCAATACAAGTTCGGTCTCGCAAGAATACAATCAAATGATTTAAATATTAATGGAATTTTCTCTTAATTAAAGTTGCCATTAAATAATTACACAATTTCAGAATTCAATAAAGAGAAAATCTTTGCTGATTGTTCCAATTTGTAAATGGGAGCTGTAATAAAGTACGTTTTGAAATTGTATTGGTTCTTGGTTCCGATTTCGGTGGAAGTCAATGACAGACATTTTGAAAAGTACAGAAATCATCTCTCTGTCCGTCTTTCTGTCTCTCTCTCTCTCTGTCTCTCTCTCTCTCTCTCTCTCTCTCTCTCTCTCTCTCTCTCTCTATATATATATATATATATATATATATATATATATATATATATCTCGCTCTCTCTCTCTCTAATAATTGTGTTCTTACGTCATCGGTTTTGTGCAGATCATTAAGCACTATTGATGACTCATGATCGTGGATCTATGGATTATTAATGAATATTTAGCGTCCTAAAGGGAAAGACAGACAAAAAGATACGAGGTGCAATCATAATTGATTCTTTTACACTGTTCATTTGTTAATAATTTTGAACGAGTTCCCAACCGCTGCACGTGCGAGCTTTCCGTGTGCGCGTTGTTAGGAACACCGTTTTAATTCCAAAATACACCAGTGTAAGAAATTAGTGTGAATGTGTATGTGTGTGTGTGTGTGTGTGTATGTAGGTGTGTGTGTGTGCGTATTTGTTTAAATATGGGTTCTTTTGTGTGCGCGTTTATGTCCGTTTGTAATCATGTGTGTTAATGTACGTAGTGTGTGTGTTTCTCTCTCTCTCTCTCTCTGTCTCTCTCTTTCTCTCTCTCTCTCTTTCTCTCTCTCTCTCTCTCTCTCTCTCTCTCTCTGTGTGTGTGTTTGTTTAAATATGACTTCTGTTGTGTGCGCGTTTATGTGCGTTTGTAATCGTGTTTAATCCATGTACGTAGTGTGTGTTTTTCTCTGTGTGTGTATGTGTGTGTATATGTGTATATGTGTATGTGTGTATGTGTGTATGTGTGTGCATGTGTGTATGTGTGTGTATGTGTGTGGACGGACGGATGTGTGACCTCCATTTAGTCAAAGGTCATATCATAACGCCTCATGAATATTCAAAGATGACAATCAGGAAGATTAAACACGGAGGAAACATGGAATAGAGGATGATACCTTGTTTGATCGGGGAAGATAACATCATGTGGGGGGGGGGGGTGGTGGGGGGAGCGATGTCGTGTTCTGGTGGCATGGCACTCGCCCTAGGATTGTAAAAAGTCTTGGGTTCGAGTCACTCTCAGAGCTGCGCCATTGTTGGTTTGAGTCCTTGGAAAAGGCTCTTTACTCTCATTATCTCACTGTACAATGGGTTCATGGCCGTGAACCGCGTTGTGTCTGTTGTGGGAAATTGCAATATCGTCGTCTAACAACAGGCGTCATGTCTCGTCCTACATGTGAAATGCTGCTGATAGGCAGGGACCATTTGTAAAGGGCTTTGAGCACGTTCATTGGATATTGCGATATATAATAAAAGCTCAAAGTGGGGTTGTTTTTTGTTTTGTTTTTTTTTTTCTGTTTTTTTTTTCCCTTTCGTTGGACATTAATACATACTGCAGTTGATAAAGAATAGTAGTGTGAAATTAAAATGCTGGTGCCAATCTCAACGGAAGTGTAAAAATCAGTCCTCAGGATTGCAGGCTACATTCTACATTGTTCAACTGATCTTCTGGTTTCACAATGATGACATCATTGTTTCTAACCTCATTAAATGTCCGTTTCCTTTGGATCCCCCCCCCCCCAAAAAAAAAAAAAAAAAAAAGAAAAAAAAATCCCCATACATAAATCACTTTGGAAAACTGAAAAATATTGGATTTTATCTGTTTCTTAATATTTTTTTCATTGGATTTTATTTTTGGACGGGGTCGGGGGGAGGGTGGGTTAAATAAAACACACGCACCAGTAATCGACAATATTAAATCAAAATTATAATGGATATATATATATATATATATATATATATATATATATATATATATATATATATATATATCCTTTCTTTAAAAAATATAGCATTGTGGAGAACATTGTGCTTATTTGAGTAAATAAAAAAATTGATACGGCGCACAACTCTAGTGAAAGATTTGAAAATTAGAAATGTATTTTTTACAGATAGATAAACAGATAACTTGATTTCCTTTTATAATTTAAAGTCAGTTTGAAAGTTCGTTGAGTCAAACAGATATCATAAAATATGTACCAAGGACGACACTTGACTCCCAAAATCAACTAATTTTGACACTGTAAAAAGTTGTCAATTTGCCTCATCTATTTATGACATCAAGTATTATTATTACTTCCGTTGTGTTGTTGATTTAGCGGTGATCAGTGTTATTATGTATGTTCTAATTGAGTGTATGTTTGTGTGTGTGTGTGTGCGTGTGTGTGTTTGTGTTTGTGTGTGTTTGTGTGTGTGTGTGTGTGTGTTGTGTGTGGTGTATACATGTGTGTGTGGGTGTTGGCATTTTTCAGCAAATCGTGGCATTCATAGTGATAGTATTCACTTGATCACATGAAGGTATTTCAGTCGCCATTTTGATTCTTTTTTTACTATTAGGGTTAGCTCGAGATCGAGGATATTTCTTTTTCTATTAAGGTTAGTCATAAGTCTTAGTAAAGGTGCTAGGATGTTTGTTTTTTCATAAGTTAAGTAAAGGGGAGACATTCCGAAAGCTCCTACATCCCCAGCATTCTTTAAATTTGTATTTTCACCGTTGATATTTTGTCAGGCATTTATTTATTCAATTTGTCATTATATCTAGAAGTATTTTAAAAACTCTAGAACAAACCTTGATAGATTTGTGAAAGTTTAACATTTCTTAATTTGACCATTGTTTTGATTTTCAGCCGCCATTTTGATTTGTTAAATTTTGAAAGGTAGTGCAAAGCAGTCCGAGAGTTGTTTTTTTTTCTCTTAGGGTTAGCTCGAGAGGTTAGTCATAAGTCTTATTAAAGGTGCTAGGAAGTTTGGTTTTCCATAAGTTAAGTAAAGGGGAGACATTCCGAAAGCTGCTACATCCCCAGTATTCTTTAAATTTGTATTTTCACCGTTGATATTTTGTCAGGCATTTATTTATTCAATTTGTCAATATATAGAAGTATTTTAAAAACTCTAGAACAAACCTTGATAGATTTGTGAAAGTTTAAAATTTCTTAATTTGACCATTGTTTTGATTTTCAGCCGCCATTTTGATTTGTTAAATTTTGAAAGGTAGTGCAAAGCAGTCCGAGAGTTGTTTTTTTTCTCTTAGGGTTAGCTCGAGAGGTTAGTCATAAGTCTTATTAAAGGTGCTAGGAAGTTTGGTTTTCCATAAGTTAAGTAAAGGGGAGACATTCCGAAAGCTCCTACATCCCCGGTATTTTTTAAATTTGTATTTTCACCTTTGATCTTTTGTCAGGCATTTATTTATTCAATTTGTCATGATTTTTTCTTCTAGGGTTAGCTCGAGATTGGATGATTTTTTTTCCTATTAGGGTTAGTCATAAGTATTATTAAAGTGCTAGGGTGTTTGTTTTTCCTATTGGGGTTAATTAAAGGTACTAGGTTTAATTTTTTCTTGGGGTTAGTTGAGGGAATATATTATTAAATATATTATTGGGCCACACAGAAAAATCAACCGAAGATATACCAAATTACACAGACAACGTTGTTTACCAATCTGCTCTCATTAAATGATGGTGAGTACAGTATCGAATGAAAATAGTTCTTTCCCCGCGAAATTGCGGGCTTTTTACTAGTATATATATATATATATATATATATATATATATATATATATATATATATATATATATAAGTATCAATCCACTGTTAAGGTGACCACTGTGAAATGCACCAATTGGAGGACCAAGCATATGTCTTGTTCAAATTAATTAAACTGTTCAATCTTTGTTCAAATGAGTATAGTTTGATTCCCTCCAATGAGTTATGAACATAATTCTGATGCTTGATGATCACAATGGTATATAGAAAATTACTCGGTCCCCCTACTGTTTTACTAAGTGTTTCTGCTGCTTTAAGGAGACATTTGGTAAAACATGTTTTTAGGGAGACCACATTAAAAACCCCTTTTAGGGAGCCCGGTATATGTTTATATATGGGTATACCTAAGAGTGCATTTTCAAGTGAGCTACCACCAAATTTACTAAAACAAAGTAAGTCCTTAAGAGCTTCATGGCCATAGTGTCGAAACTTATCCCAGTGTGTGTAGAGTGAAGTGGCCGAGCAATGCATTTACTAACTCATCCCTCCGAAGGGGGCGCTCAGGGAAATAACCTGGCAAAAAATATTCCCAGTTGCTCCGTGCGCCATTATTTTTGCAGTCCTCGACCCCTTTAGAAGCCTGACGACCCAGGTTAAGAACAGAGATAGAAGGGACCAGGCAGGGAGTTGATTTGTTGTTGTTGTATACCACTGAATGGACTTGGTTTGTTTTGTTTTTAAGGGTTTTACGGCGCTTGCAACACATTAAGGTCATATCAGCGCCAGTAAAAAGGAAGAAAATGGGATAGTAAAAAGTTCTGGAACTACAATTAGAGCACCCAAGAAAAAGTAAGGCAAAGGGGATTTGTTTCAAAAAGGAAAAAGTAGATTCCAAGAGCACACTATCAAAGTACTTAGTTTGAGATCACCTAGAAGTCTCATTCAGACACAGGTCCCAACAAAGAGGGATACACTCAAATGTTTACAAAGCAATATAACATGTAAACAAAACAATAAAGTGCATAACAAAGAGATGATTTACAAGGAAAAAAATATCATCTCCCAAAACTATAAATTTGACTGTTTCCCTCCCAGCCAGGGCCTGGACAAAACCAAGTAATCCCATTCCAAGACACAGACAGAAAACAAGTTGGAAAACAGACATAGGGGGATAGAAGAAGAAGACGCAACAAGTACGTCCCTGCCCACTATGGGAGGTTGGGAACCCCACCAAGTGAATGGAGTTGGATGGATAGGACAGCAGATCTGATGGACACAATGAACGGCTTCAATCAACATACAATTCACTTTAACTTGCACAATGCTTGCTTTGGTTTCGTGGTTTTGGGGTAGACAGTTCGTCTGATGCCTGAGTTGCCAGGGTTCGAATCCATATTTGTGGCGATGTAGAGTCATTGTGAAAGTCTCATTTACAGTCTTACTTGTGTTAATTGGAGTAAGTTACTGAATTGTAACAACGTTGTTCGTGTCCAAAAAAATGTACTACCAGCTGCACGTCGAGCTCATTGTGGGTTTTGTGAGACATCAAAGCTCGTGTAAAATTACATTTACATTTGACCGAAAAATGATACACAATGATACAAGTTTACAAATCATATTGCAGGTTTATTTCAGTTCCAAAAGCCATCACAAACATTCATCCACTGTATCACATAAGTCTTTGGTCACCAAATAAAAGCAAAATAAACTTTGATGAAGTTTGTTATGTGTACAGTGCAACATAAAAGGATAGAAACAGTTTTACTGATAAAACCCTCAAATGATAACAAACCAATATGTTGTTGCTGGTAAGTTGCTTAATTGCATTTGTTAAAAAGCATAACTGTGAAGCAAAAGTGTTAAAAATCGTTTAAATAAAGTTTAATGCAAAAAAATAATTCTTAAGCACTTTATGCAGTTCTAAGCTGTCGTTGCTGCATTGTTTTTCATTATTAATTATTATTATTCTGATTAAGGATGAGGGGATAAAGAAAGAAAGAAATTAAATGCACAGGGGTGTCATTTCTTGACAGTCACCTCTAAACATTGCAACTCTTAAAATTATCATAAAAAGAATATAAGTTTTACATTAGGTATCTAGAAAATGCTGAACATAAAGCTACATTGGCCAATTAAGTTAGGGTTAGTAGAAAGACTTTTTATTCTGCCATATCTGATTCTTTCAGATAGTTCTACAAAGCATTTGTCTCTCAAACTGAGCAAATCAATGTTCATATAATATAAAAATGAAGATTGCAATGATGAACAGATTGTACTAAATAAAGATAAAACTTTTTTTTAACCCCCCAAAATATGTCAATAACACTATACAATACAAAAAATGTAATACAAATTAAAGTCATGATTGTCATTACACCGATAAACGCTCTTTCCCTTCTATTGGATATTTATTTCTTTCATTAAAGATCTTTCACCATGTACCTTCAGGATTCCTTTTTGTGAAAATACCCTGTGGTGTTTTAAGAACAGAATAATTTCAGACTTCCCAGGTAATGATCCCCTCGAACCATGTGCTGAAACATCTTCGACAAAGTTTTAAAAATATGACTTGACTCTATCTGTATCCTCATCTGACCATGACATGTATCTCCGATTTTTGAATTACTCTGGGGTTCAGTTTGTTTTGAAGAACACGCAAGCTGATTTGGCACTCCTGCTTCACCATTAAATATTTCTTCTTGATTTGCAGCTGTTACTATGGATGTTCCAAAATTTTCATTTTGAGTTTCTATTCACTACAGAGTCATTTGTTTCAATGTTACAATTTCCTTCCCCAGTGACCGATGCTGAGTTATCAATTTGACCCAAAAAATGACCAACTTCTGTTATTTCTCGTATTGCAATTGGACACTGATAAATGTTTTGATTGATTCATTGTGTCCCATATGTCGATAGAAGACATCTCTCTCGTGTTGTGGGACATCAAGTAAGGCAAATAATGTCGAAGCTCGGTGCCTGAATTTATCAGCTATTAACAATTAAGGAAGTGACATATTTGATGGCAATGTAACCACTTACATGATCTTTGGATATTCCTGTACTTTACTGCTTTACGCTCCTGTACAAGTTTCCTTAAAGGCTGAATTGTGTCATTGGGTATCAACACAGGGACCAACATCTTGCTTCCCTTTCCAGACTGATAGGCCAGCTTATATTTCTCAAGTAATGCTTTTTCCAAAGGATCAGTGACATGTTGTACAAGCTGGGGATCAACCCATACATCTGAATCTGCATCATTCCAGTCTTTTAACAACATCCTTGCGGGTTCTCCGCCTCTCCTCGCATTAAACATTGTAAGCCTAGCTACGATGACATTGCGAAGCCTAACAAACATATGTGAATCAAATAAATGATAATCATCCTCACAAATACGGACCATCTCTTCAGTAATAAATTGCTGTAGCTACTTTATATCATTCTCCAATGGCATCTCTTTTTTCAAATTGTTTGGGTTTTCTCAAATTTTTTTCCTTGTGTTTCCTCATCAAATGCCTTGAGAGTTTTGTTTGCAACTGACCACAGTATGGACAGGGTCTCCTTGGCTTTTTGTATTTCTCTGAAAAAAAGGAGAAAATAAAGCACATCATGCTATGAACTCTGAACATAAATCAATAGACAGATCGTATGCACATCAGCTACATGACAGCGGTAGAGAGGAATAGCATTCCAAATGTTTAAGGCCTGGACAAGTAACTGTCATCATTCCTTCTTGTTATATACTTTTCTACCATCTATTCCTTTGGAAGAGGTATGTTAGATTTGTGGAGACCTCTGCCACATAATAAATCAAGCGAAAAGACGCCATATATTTGTTTTGAAATAGAAATAAATAGATCAATCCACCCACTTCACTGGGTTCAGGGTTCCCTCTTCATTATAATCAAAATATGAACATAAATCGTAACACAATGAAGTCTCATCTGAATAAATAGATTGTCCTTTGTTGTTTCAGCGAATAATCAGACAATGTCAAAAGAATTTTACGTTTTCCCCCAACCACCCCTTGGAGGTATCAGTATCAGCCGAATGGTTAGCGTCATGTTTTTTACATTGAGCAACAAAATTTACTCCAATTGCTTCACTCGACCAAGGCAGAAAAGTAATCAAGAATAAACCCAAGTCCTATCCAAAGATTAACATTTCATTTAAGTTTCATTTAAGTTTATTGTAGGCCCTTGGCCATTCGACAAAATTCAATTCACATAAATTATTTACAACAATCAGAAATTAGTTATATCGATAATAGTAATAGAATGCAATGAAGGCAATATCATAATATTAATTATAACAGTAACGGCAATAAGTAACAATTAATATAGTAATAAAAGTAATAATAGACTATAGTTCATAGTAATAGTAATAATAATGACTTTCATTGTCATTGAGAGAGTGAGAAAACATCACCGGCTGGCAGAACAAACAGCCGACATCAATCAAACGTCCTCCAAACCGGTTGAGCACCGCTTCATTAATTCCTTAAAACTTAAAGACTTATTTACTTCCCCCCAACTGCCTGAACGAGGTGTGTAGACCACTTAATCCTGATTTATATTTTGTGGGAATGAAATATGACATGTATATGCCGGAAATAACAAACATACTGTTCAGATAGAAAATATTTGAGTCTTGCCTTTGTTAATTGACACAGATAAGTTAGGAAAATAAATGCTAGTAAAAACGATCAGCAAGTTCGTGAACACTGCTTCTCAACTCGAACATATGTTTTCATCAAATCTACACACATCATGTTATGATCTGAATTTTAATGATCTCAGTTGTCATTGAAAGGAAACCCCAAGAATTTTAGAATAAAAAAAGAATTGAACCTGGAAGTCAAAAGGGTTTGGAGGGGGTGGAAGTTTTATTTTAAAAGGAATGGGTAAATTAAAATTGATCCCACAAATATCAAAGGAGAAGAATGACAAAAAATGACTCACCATTGCACGTAACACGTTGGTTTGCATGTGTATAGCATTCGGGTTGAACCTGGGTCCCAGACTGGCAATGAGATTCAGTCTGTGATAGTTGTGGATGAGGCTCTGACTGAGTTGGGGAATGAACACTAGGTTCCAAAGACAGCAGCATTGGGTACCTCACAGACCACGAAGAGGAATCAGACAAAAATCGGGATCCTGTATATTTTGTGGAAAAGATGACAAATCAATCAATTTATTCATGTTGACAATAAACACGAAGAGCCATTGTTTAATAATCCAACTAAACAATTAGCTGGTTAATAATGCAAGTATAAAAAAAGAGTTGAGAAAGGCAGACATATTGTCTAAGTATTTAATATGTTCAACTGTGCATGAATAAATATAGCTACACCAACCAGAGCTTCAGTAAACTGTTTTTAACAAACTCTCTAAATCCTACACCAGGACCAACAACTACAAAACAATTTTTTATCTCACTACGATTCTGGACATATAAACTGTTGTCATTGCAACGATATGAACTTCCTAACCTTGCAACTGCAATATAATTAACAAAAAATGTTGATAAACATTACAATGCTAGAGAATTTGGACAAAATGCGAGATCAAAAGTATAATCCCAACATAAGCTATTGTCATTTTTCCTGGAAACGCATCATTTTCACATTTAGTCAAATAAAAAACAAACGACTTCAAATGTGAATGGTTCATCAATGAATATCACTTCAAAATATAACGAGGAAGGTTTAAAATAGTGTTATTGTTGGCAAAGTGCACTGCAAAGAAAATTTTTAACAACAAAAGACTAGTAGGTCCCACTGGTGTAAAACAGTGTTGTCCTTGTCCTGAAATATTGAATCGCGCCTAACAGACTGCAGGTCTCATCTTTTGTGGCAATTGTGTTTTGTCCACCACAAAATATGGTGATGTGAAGCATTTTGAGCATGGTGCGAACTGTGGATAAACGCTATACAAATGCTATGCTTTTGTTTCAATTTACATACTTACCACAACTGAATCATGCGATATGGAACTTTGTTCTGCATCACTTTCAGGCTCTGAGTTGGAGTCTATATAAAATAAAAACAAACAAAGAAAAGCTGAAGACTATCATCTGCAAGTTTTTCTCTAAACCCTTAAACAAAAAATCATGCCATCTTGTGCTGTAAAAGGATTTTTATTTTATTATTTACTTTATGACTATTGTCCTTTAGACAAAAAGAAAATTAAGTCCGAAAACTTTTGGCTATTTTGTTTTAAATTTCAAGAATGTCAGAGTTGGCAAGAGAGGATGGAAATATAATTCCTGAAACCAATCTGTCTATAATCATATCCATATGATAGTTTTTCGTTCAAGATTCAGGTACAGTCTATTTTGGATAATCGCAACACCTTGGGATCATCGAAAATGTTGCGATTAACTGAAGTTGCAATTAACCAAAGTTCAGTTTCCTGTCCACTATTTCAACATTTTACACATTTATTGTAAACTCAAACCAGTAAATGTTATTCTTAGTCCACCACATACAAAGCAATTTCATTGAAACAAAAACCATATGGCAGCCCTGTGTAGATTTGTCAACCAAAAGCAGCTATGAAGCAAGCCGATGTCTTACTCAGATTGGACGAAGTTTCACTTTTTTCTCAACATTTGTCAGAGTTCACGAGATTAGCCGTAATGAGAGACAATAAGCTCTCACCAAACTCGTTGGTCACAATGCACAGTTGTTAATCCTAAAACAAAGGATATCGCTCAGTCTCTCTTTATAACTGTCATTTATAACCTGCTGTCAAGATTATGACCAGCCCCACCCCTCTTCTATTTAATGGCCACCGATGACGTCACAAACCCATACTGCAAATCCCTGCCCTCTTTCGACTCTAATAGAGTGGTGACACACTACCATAGCATTAAATCCCGCTCACTCTCGATTCTTCAACCTGTCACGATTTCATCCATAATGAAATTTAATCATGATATATTGTCTGATTTCTTGAATTTACCACTTTTTAAAAACCGAAGTTTGTTGCAATTAACCAGTGACTTTTATATAGAATTATTTCCATTTGTTAGGAAATGTTGCGATTAACCGAGTTGCAATTATCCGGAGTGGACTGTATTAGTATTACACATCATGACTCAAACAAAAATAAGCAAACTATGTGTACCTAAATATTTAATTCATTTCCTCATCAAATTACATTCTTACCATTAACATCCTAGATCACATCAAAAGGGTTGTCTGGATTGGCAGCAAGACATTTTTTCAGGATTTTTAAAGCTCAAATCTCTCTGATCTGAAGGTACAAAAGAAATAGCATATTCTCAACATTAAACTATGATTTTGTTATATGGCACACTGTATGAGCATGATAAAGCAAAGACAGGTTTAAGTTTAAAATATTTTATATTCGTTTCAAAAATCCATTCTGGTTTTGCCAAAATAAAATAAACACATGAAGTGTTGAGTTGGATAGCGCTAAAAGTAAAAGTAGTAAGTAGTATAGTAGTAGTAGTAGTAGTAGTAAGTAGTAGTAGTAGTAGTAGTGGTAGTAGTAGTAGTAATAGTAGTAGTAGTAGTAGTAGTAGTAGTAGTAGTAGTAGTAGTAGTAGTAGTAGTAGTAGTAGTAGTAGTAATAGTAGTAGTAGTAGTAGTAGTAGTAATAGTAGTAGTAGTAGTAGTAGTAGTAGTAGTAGTAGTAGTAATAGTAGTAGTAGTAGTAGTAGTAAACGACAGATCGTACAAAGCTAGTACTATGTGTGATCTACAGTCTACAGAAGTTCCCGAATCATCTGACTCCACCTCCGAATGACTGACAAGTGACAATCATCAATCGGTGTATGTGATGTCTACCCGATTTCAATTCATAAATCAACAGTGATAGAATAAGAATGGCCAATAACTTACCATTTAAATTATCTCGGTGCCTCTTCAATGATGCCTCCAGCATCAATTTCCCCCACGATGCCATAGTTTGGAAGTCAGTAAGTGACGAAAAATGAAAAAATCAGCGACGTAAATACGAAAACGAAAGTAGGAATTGTGCGAAATTGGCTAAACATATGTTTCACAAAAAAATGAGCTACTATGTTTGCTTGTCTTTTGTCGCCACGATAAGAATCCGAGCCGAGATTCGATACATCTGTTTCTAAAAATAGATTATAATTCGTATATCTTGTTCATTTCACCGTTCATCAACTTTCACACAATTGTTTATTTTATTTTCATTACTATAAAAATCCATATAATGCTCTAGAATTTTAGAGAAAATTTCGGAAAGATATAGTGCCTCAATATTGAAATATATCGATGAAGACACTGGTACCCCTATTGTGCTTTTTTCAGGTGGTCACCTTATTGACCAACGTGAAACTCTAGGCATAACTCTTCTTACTGTGGTGTTTAACAAATATCTTCAATACTAAGATTTACAATTATATATCCTTGACGGTTGGGTTGACAACCTTAAACTAAAATCAGAAAAGTGAATGTGCTAGAGGTCAAATCAATAGGGGGACCAGATTTTGGTCTCCCTATTGGTAAAGTACTGAAAAATGAACTAATAGGGGTACCAAAAGTCTCCCTAACCGGTATTAATACATATATATATATATATATATATTATATATATATATATATATATATATATATATATATATATATATAATGTATATATAATATTGTTATCATTACTATTATTATCAATATTATGATCATCATTGTTATTATTATTATTATTATTATTATATATTATTATTATTATTATTATTATTATTATTATTATTATTATTATTATTATTATTATTATTATTAGTATTATTATTATTATTATTACTATTATTATTATTACTATTATTATTATTATTCCCTCATTGTCCTGGCTTACAACGAATGGTATTGTGTACATCCCGCCATTTTATATATAACACGACCCCAATCAAGCGAGAGGTCATGTCAATACAACCTTATGAATATTCATAGTTGACCTTTTGAGACAATGCCCCGTTGTTTCAAGACCATAAACTACAATTTACCGTATTCTGAAAAAAACCCAAAAAAAAAACAACAATTATTTAGAATTTTGGCCAGAAAACTCGTCCTTCCAATACATATTGATCGATTAAAATGACCCTCAACTAGCTAAAAAAAAAAACAAACAAAAAAAAAAACAAATGAACAAACCCCCACCCCCACAAAAAAGAAAACCTCCCAAACCTGGGACTTCCGCGATCCAAAAACAAAATTAACGTCAACTTTTCTTGTTATATTGTTTGTAAACAACCAGCTATGATATTTGTCCGAGCGGAATAGTGAGGGCATGTCACAAATCCTGCGTTTTGATTGGTCTAAAAGTAACTGGTTAAATAACAATGAGACCTACGATCAATTTTAAGGTTCGTTTAACATGACGAAAATTGAGATGAACTCCGGGTGGTGTTCCCGACCTCCCATAGTGAAGAGGGAGGTACTTGCTCTATCTTATATCCCCCTATAGATAGAATGCGCTTGGCCAAGGAGTTCACAACATTGCCATCTGGAAGTATAACGGACCAACACACAAACTCTGTGTAACCATGAACTTTTATAGTCTGGTTAATACAGTTTAGTGAGAACAACTCACAAACGCGGATGGCAAAAACAATAACAAAGGCCTGAGTGACGTCATCTGCATACTATCTTGTCTTGGAACGAGATTATTTAGTTTTGTCCTGGCTCTGGCCTTAGTCCTTGGCGGCTGGGAGGGAAACAGATGAATGTATAGTTATAGTTTTGGGAGAATATATCTCTTTTTATGTACTGATATTCATATTAATTTTTAACATATGATTTGTAAACATTTGAGTGTATTCCTCCTAGAAGGATCTTGTGCTGGTGTCTGGATGAGACTTTTAGGTGAACTTAAACTAAGTACATTGATGGTGTGCTCTTGGAATCTACATGTTCCCTATTTGAACCAATTCCCCTTTGTCTTACTTTTTCCTCAAGTCATTTTAATTGTATATCTAGAATCTTTTTACTATCCAATTTTCTTCCTTTTTACTGGCGCTGATATGACCTAAATGTATTGCAAGCGCCGTAAAACCCTAAAAAAACAAACACAATCATTGTCCGAGCGGGATAGTGGGCATGTCTCAAACCTTACGTTTTGATTGGTCTAAAATTTACTGGTGAATCGGCTTCAACAGTCATGACGTCACTTCCCCGTAATGACGCATAGTAACTTAGTAACTGGCTCTAAACTATCTGAACAATGGCGGACGCCCTTATGAGATATTTCTTCAATGAGCATAAATGTGTATCCAGAGGAGAAAAACATTATAAATATCATCATGTTTTGACTTTTATACATTCTGATCGCATATCATATGAAAAGTTCTAGCCAGCATGAAGAATAAAAAGTACCAATTATCTTTATTTAGAACCAGGCTGCTCGTCGTTGCTGGGCGACCTGATATCAGACTATTGAATCCAATTAACAATGAGAGCAACGGTCAATTTTAAAGTTCGTTTTACATTACGAAAATTGTGATGAATGAATTAGTTCTCATTACAACAATTCTGTTAAAACAGGCCCATAATTACGTCTGGGTATCAGACCTGTAAAAATATAATTTCGCGTCTGCCCCCCCCCCCCCCAAATCGATTCCAATCGGCTCTCATCACATTTATATATCTGTCTTTAGTTTCTGGTTTAATTCCCGACCTGTCAGCTATGCATATTCATGAGTTCATTGTTAGCAGAGCGTTGATTATCTTGGCCCTATACAACAAGATATGAAGTGAGTAGAAAAGTGCCAGAAGACAATAGAGAATAAAAAAATTTTTTTCGCGGCGGTGGTGGGGTTTGAACCTGCGACCTTATTGGTACGACAACTCCGCCTGGCAGGTGAGAGCGTGGCTCTACCGTGTGAGCTATCCACGAACACAATAAAAATATTCGTTTCAAACCCAAAGTCATTTCTAGATCCCCCTCTCACCCACTTCTTGAGATCGCCGATTCGTTCGCCACCATCGCGAAGTAATTTTGACCAGCAGTTAAGCTTAATAGCCAATATTCTCATCACAAACATATAACATAGAAACGATTGAGACATTGAGTATGCTCCGGTGTATGGGGTGAATTTTTAATTCAGAAAAGTGAGTGGAGCAGGCACTTATGTTGGTAACAACAAGATATGAAGTGAGTAGAAAAGTGCCAGAAGACAATAGAGAATAAACATTTTTTTCGCGGCGGTGGTGGGGTTTGAACCTGCGACCTTATTGGTACGACAACTCCGCCTGGCAGGTGAGAGCGTGGCTCTACCGTGTGAGCTATCCACGAACACAAAAATATTCGTTTCAAACCCAAAGTCATTTCTAGATCCCTCTCTCACCCACTTCTTGAGATCGCCGATTCGTTCGCCACCATCGCGAAGTAATTTTGACCAGCAGTTAAGCTTAATAGCCAATATTCTCATCACAAACATATAACATAGAAACGATTGAGACATTGAGTATGCTCCGGTGTATGGGGTGAATTTTTAATTCAGAAAAGTGAGTGGAGCAGGCACTTATGTTGGTAACAACAAGATATGAAGTGAGTAGAAAAGTGCCAGAAGACAATAGAGAATAAACATTTTTTTCGCGGCGGTGGTGGGGTTTGAACCTGCGACCTTATTGGTACGACAACTCCGCCTGGCAGGTGAGAGCGTGGCTCTACCGTGTGAGCTATCCACGAACACAATAAAAATATTCGTTTCAAACCCATATTCATTTCTAGATCCCTCTCTCACCCACTTCTTGAGATCGCCGATTCGTTCGCCACCATCGCGAAGTAATTTTGACCAGCAGTTAAGCTTAATAGCCAATATTCTCATCACAAACATATAACATAGAAACGATTGAGTATGCTCCGGTGTATGGGGTGAATTTTTAATTCAGAAAAGTGAGTGGAGCAGGCACTTATGTTGGTAACAACAAGATATGAAGTGAGTAGAAAACAGCTTCTCACCCGGATAATGATCTGTCGGGTTATCTCCCCTTACTCTGAAAAAAAAAATAAATAAAACACGTATTTAAAATTTTGGCCAGAAAACTCATCCTTCAATTATCGATCGATCGATCGATTAGAACGGCCGTCATCTTTCCAAAAACAATCGAACCCGAGACGTTAAAGAAGTCTTTACCGAAGTCCCAGGATTAGAAAATTTTTAGCAATGTCACGGTCATTATAACCACCGATATTTGAAGGACAATTTTTCTGGCCAAATCTTTGAAATACGTTATTTTTCAGTGTTCGACAGTTATCTCCCTGCTTCCGGATGATATCTCTTCTAAATTCCCACCGAATTATCTGCCCTTTGATATATTTGTTTTTCTTCTTCTTCTTTTTCTATTTCTAAATACCCGCCGAATTATCTCCCCTTTAGGGTTGGAGGGTGACATTAATTCTCATCCATTGAAAGAAATGGAATGAGTTAGTTGTTGACGAATAAATCTAGGAACATTTACATATTTTGAAAACATATTTTCCGCATTTTAGACTTCCGGTGAATTAGTCCATTTAATTTTATTTTTTTAATACAAAGAAAACAAAAACAAAAATAACAACGACAACGTAAGACTGGAAATTGCTCTGTCTGTAAGGTGTCTGTGTCATTAGCAGACGCTTATCACAAAGGACATAATACATAGGAAATATCACGCGGGGGAGGAGGGGGGGGGGGTTGATTGATGGCCGAATGATTAAGCCATTGCAAAGGTGACCCGGTGACAACAACAATTACAGGAGTACGATTGATACGGCGTGTAGAACTAATGAGTATTTTCCTCAAACAAATATCATCAACGTCAGCAACCTTTAACATTTAGGACAAGACATAACGCCTGTAAGGCGATATTATATTTTTTTGAGGACAGAGACAACGCTGTTAACGGCCAGGTACTCGTTTTAGTAATAATAATGATAATAATAATAATAATAATAATAATAATAATAATAATAATAATAATAATAATAATAATAATAATAATAATAAATAGTAATAATAATATCAATAACAATAACAATAATAGTAATAATAATAATAATAATAATAATAATAATAATAATAAATAATAATAATAATAATATAATATAATAATAATAATAATAATAATAATAATAATAATAATAATAATAATAATAATAATAATAATAATAATAATAATAATAATAATAATAATAATAATAATAATAAACAATAACAATAATAATAATGATAATAATAATAATAATAATAATAATAATAATAATAATAATAATAATAATAATAATAATAATAATAATAATAATAATAATAATAATAACAATAATAATAATAATAACAATAACAATAATAATAATAATAATAATAATAATAATAATAATAATAATAATAATAATAATAATAATAATAATAATAATAATAATAATAATAATAATAATAATATCAATCATTAATATACCACTTATTGAACTAGCACCCCCCCCCCCCCCCCCATCCTTCCCTTTCCTCCCCACAATCCCCTCATTTATTTAAAGTTATTACTATGCACCTTCGTCCCACAACAAGCCAAACTGGTCTGAGATGATTCGGCCATCTTGGCGGTCTGCTCATCATCTTTAATGAATATTCATACGATATCCTGACACATGACCTTTAACCTTAAAAAAAGGTTAACTCACTCAATCCTAGAGACTTTTGCTGATTTTCAAAATTGGAAACAAATGTATTTAAAAAAGCATGCACGTAGATAGTTTTATTCAACTATCATTAACATGCAAAAACTAAAAACATTAGCTGTGATACTACGCCTATAATTTGTCTCAGAAAAATGTGATAAATAGGCATGGGGTAAAAGTAACCCGGGTAAACTACGGATATAGTCGGTGTTAGGGTTGAGTGAGTTAAAGATGGGATGCGTGGTGTCAATCTGGTTTACCTAACTACGTCTGAATGAATGGAATGAGGACGATGTGCACGTATTTGCAGGTCTGATAACCGAACGGAATCAAGGGCCTGATTTAATTAACGTTGGACAATATTTTGTGTTGGTTTGAGAATATTTCCATTCCAACCATGGGCGCAAAATGACTTGGGTTGTCAGACCTGAAATTTAGGTACGTCGAATGAGAACAATTCGATAAAAAATCAAAATTGATGTGGATCAACGTCTGCACAGGTCTGATAACCTAAATTGTTATGGCCTAATTGTTGTAATGGAAATACTTTAAACCAAAGAAAAAAAATGATACAATAAAAAAAATAGATTCACTTTTTTCATCTCATTGGGGACATGTTTCTCTATGGTCTAGTCCAAGCGATGACTGGAATAACCCTGCCGACGGCGGGATTTAAACAAGGGACCTTTAGGTCAGAACCTGTATTTCTTACCACAACACCATAAAGCCGGACGATATATCTGTATAAGGAACGAAATACTCTTCAACAGTCGTAACGTCACTTCCTTCCTAATGACGCATGGTAACTAAGTAACACTGGCTCTAAACTATCGGAACAATGGCGGACGTCCGTATGAAATATTTCTCCGGCGAGCATAAAAGCGTATCCAGAGGGGAAAAAAAAACACATAAATTTGATCATGTTTTGACTTTTACACATTCTGATCACAGGGCATATGAAAAGTTCGAGCCAGCATGAAGAATAAAAAGTAATGATTTTCTTTGTTTAGAACCAAGATGGCCGCACTGCCGGGCGGCGTGACATCAGACTACTGAATCCTATTGAAGTTACTCAGTTCTTTGTTATTGTTTTCAACCAGATAGTAGTTTTCACTAAATCGTATCAATCATAAGGTAACACATAGTTTTGTATGTTGGAAGGGTCAGCGTGGCTCAGCGGTACGGTCTTTGCTCCGTACCCGAAAGGTACCGAGTTCGATCACCCGCCGCTACTCTGTGTAGCCTTGAACAAGTCACCTCGCCCTAGCTCAATTTGCGGCGGCGCACTGCGGCTGACGCCTGGGTTATTCCAGTCTTCCCTTGGAATGGAGCCTGGAGACAAATTTCCTCTGTGGGATGAATAAAGGGAATTTTTTGTTTTGTTTATATATCCGGCTGTTGTGAGCATTTTAGCTTAACGCATGGCATCAATACCGATTAGGCCTTCAGATCGTCTTACTGTTATTTAAAAGTGATGGAACCGAAAATGTAGATAATAACAATAGCGACCTTTTCATTAATCTGCCGAACTCTAGATAAAAAAACATATTAAAAAATTTGGCCAGAAAACTCGTCCTTCAAATATCGATCGATTTAAATGACCCTCATCTTAGAAAAAAACTCTCAAACCCAGGACTTCGCCGAAGTCCCGGGTTTGAGAGTTTTTTCCAAGATGAGGGTCATTTAAATCGATCGATATTTGAAGGATGAGTTTTCTGGCCAAAGTTTTAAATATGTTTTTTTTTTTCCAGATTACGTTAGTAATGCCCCACAAAATCCTCCCAAATCCCTGAGGTCTTAACGTTTTATGTGTTTGAGAATGAAACTAATGCTACTCCAAGAAACACACCAACACACAACAACACACACACACACATACACATACACAAACAAACCCACATACAATGTACACACGCAATCAGTTATTTCTGTTTGAATTGCGCAAAAAAAAAAAAAGCAAAACTACTTCGTATTCAGATTCTAATTATCTATAATTAATCAGCAGATTTTTGACCAATCAGAAGATGGAATTTGAGACACACATCCTCGGATGTGTGCTCGGACAAACATAGTTGTTTTGATTATAAATAATAAAGTGAGCATTGTTATTATTTTTATACCGCCAATTGGGTGACTAGTTATCACACGATTTTCTCGATCATATTATAACCGTTTACGGTTACACATGATTTTCTGTGTTGGTTCTATTGATCAAGCGATGGAACAGTGACTATTTTACTGATTAGACACATACCATCGATAGTTAAACATGTGTAGTTTGCTTTGTTAGCCAATCACTGCCATTGTTTACATTATGACGACTGTCCGAGAGGCGTGGTTATCTAAGTGTCTATTGACAACACACCACAACAATTGTGTATTCTTATTAAATATTTGGCAAATTGGATCGCCATCAAACTTCGCATTGTGAATGAAGTTGACGTCACTCAAGTCTTCGTTACTGTTTTTTGCCATCCGCGTTTATGAGTAATTCTCAATAAACT
>NC_088374.1:10438364-10443364 GCF_034508935.2 Berghia stephanieae
GGTTGTTAAAATGAGTACCTGGCCGTTAACAGCGTTGTCTATGTCCGAAAAAAATTGTAATATCGCCTAACAGGCGTCATGTTTCGTTCTACATTTTACGTGTTACTGTTGGTCAGGGACCCCTTGTAAAGCGCTTTGAGCACGTTCAGTGGATATTGTGCTAGATAAAAGCTCAATTTTTTAATCTGCTAGAAGCTGTGTACGAGACCTGCCTTGCCGTTCAAATGTGTTTTTTTTTCTTAGTAATGTATTTAATATATGTTTTCATTGATCTTTCTGGTTGCCTGAAGAAGGGGTTCTGAGCCCGAAACGTTTCATGTTTTGATATTTTTTTTTTTTATTTTTCCGGCTGTTATATTATTCATTTTACTTTAACATACAACTACAAATTATTTCACTTCCCCGTGTACTTTCAGCTCAATTGTTCCTAGGTCCAGTGTGTGACTACTCTTTGGCGCCGATAGCCAGACAGGCTAAGTACTGGAATATACCCATGGTAAGATATGATACATACAGGGTGATTGAAAAGTAACTCCCTATGTTTAGATAACTATATATATTTCTGAACCATAATTCCTACAATTGGATTCAGTAGTCAGATATCACGCCGCTCGGCACCGGCGGGTATCTTGGTTCTAAACAAAGAAAATCATTACTTTTTATCCTTCACGATGACTAGAATTTTTCATATGCCTTGTGATCAGAATGTGTAAAAGTCAAAACATGATCAAATTTATGTTCTTTTCCCCCTCTGGATACGCTTTTATGCTCGCCGGAGAAATATTTCATACGGCGTCCGCCATTGTTCCGATAGTTTAGAGCCAGTGTTACTAAGTTACCATGCGTCATTAGGAAGGAAGTGACGTTACGACTGTTGAAGAGTATTGGTGATCATGAGAAGAAAGTGTATTGCGTGGAGTTTTATCTCAAATTCCTGGGTGCGGATCCTGACCTCCCATATTGGGCAGGGAGGTACATGCTGTGTCGTCTATCCCCCCATACCCATTTTCCAATTGTTTCCTGTCATTGTCTTGGAATGAGATTACTTGGTTTTGTCCTGACCCTGGGCGGAGTTCCTGGGCTGGGAGGGAAACAGTCGAATTTATAGTTATAGTTTTGGGAGATTATATTTTTTCCTTGTAAATCATCTCTTTGTTATGCATTGTATTATGTTTAGTTTACATATTATATTATATGATTGGTGCACATTTGATTGTATTCCTTTTAGTTGGGACCCGTGCTTGTGTCTGGATGAGACTTTTAGGTGATTCAAACTAAGTACTTTGATAGTGTGCTCTTGGAATCTACATCTTTTCCCTATTTGAACCAGTTCCTCTTTGTCTCACCTTTTCTTTTGTGCTTTAATTGTAATTCTAGAACTTCTTCCTTTTTACTGGCGCTGATATGGCCTTCATGTTTTGCAAGCGCCGTGAAACCCTTAAAAACAAAAACAATATCTGAAATTCTATATGGGAACCAGCGTTTGCATCAGCATGTCCGGAGGGAAACGATTTCGGTAAACTGGCTGAATAAGATCAAAGAGAGAGGGAATGGGGATACCCCTCTGAAGCGCATTATGGACGGCGACCCCGTTTCGTGCCGAAATAAGTCTCCGGCAACCCGTGTACGTAGATTCCCTGACTACGAACAGAGATGCATTATATAGGAGATGAAAGTCGGTTTGGACGAATTCAATCCCTCGGGGAGGGGGGGGGGGGCGGGGACATACACTCCTCTAAATTAGGTTAGAAGTTGCCAGGCTTCTCCACCAGTAATATCCACTAAACGTGCTCAAAGCGCTTTACAAGGGGTCCCTGGCCAACAGCAACACATAACATTTAGAACGGGACATGACGACTGTTAGGCGATATTACAAATTTTCGTTTGGACAAAGACAACGCTGTTAACGGCCAGGTACTCGTTTTACACCTGAGTACGATGAGAGAATGTGAGTAAAGAGCCTTCTCCAAGGACTCAACTATGCGCCGAACGCGAGGCTCGAACTCACGACCTTTCGATCCGAAAGCGAGTGTCGTACCACTAGACCACATAGCCGCACGAAACCGCAGAGCATCTAGTTGAACGGTGTGTTGTGACGAAGCTTCCGGGTGGGTTTACGACGATGCACGAGTGCGGTAAAGACTCTGCTGTTTGGGTCAATCGTCATAACATAATAGTGTGAGCACCATTAGAAACTGCCATCAGCTGATTTCACAATGAAATGGGGAACTCTTTTGGGATGGAGGTCATAACTTATAGTATTCACCCTTAGAGTTTCTTCAAAGTCTTTGGTTTGAGTCCAATAGACTAGATCTCTCTACCAACCCCAAATTTTAAAACTAATGTGGCTATGTGGTCTTGTGATATGACACTCACTTTAGGATCGAAAGGTCCTGTGGGTTTGAGCCTCGGTTGGCGCATCGTTGAGTCCTTGGAAAAGACTCTTTACTCACATTATTCTCTCATCGTACTCAGGTGTAAAATGAGTTACCTGGTCGTTAACAGCGTTGTATCTGTCGAAAGAAATTATAATATCGCCTAACAGGCGTCGTGTCCCGTCCTAATTGTTAAGTGTTCCTGTTTGGCCAGGGATCCCTTGTAAAGCGCTTTGAGGACGTTTAGTGGATATTTCCATTAGGGGACTCCGCCATTGTTCCGGTAATTTAGAACCAGTTACTAAGTTACCATACTTCATTACGAGGGAAGTGACGTCACGACTATTGAACCCTCTTAATAATAGTGCTATTATTATTTTCTTTAAATTAACATTTTTTTAATAATAAAAAAATGTTTACAGATAACAAGCGGGGGAATGGCTCAGGCCTTTCTACAAAATCGTGAAAGTTACTATCCAACACTAACACGGGTCGGAACCAACTATGGAACCCTGGTGGAGTTTGTGTGGCAAGTGTTCAGTCACTATCGCTTTAGTCGAATGGTGATTGTCTTTGAGGACGCAGGACAGAACAACGTTCAGGAGAGACTATGCTTTCTACAGGCACAAGCTTTACACAGGGGGTGAGTCATAAATAGATAAACAGATAGATAAATTGGTAGATAGATAGATAGATAGATAGATAGATAGATAGATAGATAGATAGATAGATGGATAAATAGGTAGATAGATAGATAGATAGATATATAGATAGATAGATATATAGATAGATAGATGGATAAATAGGTAGATAGATAGATAGATAGATAGATAGATAGATAGATAGATAGATAGATAGATAGATAGATAGGTAAATAGATAGATAGATAGATAGATAGATAGATAGATAGATAGATAGATAGATAGATAGATAGATAGATAAATAGGTAGATAGATAGATAGATAGATAGATAGATAGATAGATAGATAAATAGATAGATAGATAGATAGATAGATAAATAGGTAAATAGATAGATGAATGAATAAATGTGGGCGTCCTTGAGATAATCAGTCACATGGTGAAAAGCTTCGAACAGAGATATTGACAATTTTAGTCAAGAGGTCAATTTTTATGGAAAATGAGTTCTCATCAAAAATCGTTAAATAAAACATTTTTCTACATATTGATGAAATATTTTAATTGAATTCTACTCCTAAATATTTTATTTTAATTTTTTTATGAAGGTAATTACTATACTTAATATCAACTATTGTCACATTTGGAAGCAATTTTCTCAAAATTAGGGTTTCACACCCTAGCCCATGCAAATGACGATAACTTCATGAATAATCACCCGATCTGCTTCAAATAACAATTAAAATGCTCAGGAGACATTGGGCTTTCATGAAATGCAATCTAGAATTTTCACCCTGCGACTGATTATGTCAGGAACGCACACAAATAGATAAATAAACAAAGAGTCGAATGGTGATCGTCTTTGAGGACGCAGGACAGAACAACTGTTCAGGAGAGACTGTGTTTTCTAATAATAATAATAATAATAATAATAATAATAATAATAATAATAATAATAATAATAATAATAATAATAATAATAATAAATAATAATAATAACAAATTAAAAATAATAATATCCACTAAACGTGCTCAAATCGCCTTACAGAAATCCACAATATGCTTTTTTGATATTCCAGACAAAGCATAATTTACAGCGAGCCCATCCCTTATGTCAACGTTTCGGACGCTGATCACATCTTCAGGAATAGGATTGCAAATGACTACGGGGGTGAGTCCATTATTTTGTTATCTCTCTTCTTAATGATAATTAATTAATTTCTTTAATTCATTATTGATTGATTTTGTCACTGTCGTTGTTTTTGTCACTGTCGTTGTTTTTGTCACTGTCGTTGTTTTTGTCACTGTCGTTGTTTTTGTCACTGTCGTTGTTTTTGTCACTGTCGTTGTTTTTGTCACTGTCGTTGTTTTTGTCACTGTCGTTGTTTTTGTCATTAATGTTGTCGTTGTCGTCGTCATCGTCTTCGTCGTTGTAATTCTCTTTGATGCTACAACTTTGAAAAGACAGAATATGTTGTGTGTCGTGGTATTGGATTTTGTTGACATTCCTGTTGTTGTTGTGGTTGTTGTTGCTACTACTACTACTACTACTACTACTACTACTACTACTACTACTACTACTACTACTACTACTACTACTACTACTACAACTACTACTACTACTACAACTACAATAACAACAACAACTACTACTACTACTACAACAACAACAACTATTATTACTATTACTACTACTACTACTACTACTACTACTACTACTACTACTACTACTACTACTACTACTACTACTACTACTACTACAACTTCTACCACTAATACTACTACTACCACTACTACTGCTTCTTCTTCTTCTTCTCCTTCTTCTTCTTGGTTTCATTTATCCATCTGTTCTTTTTCTTCTTCTCTTGCATAATATATGTTGCTATCAAATGTAAATTATTGACGACATCCTAACAGTAAAAAATTCTCCATATTCTATGAGCATATTTGTCGCCCTCATCAACTCTCTGCCACATACTTGATATTTTT
>NC_088374.1:10458364-10465864 GCF_034508935.2 Berghia stephanieae
TTATTTACTCACTTCATTACTTGTTATTATCAACGTTAGTGCCTGCTCCGCTCACTTTTCTTGATGAACTAAATAATAAATACACTGCAGAAGAAAGAAAAATATTCTAAGTGATATATTTATGTTTTTTTGTTTTCGTTCTTGGCTGAAGAAGGGCTTTGAGCCCGAAACATTCGTTCTACATTGTTGCGTGTCGCTGTTGGTCAGGGAGCCTTTGTAAAGCGCTTTGAGCACGTTTAGTGAATATAATATATTGTTGTATGTAAAATCTCAAGTATTTAAGTTCAAGACCCCGATGCTATGGTTTTACATAATATAATATGTAAATCAATGGGTGTATGAGTAAATCTTATCAATCAATAACAGCAAAATCAAGCGTCAGATTTGCCCAAACATAAAAAAACCACAGCTTTTATATAGATCAATATCCACTAAACGTGCTCAAACGCTTTACAAAGGGTTCCTAACAAACAGCAACACGTAACACGTAGAACGAGATATGACGACTGTTAGTCGATATTGCATTTTTTTTTCCCAGATGGAGACAACGCTGATAAAAGCCATATTACTCATTTTACACCTGAGTACTGTGAGAGAATGCGAGTAAAGAGCGCCTTTTCTCTAAGAACTCAACTATGCATCGAAGTGGTCTCGAACCCAGAACTTTCCGATCCGAAAGACCACATCGCCGCACATAATCCCGGCAGAAAAAAAAATATAACATGATTCTCCAAATTTTGCACACACACAAAAAAAATCAACAATGATACGAGAATTAGCAACTGCAAAGAATAGCGAGAAGAAATTACCCCATTAAACCACCATTCAAGATATGGACTTAAAGCTTAAGACTAAATCACCTAACACCCACCTTAAAGACATGAGAGTTATAATGGAATAATTCCCAGAATTATCCGATTTTTTTAGGGGCTCCATTTTTTTTTTAATCCCAATCTCTATTACTGCAATGAAACACGGAAAATGGGAAATGCTGATTGGTTCTCGTCTCAAAGTTATGAGGGCGAAATCAGGGGTGGAGGGGGTGGGGGGGGGGGAGGGAGATAAATGCTGAAACACCAAATTATCATTTCACGGGGTCCGCTCCTGCTCAAATGTCTTATTTCAAGAGTAACTAAACTAATTAAGATCCTTGTTGTTATTCAATCTATCTTTCTTCTTCTTCATTTTTCCCCTTTCTCCTTATTCCTTTACTTGTAACATTCTTCCCATTTTCTTTCACTCCTCCTCGTCATCTTTCTCTTTCGATCTTCCTTC
Organism: Berghia stephanieae; assembly: GCF_034508935.2. Taxonomy (NCBI): domain Eukaryota; kingdom Metazoa; phylum Mollusca; class Gastropoda; order Nudibranchia; family Aeolidiidae; genus Berghia; species Berghia stephanieae. The sequence goes on from NC_088374.1 coordinate 10,459,640, forward strand.
ACTCTCTTCCTTTCTTGTTTCTCCCTCTACTTCTCTTCGTTCTTGTTCTTGTTCTTGTTCTTCTTCTTCTTCTTCTTCTTCTTCTTCTTCTTCTTCTTCTTCTTCTTCTTCTTCTTCTTCTTCTTCTTCTTCTTCTTCTTCTTCTTCTTCTTCTTCTTCTTCTTCTCTTCTTCTTCTTCTTCTTCTTCTTCTTCTTCTTCTTCTTCTTTCTTTCTTCTTCTCTTCTTCTTCTTCTTCTTCTTCTTCTTCTTCTTCTTCTTCTTCTTCTTCTCTTCTACTTCTACTTCTACTTCTACTTCTACTTCCTTCTACTTCTACTTCTCTTCTACTTCTACTTCTCTTCTACTTCTATCTACTTCTTCCTTCTACTTCTTACTTCTACTTCTACTTCTTCTTCTACTTCTACTTCTACGTTCTTACTTCTACTTACTTCTACTTCTTACTTCTACTTCTACTTCTACTTCTTACTTCTACTTCTACTTCTACTTCTATACTTCTCTTCTATCTTCTTCTACTTCTACTTCTCTTCTCTTCTACTTCTCTTCTCTTCTCTTCTACTTCTCTTCTACTTCTACTTTACTTCTACTTTCTTCTCTTCTTCTTCTACTTCTACTTCTACTCTCTTCTACTTCTATCTTTCTACTTCATTCTCTTCTTCTACTTCTATCTCTACTTCTACTTCTTCTTTCTTCTTACTTCTTCTTCTTCTTCTCTTCTTTCTCTTCTCTTCTATCTTCTACTTCTATCTTCTTCTTCTCTTCTACTTCTACTTCTACTTCTACTTCTATCTCTTCTCTTCTACTTCTACTTCTACTTCTACTTCTATTCTTCTACTTCTACTTCTTCTTTCTACTTCTACTTCTACTTCTACTTCTACTTCTACTACTTCTTCTACTTCTTCTACTTCTACGTCTACTTCTACTTCTACTTCTACTTCTACTTCTACTTCTACTTCTACTACTTCTACTTCTTACTTCTACTTCTACTTCTTACTTCTACTTCTACTTCTACTTCTACTTCTACTTCTACTTCTACTTTCTTACTTCTATTCTACTTCTACTTCTACTTCTACTTCTACTTCTACTTCTACTTCTACTTCTACTTCTACTTCTACTTCTACTTCTACTTCTACTTCTTCTACTTCTACTTCTACTTCTACTTCTACTTCTACTCTTCTCTACTTTCTCTTTCTACTTCTACTTCTACTTCTACTTTACTTCTACTTCTACTTCTACTTCTACTTCTACTTCTACTTCTACTTCTTACTTCTACTTCTACTTCTACTTCTCTTTCTACTTTCTACTTCTTACTTCTACTTCTACTTCTACTTCTACTTCTACTTCTCTTCTACTTCTACTTCTACTTCTACTTCTACTTCTACTTCTACTTCTACTTCTACTTCTACTTCTCTTCTACTTCTACTTCTACTTCTACTTCTACTTCTACTTCTACTTCTACTTCTACTTCTACTTCTACTTCTACTTCTACTTCTACTTCTACTTCTACTTCTACTTCTACTTCTACTTCTACTTCTACTTCTACTTCTACTTCTACTTCTACTTCTACTTCTACTTCTACTTCTACTTCTACTTCTACTTCTACTTCTACTTCTACTTCTACTTCTACTTCTACTTCTACTTCTACTTCTACTTCTACTTCTACTTCTACTTCTACTTCTACTTCTACTTCTACTTCTCTTCTACTTCTACTTCTACTTCTACTTCTACTTCTACTTCTACTTCTACTTCTACTTCTTACTTCTACTTCTACTTCTACTTCTACTTCTACTTCTACTTCTACTTCTACTTCTACTTCTACTTCTACTTCTACTTCTACTTCTACTTTCTCTACTTCTACTTCTACTTCTACTTCTACTTCTACTTCTACTTCTACTTCTACTTCTACTTCTACTTCTACTTCTACTTCTACTTCTACTTCTACTTCTACTTCTACTTCTACTTCTACTTCTACTTCTACTTCTACTTCTACTTCTACTTCTACTTCTACTTCTACTTCTACTTCTACTTCTACTTCTACTTCTACTTTACTTCTACTTCTACTTCTACTTCTACTTCTACTTCTACTTCTACTTCTACTTCTACTTCTATTTCTACTTCTATTTCTACTTCTCACTTCTACTTCTACTTCTACTTCTACTTCTACTTCTACTTCTACTTCCTTCTACTTCTACTTCTACTTCTACTTCTTACTTCTACTTCTACTTCTATTCTACATCTACTTCTACTTCTACTTCTACTTCTACTTCTACTTCTACTTCTACTTCTACTTCTACTTCATACTTACTTCTACTCTACTTCTACTTCTACTTCTACTTCTACTTCTACTTCTACTTCTACTTCTACTTCTACTTCTACTTCTACTTCTACTTCTACTTATCTACTTCTACTTCTACTTCTACTTCTACTTCTACTTCTACTTCTACTTCTTTACTTCTACTTCTACTTCTATTTACTTCTACTTCTACTTCTACTTCTACTTCTACTTCTACTTTCTTTATCTTCTACTTCACTTCTACTTTTACTTTACTTCTACTTCTACTTCTACTTCTACTTCTATTTTACTCTACTTCTACTTCTACTTCTACTTCTACTTCTACTTCTACTTCTACTTCTACTTCTACTTCTACTTCTACTTCTACTTTTCTTCTACTTTACTTCTACTTCTACTTACTTCTACTTCTACTTCTACTTCTATTCTTTCTACTTCTACTTCTACTTCTACTTCTACTTCTACTTCTACTTCTACTTCTACTCTACTTCTACTTCTACTTCTACTTCTACTTCTACTTCTACTTCTACTTCTACTTCTACTTCTACTTCTACTTCTATTCTACTTCTACTCTTCACTTTACTTCTACTTCTACTTCTACTTTCATTCTACTTCTACTTCTACTTCTTACTTCTACTTCTACTTTACTTCTACTTCTACTTCTACTTTCTACTATCTACTTCTACTTCTACTTCTACTTCTACTTCTACTTCTACTTCTACTTCTACTTCTACTTTACTTTACTTCTACTTTATCTATTCTACTTCTACTTCTATTCTACTTCTACTTCTATTCTTCTACTTCTTACTTCTACTTCTACTTCTATCACTTCTACTTCTACTTCTACTTCTACTTCTACTTCTACTTCTACTTCTACTTCTACTTCTACTTCTACTTTACTTCTACTTCTACTTCTACTTCTACTTCTACTTCTACTTTCTACTTCTACTTCTACTTCTACTTCTACTTCTACTTCTACTTCTACTTCTACTTCTACTTCTACTTCTACTTCTTCTTCTTCTTCTTCTTCTTCTTCTTCTTCTTCTTCTTCTAATTTGAAGTAAAAAAGAGAGAAATAGAAATATAGAGAGAAAGAGAAAGAAAGAGAAAGAAAGATAGATAGAGAGAGAGAGAGAGAGAGAGAGAGAGAGAGAGAATGAATCTGATGTTTGATCGAACCGGCTGCAAAGCTGAGCCAACAACGATCGTGCATGGCTCGTGTTGTGTGTTTTGATTAGGTCACCTAACGGAACGCGTTACTTACTCGTGTTGTGTGTTTTGATTAGGTCACCTAACGGAACGCGTTACTTGCTCATGTTGTGTGCTTTGATTAGGTCACCTAACGGAACGCGTTACTTGCTCGTGTTGTGTGTTTTGATTAGGTCACCTAACGGAACGCGTTACTTGCTCGTGCTGTGTGTTTTGAGTGGGGTCACCCCAAGAAATCAAACACACCTCATCACGGACAGCGAGGAAGGTCATTAGGGCCGTGTACGTGTTGACATCGGCAAGCTGATCGTGCATATATAGATAGTTCGAAGATGACGTCACTCAGGTCTTTGTTATTGTTCTTTTTTTGCCATCCGCGTTTATGAGTAATGCTCACTGAAAAGTATTAACCCGACTATAAACGTTTTGTGTGTTGGTCCGTTATACTTCTGGATGACAATGTTATGAGCTTCTTAGCCAAGCGCATACTATCTATAGATAGAACGAAGTTGACGTCACTCAGGTCTTTGTTATTGTTTTTTGCCATCCGCGTTTATGAGTAATGCTCACTGAAAAGTATTAACCCGACTATAAACGTTCATGGATACACACAGTTTTGTGTGTTGGTCCGTTATACTTCCGGATGGCAATGTTATGAGCTTCGTAGCCAAGCGCATACTATCTATATTCATGCTGCTCCCGCTGTCTGGAATAGATAGAACGAAGTTGATGTCATTCGGATCTTTGTTATTATTATTTTGCCATCCGCGTTTTTTGAGTAATTCTCACTAAATTGTATTAACCAGACTGTAAACGTTTAAGGTTGCACATAGTTTTGTGTATTGGTCCGTTTTACTTGCGGAAGGCTTCAACAGTCGTGACGTCATTTCCCACGTAATGACACATAGTAACCTAGTAACTGGTTCTAAACTATCGGAACAATGGCGGACTGACGCCCTTATGAAATATTTCTCCGACGAGCATAAAAGTGTATCCAGAGGAGAATAACATTATAAATATGATCATGTTTTGACTTTTATACATTATGATCACATGACATGTGAAAAAGTTCTAGCCAGCAGGAAGAATAAAAAGTAATGATTTTCTTTGTTTAGAACCAAGACGGCCGCCGTTGCCGGGCGGCGTGACATCAGACTACTGAATCCAATTCTCATGACATAATATTGTCTCCCTTCATCTCCATTATTGTAAATAAATGTACTGATGTGATTGTTATTCAATTATTCATGTCATGTTAACATATATTTTTCGTCTCTGCATGCATATGCACGTTTTGGTGCATGTATGTGTGTGTGTGTGTGTGTGTGTGTGTGTGTGTATGTGTGTTGTTGTTGTGAGTGTATGTTTGTGTGCGCTTGTATAGATAGAATGCGCTTGGCCAAGGAGTTCACAACATTGCCATCCGGAAGTATAACGGACCAACACGCAAACTCTTATTTTTATTATTATTATTATTATTATTATTATTATTATTATTATTATTATTATTATTATTATTATTATTATTATTATTATTATTATTATTAGACAGATTGCGCATCGGGGCTCTAACGGGGCCCATTAGAGATAGACGACGATTGGGATTGTTTGGAAGCTTTAACCCTTTGCCCACTAGTCATTATGACATCCGAAATGCTATCGCCTTCTACATCTACGCCAGAACAGAAATAGAGGGTGGAGCCTACCATGATATAACATTTTATGGAGCCCTAATTTCGTTATATCACTTCTGTCCACTGACAGGTGGGTGGATATCGCTTTCCAGAACTTGTGTCCTTATATGAAATTCTGAGTTTTTGACCAATCAACGATTGCTCTTTTGATAGCTCGCTTGTCAAAATGAGTCAGCTCAATCCTTGATTTATGTACAGGCATCAAAGGCGGTATATGTTGTGTAACTTCAAAGACCACGATTGACCGAAAGCGATGAATGGAAGCCCTACTGTGGCGTGGAGAACGAGGTCTTGTATGTATAGTTACGTCATATCTCAACGCTCGTGAATTCTTAGTACGGCTGGACTCACAATCAAAACACGAAATATGTGTTTTAAACTCTTGAATCAATCGAGTTACATCAGTGCGTTCGTCTCATTGAGAAATGAAAAACGATATATAAATCAAGAACATCGACCGGAAAACAAGGAAATTATCATAAAATTATAAAATTTGAGAAAGCTGTTTTCAAAATCAAATCTATTACAAAAAAGGTTATTTCTAGACCGATTTTTATGAGACAAAGACAATTTTTCTCCACTTTTCAAGCTGATTCCAACAATGAGGTTTTCAAATTTATCGCGATAAGATTATTTGTCTTTATTTTTTTTTAATACCCAATTGACTGCTCAGGAAATGAATACGTAATCCTTGGCGGCTAGCGAGTAGGTGTTAAATTTTGCTTACCCTTTCCCACGTAGTCGCACATACACACACACACACACACACACACACACACACACACACACACCGACTTATCGTCGTCTAGCATCCTATCGTTCGGCTCGACGATTAAAAGGGGTTCGTATCGTCGCTAAAATAATTACAAAATGCATATATTTAAAATATATTTATAGTAATGTGAATTAAATATTTTAATGCTCTACTATATCAAGAATGATCATTATTATGATTTATTACAGTGTGAATTGAATTAGACCTTTAAAACTGAAGTTTAATCTGACACCCTACTCGCTGTTATCATTCGAGTCT
>NC_088374.1:10473364-10518364 GCF_034508935.2 Berghia stephanieae
ACATTATGAGCACATGACATGTGAAAAAGTTCTAGCTAGCAGGAAGAATAAAAAGTAATGATTTTCTTTGTTTAGAACCAAGACGGCCGCCGTTGCCGGGCGGCGTGACAACAGACTACTGAATCCAATTCTTATGACATAATATAATCTCCCTTCATCTCCATTATTGTAAATAAATGTACTGATGTGACTGTTATTCAATTATTCATGTCATGTTAACAGATATTGTTCGTCTCTGTATGCATATGCACGTTTTGGTGCATGTGTGTGTGTTTTTGTGTGTGTGTGTGTGTGTTGTTGTTGTTGTTGTTGTTGTGAGGGCATGTTTGTGCGCGCTTGTATTAATGGGTGTGTGTACAAAATGTTTATAATGATGTTTGACAATTTTGTGCGCCTAGAGATTGTTTTGTCAACGGCATTGTGCGCTATACAAATGCACTTTATTATCATTATTGTTATTATTATTATTATCATTATTATTATTATTATTATTATTATTATATTATTATTATTATTATTATTATTAGTTTATTATATTATTATTATTATTATTGTTTATTATTATTATATATATTTATTATTATTATTATATTATATTATTATTATTATTATTATTATTTATTATTATTATTATTATTATTATTATTATTATTATTATCATTATTATTATTATTATTATCATTATTATTAATTATTATTATTATTAGTATTATTATCATTATTATTATTATTATTATTATTATTATTATTATTAGACACAATCATGATGCCATAAAAACACACACTCAAACACACACACAAACACACACACAAACACACACACACACGCACACACATACTCTCTCTCTCTCTCCTCTCTCCCTCTCTCTCTCTCCTCTCTCCCTCTCTCTCTCCTCTCTCCCTCTCTCTCTCTCTCTCTCATACTCTCTCTCTCCTCTCTCTCGCTCTCTCTCTTTCTCTCTCTCTTTCTCTCTCTCTCTCTCCCTCTCATAATCTCTCTCTCTGTCCCAACTACCCACCTCCCTATATATATCCATCTGACCACTCTCCCTCTGTCCTCAAGTCTGGCGTGTTCTGGAAAAACACAGAATATTTAAAGATTTGGCCAGAAATCTCCTACTTCAAATATCGATCAATTTAAGTGACCCTCGTCTTAGCAAAAACTCTCAAACCTGGGACTTAAGGGAAGACTTGCCGAAGTCCCAGGTTTGAAGGTTTGTGCTAAGACGAGGGTCATTTGAATCGATCTAAACTTGGAGGACGAGTTTTCTGGCCAAATTTTTAAATACGTGTTATTTCCAGAGTCCGACAGATAAGTGTCCACACTCGAGAACGTCTCAAGTACATGACCAGTCTTCCGATTGCTCCTCAATGTCTTCATCCTGTAATTTGATATATTAACCTGATCTCACCTCTACTCTCAATAAGCAATGGAGTAAGTCTTTTGACCACATTCCTCTCACCCATCCACAACCTACTCTGACACACTCATACACACACACTCACATAAACACACACACACACACAAACGCATACACATATAGATGGAATGCGCTTGGCCAAGGAGTTCGCAACATTGCCATCCGGAAGTATAACGGACCAACACACAAAACTATGTGTAACCATGAACATTTATAGTCTGGTTAATACAGTTTAGTGAGAACAACTCACAAACGCGGATGGCAAAAAGCAATAACAAAGGCCTGTGTGACGTCATCTTCGTTCTATCTATATGCGTACACCGCCCCCTTCCCCCCCCCCTTCCGCCCGATCCAACACACACAAACACACACTCTGACACACTCACCGACTTACACATATTTAATTAACAAAACGAAATGGCTATTCAGTATCAGATACCGAATAGTTCTTTGCCACTGTTCAGTATCCATAAGGAACTCTTTTTATTATAGAGACAGTGAAAAGTGAGACAAACTCGGTTGTAATGTAAATAAACTGGTGACCTACTTCCAGATTGAACACGTGCAGTAACTGACAGTCCGAGTTTTTTTGGTTACATAACTTATCAAAATTTGTTGATTGTTATTGATTTGTTTCTGCTATTGTGGAACTGACATAATTTAGAATAACAAAATAAGAGTAACATTCAATTAATTCTTTTTAACATGACTCTCTCTCTCTCTCTCTCTCTCTCTCTCTATATATATATATATATATATATATATATATATATATATATATATATATATATATATATATATATACATATATATATATATATCCCTCTCTCTCTCTCTTTCTCTCTCTCTCTCTCTCTCTCTCTCTCTCTCTCTCGTCATGATTTTCTACACATAGGACGTACGACCATGTGGTCTAGTGGTATGACACTCACTTTTGGATCGGAAGGTCCTGGGTTCGACTCTCGCACGGCGCATAGTTGAGTCCTTGGAAAAGGCTTTTGACTCAACATTCTTTCACTGTACCCATGTGTAAAATGAATACCTGGCCGTTAACTGCGTTGTCTCTGTCCGAAAAAAAATATTGTCATGTCCCGACCTACATGTTAGTCTTGCTGTTGACCAGGGATCCCTTGTAAAGTGCTGGAGCACATTAGTGTATTATGCACTATATAAAATCTCAATTTTTGTTTTTAAAATAGACATAATTAAATTTTCTCCATAATTCGATTGAATCTGTAGCGTAGTGATATTGGATTTCACTCTGAACTGGGGAGTATACTTGAGATTTTATATAGTAACTATTATGATGTTATAAAATAAAAAAATTATTACAACAGTACACGCTTGAGCAGCTATGGCCCCTCGAGGCCGATAAAAATTGATAAAAGACAGAAACGGGCGCTTAAATGACCTATATAGTGTCGAAAGCGCCGTTAAATACCTAAAAATAAAACAAACTATAGAGCAATATCCACTAAAGAATTTTGATAATCTTCGTTTGAATGTTTCTAAATCTGTCGTGTTCACACATGATTCGGGAAAAACGTTCCAGTCTTTGATAGTGCGGGGTGTAAATGAATATTTTAAGATGTTTGAGTTTGTAGATTGGTGTTTTAGAGTTTTGGATGGGTCTTTTTTTTTTTCTTTGAATGCGTGAATTTCGTTGTATGTCTAGTTGTTCTGGTGAGATGGCTGTCATTTCGTTTGTAATTTTGAACATGAGAGTTAGTCGTTGTTCTTTCCGTCTGTCTTGTACGGGAGACCATCCAGTCTGTTTCATCCTGTAGTCTTTTAAACAAGAAAAAACAAAACGACGCACAATTCAGCACCGCTACATTTCTCTATCTATCTATCCAGCGGGTCAAATAAAATGTTATTTGTGCGACCTCTTAATTCTGTTACGTCCGCGTTACGCAACAAAACTCTGCATCTGGAGCTGATTTAGTGGACGACACCCACCAAGCGAATGGAGTTGGACGGCGAAGAGGCATCTGCTATCCTGAAGACATTCCCATTTTTTTAGATAGATTTTTTCTTTTTTTTTCTTTTTTCAAAAATGTTTCTCTTTTTTAACCAAAAATCTTTGCATTTTTCGGATTAAAAAAGAAATTTTTGGCTTGATTCTTATTTTTTTTTCCAAAATTTTTCTCTTTTTTTAACTGAAAAATTTTGCTATTTTTCGGGTTAAAAAAGAAATTTTTGGCTTAATTTTCAACTTTAATTTTCTTATTTTTTTCTTTCTTTTTTTTTTCTTTTATCTTCTTTTTCTTCTCTTTTCTTTTATCTAAACACTTGTTACTATATCTGTCCCTTCAGCCATCTTGACCTGAGGGACGGTCGGACTAATTCTGTTCCTTAATAATAATAATAATAATAATAATAATAATATAATAATAATAATAATAATAATAATAATAATAATAATAATAATAATAATAATAATAATAATAATAATAATAAATGATAATGATAATGATAATAATAATAATAATAATAATAATAATAATAATAATAATAATAATAATAATAATAATAATAATAATAATGATAATAATAATAATAATAATAATAATAATAATAATAATAATAATAATAATAATAATAATAATAATAATAATAATAATAATAATAATAATAATAATAATAATATATAGTTTTTATAAAGCCCCTTACCCCGTATCTCAACAAACTCAAAGCGCTTGAACTAATCACAACGTTTTATAGTTTTGCAGGTCTCACAACCTAAATTTTTATGGGCTCATCAATGATGGAATGAAAATTCTCTCAAACCAACGCAAAATAATATTTTCGTCCACTACAACAATGTTAAATCAAGCCCATAATTCATTATCATCATCATCATTGCCTTTTTTCTCCCTGGGTCAGGGTATAGGCCACAAACAAACAGTTTCCATCCTTCTCTATCATCATCATCATCATCATCATCATCATCATCATCATCATCATCATCATCATTGCCTTTTTCACCCTGGGTCAGGGTATAGGCCACAAACAAACAGTTTCCATCCTTCTCTATCATCATCATCATCATCATCATCATCATCATCATCATCATCATTGCCTTTTTCACCCTGGGTCAGGGTATAGGCCACAGACAAACAGTTTTCATCCTTCTCTATCTTGAGCTAACTTTTTTTTTTTTATCATCGGTCGCCCACGCTAAATAACATTTTAAAAAAATGATTTGATTTGCCCGTCTGTGTTTCTGGAACAATTTGAGTTTTCTGGAAGGTGTGTTAACCCTTCGACATCCCCCAACCTGGCTGGAGGACCAGGTGACTCAAAAAAGGGGGAGTCACCACAGACTACAAGGAGCTGTGTTATCTATGGGAGTCACACACCATTAGTCGCCTTTTACGACACGCTGGTTCGGTGATGGGGAATTCCCTCTCGGTTGGCAAAGGGTTAACACACCTTTCCGTAAAACCGTTACAGAAACGCAGACGGACAAACCAAATCCTTTTTTTTTTTTTTAGCTTGGGCGACCGAAGAGTTTCTGGAATGACAGAATTTATGAAGGACAACAGACAAAGCCGAAAGGACATGGATAAGAATTAAAGAAGCTGATATACAGAGAAGTGGTAAGACCTGGAATGAGATTTTTAAAAAAGTTAGCTCAGGATAGAGAAGGATGGAAACTGTTTGTCTGTGGCCTATACCCTGACCCAGGGTGAAAAAGGCAATGACGATGATGATGATAGAGAAGGATGGAAACTGTTTGACTGGACCTATACCCTGACCCAGGGTGAAAAAGGCAACGATGATGATGATGATATAGAAGGATGGAAACTATATGTCTGTGGCCTATACCCTGACCCAGGGTGAAAAAGGCAACGATGATGATGATGATATAGAAGGATGGAAACTATATGTCTGTGGCCTATACCCTGACCCAGGGTGAAAAAGGCAATGATGATGATGATGATAGAGAAGGATGGAAACTGTTTGACTGTGGCCTATACCCTGACCCAGGGTGAAAAAGGCAATGATGATGATGATGATGATAGAGAAGGATGGAAACTGTTTGACTGTGGCCTATACCCTGACCCAGGGTGAAAAAGGCAATGATGATGATGATGATAGAGAGGGATGGAAACTGTTTGTCTGTGGCCTATACCCTGACCCAGGGTGAAAAAGGCAATGATGATGATGATGATGATGATGATAGAGAAGGATGGAAACTGTTTGTCTGTGGCCTATACCCTGACCCAGGGTGAAAAAGGCAACGATGATGATGATGATGATAGAGAAGGATGGAAACTGTTTGACTATGGCCTATACCCTGACCCAGGGTGAAAAAGGCAATGACGATGATGATGATAGAGAAGGATGGAAACTGTTTGAATGTGGCCTATACCCTGACCCAGGGTGAAAAAGGCAATGATGATGATGATGATAGAGAGGGATGGAAACTGTTTGACTGTGGCCTATACCCTGACCCAGGGTGAAAAAGGCAATGATGATGATGATGATGATAGAGAGGGATGGAAACTGTTTGACTGTGGCCTATACCCTGACCCAGGGTGAAAAAGGCAATGATGATGATGATGATGATAGAGAGGGATGGAAACTGTTTGACTGTGGCCTATACCCTGACCCAGGGTAAAAAAGGCAATGATGATGATGATGATAGAGAGGGATGGAAACTGTTTGACTGTGGCCTTTAATTCAGAAAAGTGAGTGGAGCAGGCACTTATGTTGGTAACAACAAGATATGAAGTGAATAGAAAAGTGCCAGAAGACAATAGAGAATAAAAATTTTTCGCGGCGGTGGTGGGGTTTGAACCTGCGACCTTATTGGTACGACAACTCCGCCTGGCAGGTGAGAGCGTGGCTCTACCGTGTGAGCTATCCACGAACACAAAATATTCGTTTCAAACTCAAAGTCATTACTAGATCCCTCTCTCACCTACTTCTTGAGACCGCCGATTCGTTCGTACACCACCATCGCGAATAATTTTGACCAGCAGTTAAGCTTAATAGCCAATATTCTCAACACAAACATATAACATAGAAACGATTGAGACATTGAGTATGCTCCGGTGTATGGGGTGAATTTTAATTCAGAAAAGTGAGTGGAGCAGGCACTTATGTTGGTAACAACAAGATATGAAGTGAATAGAAAAGTGCCAGAAGACAATAGAGAATAAAAATTTTTCGCGGCGGTGGTGGGGTTTGAACCTGCGACCTTATTGGTACGACAACTCCGCCTGGCAGGTGAGAGCGTGGCTCTACCGTGTGAGCTATCCACGAACACAAAATATTCGTTTCAAACTCAAAGTCATTACTAGATCCCTCTCTCACCTACTTCTTGAGACTTCTCATCGTTTCTATGTTATATGTTTGTGTTGAGAATATTGGCTATTAAGCTTAACTGCTGGTCAAAATTATTCGCGATGGTGGTGTACGAACGAATCGGCGGTCTCAAGAAGTAGGTGAGAGAGGGATCTAGTAATGACTTTGAGTTTGAAACGAATATTTTGTGTTCGTGGATAGCTCACACGGTAGAGCCACGCTCTCACCTGCCAGGCGGAGTTGTCGTACCAATAAGGTCGCAGGTTCAAACCCCACCACCGCCGCGAAAAATTTTTATTCTCTATTGTCTTCTGGCACTTTTCTATTCACTTCATATCTTGACTGTGGCCTATACCCTGACCCAGGGTGAAAAAGCCAATGATGATGATGATGAGGGACCCCGGACACCACCACAGCCATCGTTAACTTACAGCCTGACACAAAAACCCTCTAAGACTTTTTTTGACTAGGTTTGTGCACCGTCTACTGAATTACGTTAGTAGAGCTCAATGAAACAAGTGATTCCATTGGTTGAACTGTTGAATACAACCGACGTACACTTATTTGCAGGTCTGATAACCCAATTAATTATGGGCTCATTGTTGAAATGGAGATTTCAAAATGCCACATGACTAAATAGCCACACATATTTCTTTAACAACACTGACTCAGCAATGCGACTTGGGCCCCATCGAAATAATTGGTATTTTCCGCAGGACTATTTTAAAAAAAAACTAGTGCGAAATTATGTAGTAAGGGAGACAATTGTGGTATGATATACCTGACAGCGTAATTGTTTCAGTTGTGTCCCTTGATAGTTGATTCTTACTTACTCCTGTTTGGTGTTTCAAAAACACATTATAAGGTCGACAGCAAGGAGCGCCATCAGTGACTTTTGTCTTCTGCCAGCTTCCTGACCTCACCCCAGGTACAACCGGAAGGATGTCATAATCTCTCTTTCCACTGATGTTCTCCAAGTTTCCAGTGGTCTTCCCCTATTGCGGCTATGTGGTCTTGTGGTATGACACTCGCTTTCGGATCGGAAGGTCATGGGTTCGAGCCTCGCTCGGGCATGGTTGAGTCCTTGGAAAAGGCTTTTTACTCACATTCTCTCACCGTACTCAGGTGTAAAATGATTACCTGGCCGTTAATAGCGTTGTCTTTGTCCGAAAAAAATGTAATATCGCCTTCCAGGCATTATGTTCCGTTCTACATGTTACTTGTTGTTGCTGTTGGTCAGGGACCCCGCACTGTAACGCGCCTTGAGGACGTTTAGTTGATATTGCGCTATATAGGGAATGAGATAAGCGGAAGAGTAGCGTCCCTTGATTGGACATCACCTTACAGAGAGAACGTCAAAATGGTTTTGCGCATGCGTCTCTCTCGTCCTCGCTTTCGGTATAGTGTCTCATTCCGCTTTCACCGGAAGCGAGGACGAGAGACGCATGCGCACAACCAGCATGACGTTCTCTTTCCAATAACTTTTCCGCCGGTGACGTCCAATCAAGGGACGCTACTCTTCCGCTAATCTCATTCCCTATATATATATTAAAAAAGCTCAATTGCCATTTACCCTGCTGTGTCCGTTTGAGTCGCTCTTTTCGGGATTGCTTCATTATTCGCCAGCTTTTAATTGCGAACAATAATATTATTGTGTCATGTCAAAATACTGGTTCCAGTCTACTTGGAAGTGTAAAACCAACCGGCGGGAGGATTAAATACACCGATTGTGCAACTGGAGTTCAGTTTTCACACTGATGTTAGCTTATTGTTTTCTAACCTAAATAAATGCTAGTCGTCAAAAAAAAAAAAAAAAAAAAAAAACACCAAAAAAACAACAAACAAACAAACAAAATCATCCGACCCCCTTCTTTCTCATCTCATGTAGTTCCATATCTGAAGCAGACGTCGGAGGTCATCTTCCGCCAAGCTGATCTATCTCTTGCCAATTCTATTAAAGCAGCGCCACCTTTCTCAGCTTCATCTGTCCAAGTTCTTATCCCTTTCAAATACGTTATTCTTTGTCTTCCTCTTATTCTTTTTCCATTCATCTTTCCAGTCAAGGCGAGTATTTCCAAACCAGGGTGGCGGATAATGTGTCCTAAAAATTCCATTTGGCGTTTGATGATTTTTGTTATCAGTGATCTTTGTCTGTTTGCCATTTCTAAAATTTCTTCATTTCTTTTCCTTTCCATCCATGACACCCTCATCATTCTTCTGTAAAACCACATTTCCACTGCCTCCAGTCTTTTAACCATGGTCTTGTTTATGGTCCAGCTCTCACAACCATATAGCAGCACAGACAGTACATAGCAATCCAGGACTTTGATTTTTGTTTTCATGCTAATATTCCTGTTTTTCATAATTGTATGCAGCTGGTTGAATGCATTCTTCGCCATACCTATTCTTTTCTTTATTTCACAATCTGATTTTCCATTGGATGTTACATTGAAGCCTAAATATTTGAAACATTCAACTTGTTGTATTGTTTGTCCTCTGCTTGTTATTACACAGGCTGGTGGGTTATTATTTTTAGATACCGTCATACATTCTGTTTTAGATATATTCAGTTCCCCCTTCTTTATGCTCCTTAATTGTAAAGCTATGTGGTCTAGTGGTATGACAATCGCTTTCGAATCGGAAATTATAGGTTTGAGCGCATATTTGAGTCCTTGGAGAAGGCTCTTCACTCACATTCTCTCACCGTACTCAGGTGTAAAATGAGTACTGCCCTAACCAACAAAAGGACAGTATCTGGGCTGACCCAGATCCAACCAGTTTTGCCGCAATCGACACATTTAGTTTTTTCATTCATAACTCTTTAATTTTATTACATAGTGGAAGTCTTCTAACATTAAATGATAGCTGATGACAAATTGCGTTTTTCTGTTAGTCGGCGATTTCATTGACGTAATATGTTGCGTAATATTTTGAGATACTGTTCTTTCTTGGTTAAAGCCAAGCAAATAACTCTACCTGTAACCAACAAAAGGACAGTATCTTATACGACCGTCTCACATACTGTTCACCCTGGTTAACCGCAACGCAAAATGCCTCCTCCGTATTCACCAAAAGAACAGTATCTCAGTTAAGAATATAGCAAAATACGAATAACTCGATCGACAAACGTTTTACGTCAGCGATGGCGAGCACTCGCCATCACGGACGAGTGAGAGGCAATGCTAAGTGTGTTTGACCTGGCGTGAGGGGAATGAATAAATTATCTCCGTCAAGTTTGTAGGCGTGCCTCTGATATAATATTACTACATTAGACTATTCCTCAATCTTTTAGACCCTGACTCCTTTTTCAAGATGAGTCTATTTTTATTAAGCATCATAGCTTTAATTTACGCGTATTGATGATTTTGGCTATCTTGTAAATTAGACTTTAATTGTGTATCAGGGTTGTGTCATTGTACAACGATATTGGGGTGAGTGAGTGATAGTGAATTAAACCTAAGAATAGCTGGAAAATAGGGAATGTCCCTCTTCCCCCGCCCCCAACACGTACAACACACATACCTTTTTGTTTTAAAATCAATATCTTCATTGTCATAGGAAACGAAAAGCATGAAATGGAACGAAATCTGTTGGTACATTTATACTGAATGAAATAGGCGACATCATTCTTACTAAATTTAAAAAGGTGCCCAAATATGAGCTAATAAGATGAACAAAAAAAATATTTTGTCTTTAGCTAATTTCGCCCACAGGGAGTTACAATAGTACAATTTAGATAAAACAAGGGAATTAATTAAAAGTTCTGCTACATTAAATTACGAATTTTGCTTATTTTATTCATTTCTATGTACATAGATTGTATGGTGTTATTCACGTAGCAGCTTGTTATGGAAATATGTTTATCAATGATGACGCTAAGGTTTTTTGATTTATTTGAAAATTCTGTTGTGCTATTTCCGAGAGTAATAGGTGAATTATTTGCCTTCCACACATTAAAATCTCAGTTTTACTATCATTTACTATCATTTAATTTTAACTTGTTATGGTACATTCAAGATTTAATCTCATAAAACAGCTCGAAATTCGTTGTATTAAGAATTGTAAATTACTTAGGGGTACTGAATCATAAATTTGCGTATCACCAACATTAAAATGATAACTCAGATTGAATCTGGATATCACACGAGAAAGGGGGTGCTTATACAGAAAAAGAAAAGGACAGGGCCAAGAGACGCACTCCAAAGTTTAGTAAAACTTGTTCTGACTGAATACCATTCACCACGACAGTCTGCCATCGATCCTGTAAATATGGTGTAATCCATTTAAGGGCAATTCCTTTTACGCCGAACTTATTTTCTAGTCTTCTTAACAAAATGTAATGGTCAATTGTGTCAAAGGCATCTGAAAGATCTTAAAGGCATAATAAATTGATATTGTTAGCATCCGCATTATATAACAAAAGATTTTAAGAAGCGCCGTTTCAGTACTGTGTTGCTGTTTGTAGGCTGACTCAACTGTTGTTGTTAAGATGAGATAATTGTGTCAGTACTACCTTCTCCAAAAGTTTGGACAAAAAATAGAAGGATGTGTGGAAAATGAGAGATATGAAGACGATGAAAAAGAAAAACACAAAAAAAAACCCAAAAAACAACTAAACAAAAAACGCCTGGACAGACAGTCACACCGACACCCATACACACACACAAACGCACACACACACACACACACACACACACACACACTAATTAGTTGAAATGAATGAAAAATAAGTATACTTAAGTTAGACGTTTGGTTGAGCATCCGACCAACAAGCAAGGGATCAGTTTTTTATTGCCAGCTGTATAAAGTTTTGTAATGGTTTTGCTTTCTGTTTTTTTTTTTCTTCTCATTTTTTATTACTTGTTTATAAAGCCCCTCTGCCACCAATCAGCCACTAAATAGCTAGCTTGATATGTTGATCTGGTGGAAAGTAATACGTGAATATTTACAACTTTTGTCATAGATTAGATTGATTTTGAACTCAGTGTCTGCAGCAATTTAGTCTTTAATCACGGGCGCATAATTTAGTCAAAGATATAAGAACTGCAATCCAAACAGTTGTTAAAAGCAGGAATTTCCACTTTTAACATCCAACGGAGAGGTCAAACTTAGATGTCGCTGGGTCAAACATACGCGTTGTGGTATGTCACTACTGCTGTCGGATGTGAAGGTCATTCGTTTGATTCTATATAGAGTATGCGGTTAGACTAAGGGAGTTAATTTTTGACATTTTACACGGTAATTTATTTATTTATTTATTATTATTATTATTATTATTATTATTATTATTATTATTATTATTATTATTATTATTATTATTATTATTATTATTAATTATGTGACCCTCCGCCCCGAACGGGGGGTGAGGAGGGGGGGGGGAGAAAGAAAGAAAGAAAGAGAGAGAGAGAGAGAGAGAGAGAGAGAGAGAGAGAGAGAGAGAGAGAGAGAGAGAGAGCTTGTGCATTGTAGAGGGCGGGAGCTAAATAGAATAAAGATATAAATATGTGTCTGCGTGTGTCTGTGTGTGTGTGTGTGTGTGTTTATGTGTGTGGTTGTATGTGTGAAAGAAACACGAGGGAGACAAAGAGAGCGAGCGAGACAGGTAGATAAACAAACGGGGAAAAGGAGGGAGGGGGTGGAGCAAAGAATAGGTAGGGATAGTATTAGAAAGCCCTTCGTTTCAAAAGAAGTCAAAGTCAATCAATGATGGGAAACATATTGACCAATGAGATTGCAATTTTAAAAATGGGACTGGTCAAATCATGTGTTACATTGTTTCCATTTTGAGTCAGATGACAGCTTGAAGAGGAGCGGGTTGGGCTGAATTTGTAATGACTTACATGAAATCATATAATTGAATCTTCTTGTTTGAGCTGCAACGTCGAGTTATTTAGGACCTGCCACTCGTTATCACAACCCCTTGTGGTCAATTGTCAGCTATTACTCTCCTCCCCTTTTTCTTTGGGTTCACTCCAGTGACTTCTTATATAGTAGACAATGGTTCACTCACATTGTTTATTGTCTCAAAAGACCCCACCCTCCCTCCCATTCCCAATGAATTCACGTTAAAACGCTCTCTCTCTCTCTCTCTCTCTCTCTCTCTCTCTCTCTCGCTCCCTCTCTCTCTCTTCTCTCTCTCTTATTTATTTATTTATTTTTAAAAATATATCTCTCTGCATCCATCTCTCTCTCTCTCTGTTACTGACTCTCTCTCTCTCTCTCTCTCTCTGTGTGTGTGTGTGTGTGTGTGTGTTTCTCTCTCTCTCTCTCTCTGTGTTTCTCTCTCTCTGTATTCCAGTCTCTCTCTCTCTCTCTCTCTCTCTCTCTCTCTCTCTCTCTCATGTAAACAACAACGCGATAGAAAGTTACATTGCTCTTCTATTATGTCATGTTACGGATGACGTCATTGGCGTTGGCGACTTATGCGTCAACCAATCAAATCGTCACCAACAGTTTCGCATGGTATTGCTCGCCATACGGCGGCATCTTCGTCACGCCACTCGTTGACGCCACCGCATGCTCACGGACACCGTCAATATTTACGGGGCGGACTACGGCCGTCGGAGATACTGTCCTTTGGTTGGTTAACGATGGGGTTGAAATAGGATACTGTTTCAAGCAAATTTTTAATTGCCTCTAATTTCAAAAATATTTGAGTTATGATAATTCTGACAACTTTGTAAGCTTTCCTATGTCCCAGAGATTCGATTTAGTAAAAAAAAGTGATTTTATGATTTTTTGAGAGATACTGTCCTTTTGTTGGTTAGGGCAGAGTACCCGGCCGTTAACAAAAAAAAAATGTAATATCGCCTAACAGGCGTCATGTACCGTCCTACACGTTAAATGTTGCTGTTGGCCAGGGACAACTTGTAAAGCAATTTGAGCACGTTTAGTGGATAGTATTGCTCTATATAAAAGTTCAAATATTTAATTTTAAGAATACGCCTGTTTACATCCTGCTACTAAAATAGTCACGCCACCTAGTGATTCAAGGATACGTAACCTATCCATCGCTTATTTATTGGCCGGAGATCTCGTTACACACTTTCAATGAGTTTTGAACCGGAAAAGGAGTGAGGTGTGTTCCGGAGTGACACCGCGATATCTCGGCCCTATTACGAAAGAAAGAAAATGTAGTAAGGGAGATAACTGTGGTATAAACATACATGGCAGATTGAATATATCAGTTGTATCCCTTGGAAAATAATACTGGTTTGTTATGTTTCGCAATCCTTTAATTTAATTAAACTATTCGGGGGTTTTTTGGAGGGGGCGGGGGGGGGGGGGGGGGGAAGGGGTGGTTGTTTTTTTTTTTTTTTTTTAATGAGAAATAAATAAAGTCATTAACAATTTTAATTATTCCCCCTTTTTTCTGGCCCAAAGACTTTTAATTAACAAGCAATGCAGTGAGTCCAAAGCCAAATTTGATTCCATTTTTAAATAAAGTTTTAAAAATAAATATAATAACTTATTTTATTGTCTATCCGAATCTGATTTAGCAGCTTTTAGTCACCTCTGAAAAATTAAAACATACAAATACTAAACTATTTATCAACACACACAAACATACACACAAACATAGACATAGACATGTACATACACATATACATACACAAACACAAATGCAGATACACACACATACACATACACATACACATACAACACATACACACACATACACATACACAAACACACACATATACACATACATATACAACACATACACACACGTACACACATACACATACACATACACAAACACACACAAACATACAAACACACATACACAAACACACACATACACATACACAAACACACACAGAAACACACACACACACAAGCACACACACACACACACACACATATCAGGATCTGGCTTAGTTGATTTAGTCACCTGTTACAATTTGAAATATAAAGATACTAAAATATTTATCAACACTTACACACACTCACAAACACACACACACACACACACACACACAGACACACACGCAAGCACACACGCAAAATAAAAATTGAAATTTTATTTCTAAAATAAAACACAACGAAAAAAAAACACCAAAATACACAACAAAACAAAACAAATCAACATTCAACGGAACACACACAACAACAACAACAACAACAACAACAACAACAACAATAATAATTTCAAAATTGAATTATTTTTTTAAACCAAAAAAATAAAACAAAAAAAAAAACACACCAAATCAACAATTTACGGATCACACACACACACACACACACACCCACACACACACACACACACACACACACACACACATACGCATGACCGCACGCACTCAATTTCGAAATTGAATTTTTTTCTTTTTTTTTTTCATAAAAGAAAACAAACAATAAATCAACATTCTACCGAGAAATTCGGTCTCCAAACATTTTATTCCTATTTCCTTTTGAATTAAAAAAATACCTTCAAGGGAATTCCCCACAAAGACTGTTTTGTATTGAAGCCACCGACAATAATACTGCCATACTTTGGAATAACCCATATGTGACCCTTCGCCTCAAAACGGTATTAAGTCGGGATGGTTGAGATGTTGAAAATTGAATTTATAGCCGGAAATATCAGACTTATGTTGAGTTGTATGTTTTATTGAGGAGAATGGATACCATATTTTAGGGTGCTAATGCCAACAATTTATATTTTTGACCAGTTTAACATTAAATTCGGCTTTTAAGCATCTGGTTCGTTCCGACATAATACCGTTTTGAGACGATGGGTCACATATTAAAAATTTGCCCAGAAAACTCGTCTTTTTTTCAAATATCGATCGTTTTATATGACGCTCATCTTAGCAAAACCTCTCAAACCTGGGACTTCGCGAAGTCTCTATTATATGCCACGACGAGGGTCATTTAACTTGATTGATATTTGTAAAAAGGACGAGTTTTCTGGCCAAATTTTTAAATACCGTATGTGATTTACCCGAGTATAGTATAGGGAATGAGATTAGCGGAAGAGTAGCGAGGACGAGAGACGCATGCGCACAACCAGCATGACGTTCTCTCTCTAATACCTTTTCCGCCGGTGACGTCACAGACTATGGGTGACGTCCAATCAAGGGACGCTACTCTTCCGCTAATCTCATTCCCTATAACAGAATCATACTATCGGTAGTAAAGTCTTTTTACCAGTTTTCTTCCGTACTCTGGAAAGATACGTATTTTTAAAAAATTTGGGTCAGAAAACTCGTCCTTCAACTATCGATCGAATTTAAATGACCCTCGTCTTGGGGGGGGGGGGGGGGGAATAACCCAAAAAAAAAACCCAAAAAAAAAACGTTCAAGCCCCTGGGACGTCGCAAGATCTTCTTTAACCCTTTCCGTACCAGCCATTTTCAGAATTTTCCCCAAAATGTATCACCATCCAAACACAAAAATAGTTTTTATCTTACTCAAATAGAAAAAACAACAAATACATTTTATGCATAATATTGATCAGCAAAATGAACCTTACAACACAATGTCACGTTTTTATAGCTATAATAAAACATTTTTATTTAAATTGTGTGATTTACAAAAAAATCTGAATGATAAAAGTGCTGGTTGGATTGAAACGAATATGACGGTTTTCCTGTGGGTGGTAAGGACTAGGGTTCAACTCCCAGAGGTTTTGAGAGTTTTTGCAAAGACGAGGGTCATTAAAATCGATCGATATTTGAAGGACGAGTTTTCTGGCCAAATGTTTTAATACGTGTTTTTCCAGCGGACGGTAGATAGTTGACTTGTTAATATCGAAAAAGAATTTATTGCACTGCAGACCATGAATGTCGTAAAAAGTTCTTCAATTGAAATGTATAAATTTATTATCAGTTTGAATTCGTGCGTCGTCTAGACACGTGAAAAACACGCCATTTATAACATTTCAACGCCAAATCGAAATGAATTCATTTTTCCGTTTCCAAACTTTTCTTCTTTTTTTTTTTTTTATCAAGAATTTTTTCTTTATTAAAAAAAAGTCAATGAACTCAGATATAAAAGGAATTAAGTGCGGCAATATGTGACCCTTCGCCTCAAAACGGTATTAAGTCGGGATGGTTAAGATGTTGGAAATTGAATTTATAGCCAGAAATATCAAACTTGTGTAGAGTTTGTATGTTTTATTGAGACAATGGATACCATATTTTAGGGTTCTAATGCCAACAATTTATATTTTTGACCAGTTTGACATTTAATTCGGCTTTTAAGCATCTGGTTCGTTCCGACATAATACCGTTTTGAGACGATGGGTCACATATGGTCTAGTGGTGTGACACTCGCTTTGGGATCGGAAGGTCCTAGTGTTCGAGCCTCGCTAGGCGTATAGTTGAGTCCTTGTGGAAAAGGCTCTTTACTCACATTCTCTCACCATACCCAGGTGTAAAATGAGTACTTGGCCGTCAACAGTGTTTGTCTGTCGGAAAAAAAAGGTAATATCGCCTAACAGGCGTATTGTCTCGTTCTACATGTTACGTGTTACTGTTGGTCAGGGACCCTTTGTAAAGCGTTTTGAGCACATTAAGTGGATATTATATTGCGCTATATAAAAGCTCTAGTTTTTAAGTCACGTTTTAAAGAGTGTAACTAAACAGTGATGAACTTAAGGCCAGAACATAACAGTTCATTCGTGGATTATTTTCATGATAAATAAATACAATTTATCTCGTTATATCTCTACCTCTCTCTCTCTCTCTCTCTCTCTCTCTCTCTCTCTCTCTCTCTCTCTCTCTGGATAGAGCGAAGATGACATTACTGTTTTTTACCATCGGCTTTTATGAGTAATTCTCACTAAACTGTATTCACCAGACTATAACCGTTCAAGGTTACACATAGTTTTGTGTGTTGGTCCATTATACTTCCGGATGGCAATGTTGTGAGCTTCTTAGCTACCCATTATCATCTATTTCCACCTCTTTATCTCTATCTCTCTCTCTCTCTCTCTCTCTCTCTCTCTCTCTCTCTCTTTCTCTCTTTCTTTCTTTTATTCTCTTTTTTTCTCTTTACCAAAACCAAACTTCCAATAACCTAAATACCTTTAAGCACTATAATGATCTCTAAAAGATAAATAACCAAAACATTTCCATTCGTCTGACAGTCTCTATTTTAAAAATAATGAGTTTCATTCACACTTTATCAGATCAATATGTCGGGATCGACGTACACTTATTCGCAGGTCTGATAACCCAATTCCTTGTGAGCTCGGTGATGTAATGGAACTCTAAAAAAATGAGACACATTTGTGACCCACCGTGTCAAAGCGGTATTATGTCGGGATACACTATGTTAGGGAAATTGAATTCATATCCACAAATATCAAACTTGGGTTTACTTTCTCTACGTCATGGTGGAATATAAATACTATTTATTGCTTTGCAGAACTTCTAAGGTCCGATTTCTCATCATTCTATCTCTAAATTTACATTTTTAGGTTATGAATCATCCCGACATAATACCTTTTTGAGACGGAGGGTCACATTTAATTATCAAAACAAACTTCCGGTGACCTAAAATACTTTTAAACACGTTGATGTTTATAAAAGCGTTTCCATTCGTCTGAAAGTCATTTTAAAAAAAACACTCAAAATATAAACAAATAAATAAATAAATAAATAAATAAATAAATAAATGAATAAATAAATAAATAAATAAATAAATAAATAAATAAATAAATAAAGAACCAAAAAAAAAACCACAGTTAAAACCTGTCTGATTTTGTATTCTATGATATTTTGACGAAATACGTTTCATAAAATGTTAGCCATAAAATTATATAAATAAATGATAATAATAATAATAATAATAATAATAATAATAATAATAATAATAATAAAATTAATAATAATAATAATAATAATAATAATAATAATAATAATAATAATAATAATATTAATAATAATAATCATAATAATAATAATAATAATATAATAATAATAATAATAATAATAATAATAATAATAATAATAATAATAAAATAATAATAATAATAATAATAATAATAATAATAATAATAATAATAATAATAATAATAATAATAATAATAATATAATAATAATAATAATAATAATAATAATTTTGTTCCTATTACAACAATGTTAAACAATCCCTAAATTGCGTTCCTTTGTCAGACCTTCATAATAGTACACGTCGGTTCTGGCAAAATTGATATAGAAGGAACGAAATTGACGTCACTCAGTTCTTGTTTTTGTTATTGATTTTAGCCAGCCGTTTCAATGAATAGTTCTCACTAAATTGTATTAATCCGACTATAGTCCTCCGCGAGGACGAGAGACGCATGCGCACAACCAACATGACGTTCTCTCTCTAATAACTTTTCCGCTGGTGACGTCACAGACTATGGGTGACGTCCAATCAAGGGACGCTACTCTTCCGCTAATCTCATTCCCTATAAACGTTCAAGATTACACATAGTTTAGTATGTTGGTAAGTTACAACCGACTGGCGGATTAATATTTATTTTAACTAAACACATGGTATCACTTTTTTTAAAAATTGTTTTGTCAGTGTTGGGTAGAAATAAATAATGGGATTTAAAAAGTCAGACCAATTTTGAACGGATGAGATTTTTACGAAAAACGAAAGACGAACCATTAGTCGAATATTTGTGACCCTTTGCCTCAAAACGGTATTAAGTCGGATTGGTTAAGATGTTGAAAATTGAATTTATAGCCAGAAATATCAGACTTGTGTTGAGTTTGTATGTTTTATTAAGGAGAAAGGATACCATATTTTAAGGCGCTAATGCCAATAATTTATATTTTTGACCAGTTTAACATTTAATTCGGCTTTTAAGCATATGGTTCGTTCCGACATAATACCGTTTTGATACGGCGGGTCACATTTGGCCAGCAGGGCAGCTATCTAGAACGGATACGGGAATATCCGATCGAATAAATTGAAAACTTAAACAGGTTGAAAGTGGGTTAGATAGAATTTATTTTTAGACGACTTTAATGATTTTTTTGTAATGTAGTCTCGTGGGAATATGTGGATGACTGGAGGCAGAGGGGGTTGATCTGTGCTACGGAGATGGTGAAATACACGATAATATATTGATATATATATATATATATATATATATATGTATATACATATATATATATATATATATATATGTATATGTATATATATATATATATATATATATATATATATATATATATATATATATATATATATATCCTTTCTTTTAAAAATATAGCATTGTGGAGAACATTGTGCTTATTTGAGTCAATAAAAAAATTGATACGGCGCACAACTCTACTGAAAGATTTGAAAAATAGAAATGTATTTTTTACAGATAGATAAACAGATAACTTGATTTCCTTTTATAATTTAAAGTCAGTTTGAAAGTTTGTTAAGTCAAACAGATATCATAAAAAATTTACCGAAGACACTAACATCTCCTGGCCACACCCTCAACTATATCTGTCCAGGAGAGTCCTAACTTCCGTTGTGTTGATTTAGCGGTGATCAGTGTTATGTAGTAGTTTATGTGGGTGCGTGTGTGTGTGTGTGTGTATAGATAGTATGCGCTTGACTAAGAAGTTCATAACATTGCCATCCGGAAGTATAGCGGACCAACACACAAAACTGAACGTGAACGTTAATAGTCGGGTTGATACAGTTCAGTGAGCATTACTCATAAACGCGGATGGCAAAAAACAATAACAAAGACCTGAGTGACGTCATCTTCGAACTATCTATACATGTGTGTGTATGTGTGTGTGTGTGTGTGTGTGTGTTGGAATGTGGTTGCGTGGAAGAAAAAAAAAAAGGGGGGGGGGGTGTCCATCAAGTAGAGAAATTCCTGAGCAAGGGGGGGGGGGGGGTGTGTTTGCTAGGAACTGTCAGATTGGCATTTTTCAGCAAATCGTGGCATTCATAGTGATATAATTCACTTGTTCACATGACAGCATTCGGATTTACAGAAATTTTAAACAAGTTTCACCAATTAACAACATCAACTAATATTACTGCTGATATCACTGTCGTTTTTATGCCATCGATGTGATAATTATTGCCCTGGGAAATATTTAGTTAAACGTTTCGGCAAACTGTCAATTGGATCTGTCTAGCTTCTAGACAGATTCGGGGACTTGATATTTTTCGCGTCCGCTTCAGATTCTCATTTGACCTAACATAAGTTAAGTAAAGGGGAGACATTCCGAAAGCTCCTACATCCCCAGTATTCATTCAATTTGTATTTTCACCGTTAATCTTTTGTCAGGCGTTTATTTATTCAATTTGTCATATATAAAAGCGTTTTAAAAACTCTAGAACAAACCTTGATAGATTTGTGAAAGTTTAAAATGTCCTAATTTGACCATTGTTTTGATTCTCGGCCGCCATTTTAATTTGTGAAGTATTGAAGGTAGTACAAAGCACTCCCAAGTAAAGCGTGGTAAAGACTTGCGACTTATTGATATTGATATCTACTGATAAACTAAAATCATGCCGAATAAAGCATGGCACCACGACAAGAACATCGATTAAAATGTGCATCTAATCGTAATCAAGCTAATCAAGAAAATGATTCTGGCAATATCGAATGAAAATAGTTCTTTCTCCGAGAAATTGCGGGCTTTTTACTAGTATATATATATATATATATATATATATATATATATATATATATATATATATATATATATATAACCCCAGAGAGAAATATAGACAATTTATCTCTCTCTCTCTCTCTCTCTCCGTCTCTCTCTCTCTCTGTCTCTCTCTATCTATCTATCTATCTATCTATCTATCTATCTATCTCACTCTCTCTCTCTTCTATTGCTCTCTTCCCCCCCCCCCTCTCTCTCTCTCTCTCTTTCTCTCTTTCTTTCAATTTCCCTCTCATCCTCCTCTCTCTCCCCCCTCTCTCTCTCTCTCTCTCCCCTCTCTCTCTCTCTCGCTCTCTCTCTCTCTCTCTCTCTCTCCCTCTCGCTCTCTCCAATTTCTTTTTGTTTGATAGGGTGTTTTTTTACAACGTCAAGGAGTCAGAGATTATCAAATTTCACCCAAGAGATATCAACTGGACAATGATGGTACAACCACCTTCTTCTTCTTCTTCTTCATCTTTCAGCTTATCCCGAATTTTGCAGGGTTGCCATAATGAATGAATGGCACATCTCCATGCATCTCGGTTCAGAGCATCACCATCTTCCAGGCCCAGCCTTCGTACGACCCACGTAATGAACAGTTAATAGATTGGCTTATGAACTCTATACCCACTATGGGACAATCACATCGTATGACACATAGGTTTAAAACGCTTTCGATGGTTCATTATGTGTACGCTCATTTCTTTTGTATACATGTGTAGAAACAATGTACAAGCGTGTATGTTCGTGTATGGCTGTGTCTGTAATGTAAACGTGTTGATGTTCATACCATGAACTATGAACCAAGCTGAACATTGTTTACCTCACATGAATTGCCTTTAATTTGGACAATAAAGATTATTATTATTATTATTATTATTATTATTATTATTATTATTATTATTATTATTATTATTATTATTATTATTTATTATTATTATTATTATTATCATTATTATTATTATTATTATTAGTTGAGCGCTCCTCAAATCATGTGACTATATCAAATTTAGAAATTAACCCTCCTACTTTACCACCTACAGCAAAATATTCACATTTTTCTAAAAACATTTTCTTATTCAGATTTAATTGGTCTTTGTTTAATTAATAAGAACATAAAGTTGTTGTGTAGAGAGCTTGTTTGAGTTTTAAAAAATCTATTTTTCTGCTGGGTAAGTCTGCCATATTTGGGAATATACTGAAAATGATCGGTAAGGATCAGGAGAGATTTAAGGAGCAGGCACCGGTGTACGATAAAGAACTGAACAAGTGTGTATGGATGAAAGGTGCCAGACAAAGCAAGAAAGAAAAATACAAGAACAAAAAAAACATATAAAAAAATCAGTCGACCTCGACTGGGGGTCGAACCTCAGACCTTCTGATTATGAAACCCATCAATCCAAAACGCTTTCGCTAAGGGAATCTAAACTGGACAATGGTGCGACCCACCTAATGAACAGTAAATAGATTGGTTTGTGAATGCTATACCCACCCTGGGACGGTCAAATCGTATGAACCATAGCTTCAAAACGCTTTCGTTGAGGGGTCCCGGATGGTTCAGAAGTTGAGCGTTCTCAAATCAGTTGACTACAGATAGTAGGAAGTTGACGTTACGCAGGTCTTTGTCATTGCTTTTTCCCATCCACGTTTATGAGTAATTCTCTTCAACTAATGACGCATGGTAACTTAGTAACGCTGGCTCTAAACTATCGGAACAATGGCGGACGCCCGTATGAAATATTTCTCCGGCGAGCATAAAAGCGTATCCAGAGGGAAAAACCCTTGATCTTGTTTTGACTTTTACACATTCTGATCAGAAGGCATTTGAAAAGTTCTAGCCAGCATAAAGAATAAAAAGTAATGATTTTCTTTGTTTAGAACCAAGATGGCGCCGTTGCCGGGCGGAGTGACATCAGACTACTGAATCCAATTCTCACTAAACTGTATTAACCAGACTATAAACGTTCACGGTTACACATAGGTATGTGTGTTATCCATTATACTTCCGGATGGCAATGTTGTGAGCTTCTTACCCAAGCGCACACTATCTATACCAGTGATAAGATCCAATACACTCGAACCCCGCCTTCAAAGGGTGTTTTAATCACTTCCTTACCACCCATAGTAAAATCGTCACATTTGTTACGATGCAGCCAACATTTTCGTCATTCCTATTTCTTTTGTACATCATAATATTTGAACAAAAATGTTTGCTATAGTTAAAGTATATAAACATTGTGTTGAAAAGCTTGTTTAGCAGAAAAAAAAATGTATAGCAAGAACTAACAGATTTTGTGTTTGAGTGAAATAAATCTTTTTTTTTTTTTTGTATAGGGAATGAGATTAGCGGAAGAGTAGCGTCCCTTGATTGGACGTCACCTTACAGAGAGAACGTCAATTTGATTTTGAAGTGTCTCGAGCCGCTTTCACCGGAAGCGAGGACGAGAGACGCATGCCCACAACCAACATGACGTTCTCTCTCTAATAACTTTTCCGCCGGTGACGTCACAGACTATGGGTGACGTCCAATCAAGGGACGCTACTTTTCCGCTAATCTCATTCCCTATATGTTGGGTGTGAAATTTTGGGGAAAATCCGGAAAATGGCCTGTAAGGAGAGAGTTAATCACCTAATCAGCAGGAAAGGATCTCCTTTCACGACCCCATTAAAGTTACTGTGGGTGGCGATGAAGATGAAGATCATATTCTCTTGTATCCCAGAGCGTCTTCTATAAGTCTGATTTAATATGCTTTGGCCATCGACCCCCGGGCAATTGAACTGTACTGGTTTTTCTCGACAGTACCTGCCGTCTCAATGCCCGTTCCGTCTGTGTACATTTTGCTCGCATAGCGTTTTTTTTTTCTATATCAAATTCGTCATTCTGTGCGCGCAGTGGATGTATAGGCCGATTATTGGGATTAGTGGAGTAAAGGATCAAGGACGGATAGAACAAGATACTATGTGACTCAACGTCTCAAAACGGTATTATGTCGGAGCTAACCATACTCTTAAAAGCCGAATTTAATGTTAAACTGATTTAATATATTAATTGTTGGCATTAGCACCCTAGAATATGGTATTCATTCTCCTTTATTAAACATACAAACTCAACACAAGTCTGATATTTCTGGCTATAGATTCAATTTTCAACATCTCAACCAACCCGACTTAATACCGTTTTGGGGCGAAGGGTCACCTATCATTCTGAAATCAGAAGATCAGTTTCACAAAGTATGCGTCTAGTTTTGCGAACGATTGGCTTCACACATCCGAGGAGATTGGAACCAGTATTTTGACATCACACTGACTTCTCTTCCCAACTGGGTTCACACATTGATACTTGAGCTTTTATATAGCGCAATATCTACTACACGTGTTCAAAGCGCTTTCCAAAATGTCCCTGACCAACAGCAACACGCAACATGCAGAACCAGACATGATGTATGTTAGACAATCTTACAATTTTTTTTTCCGACAAAGACAACGCTGTTAACAATGGCCAGGTAATCATTTTACACCTACTGAGTACGATGAGAGATTGTAAGTAAAACGCCTTTTTCCAAGGACTCAACTATGCGCCGAGCAAGCGAAAGCGTGGCTCGAACCCAGGACCTCCGATCCGAAAGCGAGTTCCATACCACAAGACCACATTTATAGCCGCACATTAGACTACATCAACAAGTACGTAAATCAGTAACACGGAATATATTTATGTATGTATGGGTTACAATTCAGAAATGCTGATTCAGCACGGTCTCCATAACTTCTCTCTCTGTTCCTTTTTACATTAGTTAAATTGGTCGGAAACATCAGGCGTTTGGGTTCGTGGACACCTAGACTTAGAACGAACGACCGCGTGATGTGCTCGAATATCCGTCCGTTCGTTTCCATCTGCATGCATCTCTGACGTTATTGAGCTGTTGTTCGACAATGAAAATAGAGACTTTTAAAAGATATTAAGCATTTTTATGACGCGATAGTCACTAGACGTGCTCAAAGGGCTTTACAAGGGTTCCTAAGTCAATAGCAACAATTCACATGTAATACGGTCCATAGAGATTGTAAGGCGATATCAACACCCGACTAACCTGATTAACGGCCAGGTACGCATTTTATACATGAGAACGGTAAGCTGGTGATAGAAAAGATCCTTTTTCTAAGAACTCAACGATGCGCCGTTCAAAACTGGACTCAAACTCTGGACCTTCCGATCGTAAGCCAAGTGTTATACAACTCGACCACAGAGGTGCACGTGGAAAAGGTGACAATTTTATGGCATGTAATGTCCTGGTATTGTTGCAAATGGACTGTTATAGCTCAAAGCGCTTGCTCGTTGAAATCATTCGAAAATAATATTCGTCGTTAAAGAGATTGATGTTCGAATTGTGGGTTGGGGGTACCTTTCGAGTAGAGTTCGTTAAACTGCAAACGAATGAAACTCGAGAATAAAATAAACTCATTTGTTTATTCGACTGGAAACAACATCCGATAGATTTGCTTGACACGCGAATACTCGATTACTGTTGGTTGATTAACTACATTAATAGTGAATACTATGTATCGCATGATTTACTGATTAACTCTTTGAGTTCACATGAACGGAACATCGAACAAATGTGATTGATTCAAATAATAATAATACAGTGAATTCGAGAGAGTTTTAGAAGAGTTTAATCTCCTGATGGTTCTAAATTCAAACAAAAACGTCAGTAATTTTTTTCCCCAAAACTAAAGTAGATATTTCTGTTCTTGAAATATTTGGCTGACGTATACTTATTTGTAGGTCTGATAACCCAAATAAATGCTTTGGGCTCTGAAATAAACGCAAAATATTGTCAATTGCGAAAATGTCAAATCAAGCCCATAATTGAGTTAGGTTATGAGATCTGCAAATATGTTGACGTTGTGTTTGGATATATAAAAAAAAGTAGTCCTTCAGATCCATGTGGCCCATTTAGCCGGAGTTTATCCCGGTTTCTATAGCGTCAAACGGACAATACCGCAAAGTACTTTCCGCCAGATCTAACAGACCCAGCTCGCAATCAATGCTGGTTGCACAGGAGGGTCAGAAAAAAAATCTACTACACACCATATAAAAAGAGGTAATTTATTTATTCACCACTAGACGACGGTTCGATTATTCGATTGTATTTGCAAAGCCAGAGATGATGACATACACACGACCGCCAATAAAACGACTAAGCGTAGTATTATTGTCCCATTAACTCACTCAACCCTAACACCGACTATATTTGTAGTTTACTGGGGTTACTTTTACCCCATGCCTATTTATTACATTTTTCTGAGGCAAATTATAGGCGTAGAATCAAAGATAATGTTTTTAGTTTTTGGATGTTAATGATAGTTGAATAAAACTATCTATGTAGATGCTCATTTTTAATACATTTTTTTTCTCCAATTTTGAAAAGTAGCAAAACTTTCTTGGATTGAATGAGTTAAGCCAGAAACCGACCGATGTTGTTTCCGACCAATTTAACTAATGTAATCAGGACAGTGAGTGAGAGTGAGTGAGTGACACGGTGTCATGTGTGTCATCACCAGTTCTGGTTTATAACACATCAATCTACTCTACTTGATTGATACCAATAGTTAGCCACCCCTGATGTGTGTCAGTCATGTACAGTTGTAACACGCTTACATACAGCTTTTGACCCAAATAGGGTAGACAGAAAATCTTAAGTTTATAGAGTGAAAGAAATCAACGTTACTGAGCTGTTTGATATTTTCTCTACATCCATTTTGGTGATTAGTTCTCATTATAATATTCTATCAATCAGACTATAAAAGTCCATCTGTCCTACTCTGGTTGTGTGAATACGTCATCATTTTTAGCGCAGAATATTAACTAGCCTCTCTCTCTCTTTCTTTCTCCCTTTCTAATTGTTGTGTTCTTATACGTCATCAGTTTTGCGCAGATCATTAATCACGATTAATTATTAAGGATCGAGCATTTATGGATATTTAATACTTTCTTTACTTACTTACTTCACAAAGGAAATGATAGACAAAAAGATAGAGGCGCAATGATAAGATATTAGCGCATCGCCTTTAGTAATCATAAAAAGCGGTTGCTAGGTTTCTTTGTATTATGCCCATAAATGCACGCTCGTATAGTGGCGCCGTAGCAACGAAGGTATCATTTTAAAAAACTAAAAATTGAGGTCTTGAAATTTCGTGACACAGATTGCAAACGACAAACTAAGGGAAACAATAGGTGATTATTTACTATATAGATTAAAATGACTATCTCCATGGTTACCAAATATTCAATATTGGTCAAAAACTTTACTATAACACTAAGAGAGGATGAGGTCTATCCCAAATTTGTAAACATTTCATCAATAAAGGATGCAAGTAGCTGTCTCAGAAAAATGTAATAAATAGGCATGGGGTAAAAGTAACCCCAGTAAACTACAGATATAGTCGGTGTTAGGGTTGAGTGAGTTAATGGGACAACAATACTTCGCTCAGTCGTTTTATTGGCGGTCGTGTGTATGTCATCATCTCTGGCTTTGCAAATACAATCGAATAATCGAACGGTGGCTTCATCCATCCCACTAGTGGGGGAGATGATTAGATGGGAATGTACAATTTTCTATAAAATCATCCTTACAGTCAAAAAGAAAAATATGAAAATGTTAGAAGTGTAAATATAATTTTTAAGTAAGTCGAGATTAGAAGTAGATTTTATTGTGATTTAGCCTTCTCCTTACCAGCCATTTTCGGAATTTTCCACAAAAGTTCACAACCACGCAACACAAAAACAGACATATCTTACTCAAACAGAAAAGTAACAAGCACATTCTATACATAATAATATTCGACAATATGGGTTCTATTATAGAATATCAAGTTTTTCTAGCTATAGCAAAAAGAAATTAAATCTGGATGAGAAAAGTGACGGTTGCGTCGTAACAAATGTGACGATTTTCCAATTAAAAAAAAAAAACCCAAAAAACCCCAAAAACTTGAGTTTTTATATAGCGCAATATCCACTAAACGTGCTCAAAGCGCTTTACAAGGGGTCCCTGGCCAACAGCAACACATAACATGTAGCACGAGACATGACGCCTGTCAGGCGATATTACATATTTTTGGGACAGGGACAACGCTGTTAACGGCCAGGTACTCATTTTACACCTGAGTACGGTGAGAGAATGTGAGTAAAGAGCCTTCTCCAAGGACTCAACTATGCGCCGAGCGAGGCTCGAACCCAGGACCTTCCGATCCGAAAGCGAGTGTCATACCACTAGACCACATAGCCGCAATAGGTGGTAAGGAGATGGTAAGAGAAAGTGTCAACAACAAAAATGATCACATTTTTTGCGTATTACTCCCCTTTGTTTTTATGATCTAATTAAATGACGTAACAAATATCTAATGATGACCCAAGCAAATACAAGTTCGGTCTCGCAAGAATACAAAATCAAATGATTTGAATATTAATGGAATTTTCTCTTAATTAAAGTTGCCATTAAATAATTACACAATTTCAGAATTCAATAAAGAGAAAATCTTTGCTGATTGTTCCAATTTGTAAATGGAAGGTGTAATAAAGTACGTTTTGAAATTGTATTGGTTCTTGGTTCCGATTTCGGTGCAAGTCAATTTTTGAAAAAGACATAAATCATCTCTCTGTCCGTCTTTCTGTCTCTCTCTCTCTCTCTCTCTCTCTCTCTCTCTCTCTCTCTCTCTCTCTCTCTTTCTCTCTCTCTCTCTCTCTCTCTCTCTATCTATCTATCTCTCTCTCTAATAATTGTTTTCTTACATCATCGGTTTTGTGCAGATCATTAAGCACTATTGATGACTCATGATCGTGGACTATGGATTATTAATGTATATTTAGCATTCTAAAGGGAAAGACAGACAAAAAAATGCGAGGTGCAATCATAATTGATTCTCTTACACTGTTGATTTGTTAATAATTTTGAACGTGTTTCCAACCGCTGCGAGTACGAGCTTTCCGTGTGCGCATTGGTGGGAACACCGTTTTAATTCCAAAATACACGAGTGTAAGAAATTAGTGTGACTGTGTGTGTGTGTGTGTTTGTGTGTGTGAGAGAGAGAGAGAGAGAGAGAGAGAGAGAGAGAGTGCGTATTTGTTTAAATATGGGTTCTTTTGTGTGCGTATATGTGCGTTTGTAATCGTACTTGATCCATGTACGTAGTGTGTGTGTGTGTGTGTGTGTGTGCGCGCGCGCACGGACTGATATGTGACCTCCATTTAGTCAAAGGTCATATCATAACGCCTCATGAATATTCAAAGATGACAATCAGGAAGATTAAACACGGAGGAAACATGGAATAGAGGATGAGACCTTGTTTGATCGGGGAAGATAACATCATGTGGGGGGGGGGGGGGGGGGGGGCTATGTCGTGTTCTGATGGCATGGCACTCGCCCTAGGATTGTAAAAGGTCTTGGGTTCGAGTCACTCTCAGAAATGCGCAATTGTTGGTTTGAGTCCTTGGATGGGGGTGGGGGGGGGGGGGGGGCTATGTCGTGTTCTGATGGCATGGCACTCGCCCTAGGATTGTAAAAGGTCTTGGGTTCGAGTCACTCTCAGAGATGCGCCATTGTATGTTGGTTTGAGTCCTTGGATGGGGGTGGGGGTGGGGGGGGGGGGTGGCTATGTCGTGTTATGGTGGCATGGCACTCGCCCTTGGATTGTAAAAGGTCTTGGGTTCGAGTCACTCGAGGTATTGTCCTGGGTTCGAGCCTCGCGCTCGGCGCATAGTTGAGTCCTTGGAAAAGACTCTATACTCACATTCTCTCACCGTGCTCAGGTGTAAAATGAGTACCTGGCCGTTAACAGCGTTGTCTCTGTCCGAAAAAAATTGTAATATCGCCTAGCAGGCGTCATGTCTCGTTCTACTTGTTACGTATTGCTGTTGGTTAGGGACCCTTTATAAAGCGCTTTGAGCACGTTTAGTGGATATTGCGCTATATAAAAGCTCATTTCTTCTTCTTTCTTCACTCTCAGAGCTGCGCCATTGTTGGTTTGAGTCCCTGGAACAGACTCTTTACTCTCATTGTCTCACCGTACAATGAGTTCATGACCGTGAACCGCGTTGTGTCTGTTGTGATAAATAATAACGTGAAGTTGAATGTAAGCTTCAATTTAATTACAAAAAAAAAACAGATCAAATGAACGTTTCGGGTTTCCCCTTTATCAACAAAACAGGATGATTGAAACACCAGAGATGAATGAGATGATTTCTTCGAGCTTCGAGCAGCAACATTTACACTGTGTCTGTTGTGGGAAATTGCAATATCCTCTATCTACCAACAGGCGTCATGTCTCGTCCTTCATGTGAAATGCTGCTGATAGGCAGGGACCCTTTGCAAAGCGCTTTGAGCACGTTTAGTGGATATTTGGCAATATAGATAGAATGAAGTTGACGTCACCCAGGTCTTTGTTTTTTGTTTTTGTTTTTTGCCATCCGTGTTTATGAGTAATTAATTCTCACTAAACTGTATTAACCAGGCTATAAACGACCAAGATTACACAGAGTTTTGTGTGCTGTTTCGTTATGCTTCCGGATGACACTGTTGTGAGGTTCTTAGCCAAGCGCATACTATCTATAGATAGAATGCGCTTGGCTAAGAAGCTCATACCATTGCCATCCGGAAGTATAACGGACCAACACACAAAACTGTGTGTATCCATGAACGATTATAGTCGGATTAATACCGTTCAGTGAGCATTACTCATAAACGCGGAGAGAAAAAAACAATAACAAAGACCTGAGTGACGTCATCTTCGAACTATCTATAAAAGCTCAAGGTTTTGTTGTTTTTTTTTTAATTTTCCCTTTGTTGGATATCAATAGCTATTGCATTTAATAAAGAATGTTATTGTGATGTCAAAATACTGGTTTAAGTCTCAATGGAAGTGTACAAGCAGTCGTCGGGATGACAGGGTACAATACATACATTGTGCCTGATCTTAAAAATATAAAAAAACACACCAATAATCGACAATCTAGCATCAAAATTATAATGGGGATATTTAGATAAATAATTTTTTTATATATATGTATATACAGTAGAATTACTTTAAACCGAAATTTTGAGGACCTTCTAAACCATTTCGGTTTAGAGACATTTTGGTTTAAAGCAAGTTCCCGTTTTGCAATGTTTTTCAAGGGTAGTAACTATTTAAGGAATTTGCTCATTTAATTGTATCATGGGTTTCCCGTTAAATGGAGTTGTTGAATAAATGCCGTCTTCGTAACCATTAATTTTTAAAATATATTTTGTTTTTTTTGTTTTAAAAATATTTTTTGGGGTTTTCGTTTTCAATTCAAAATTGTTGAAAGAGTTGAGTTCGGGATGCCGTGTATTTTACATATCTCCGTCTTGATCAACTTTTTTTTCATCGACTTCACATAGTATTTTGATTTTAAACTCAAACGTGTAAGCACAGTGCTTTCTTTTAGTTTAGACCTCTTTTAGTAAAATGCAAAGCTAAAATAAGACCGAAAGTTCTTGTGCGATAATTGATAATGAATGATGCGCAGCTACTCAGAGGTGAAGTGGAATGGAAATGAAAAGGCGTGTCAATGCTAAGCTGTCTACTACATATCTATCTTTTGTTGAAAAGCCATTAGGTTCAAAGGCCTAATTACATAGAGCGGGTGGTTAGATGGGAGCATCACCC
This sequence comes from Berghia stephanieae, assembly GCF_034508935.2. Classification (NCBI taxonomy): domain Eukaryota; kingdom Metazoa; phylum Mollusca; class Gastropoda; order Nudibranchia; family Aeolidiidae; genus Berghia; species Berghia stephanieae. The sequence goes on from NC_088374.1 coordinate 10,505,400, forward strand.
TTGAATCATATACTTATGATTTTCGCATGGGTGTACGATCCGATAGTGATGTCGTTTCTTCTTCTCTTTACTAGCCTATCCTGCTTCTTTGGTTTGTGATTGTATTTTTGACAGGGGATATTTTTTTTTTCTGTAAATCTTCTGCCTGTTTGTTCTTGGTTATTTATAATTTAGCTTATGATATCTTTAGGTTATGATTTTGATTTACATTTGTACTATTTTTGTTAGATTGCTTGTTTTTTTGTTTCAGCGGTCTCTCATATAACCTCAATTGTGTTGGAAGAGACCTAAAGCAACAAACAAACAAAAAAAAATAATTACATAGAACCTCCCCCCCCCCCCTCCCTTCACACACACATTTAAACAAAGTGGAAATGAAATGGCATTTCAATGGTAAGTTGTCTACCCCCCCCCCCCCCCCACCCCCTCCTTATCGTCTTGTTGAAAATCCAGTCAGTTCCAAAGCATCAACACATGAGCGAGAACATCTCGCTTGCATGATTCTACACCCCAACTCCCCCTCTTTCCTCATTTTTCGCCTGCCAGTCACCCGCTGTCTTCCTTTTCCAGTCTGTGCGACTGTGGTGTTGGCCAATCCCAAGTGCAGTGATTGAAGTGTTTGCCTCCCCCCCCCCCCCCCACCCCATCACCCTCATCTTATACTTACGCTCTGTTTAATATCGCCGGGCATTATTACGTGTGGCCTCCTTTCCGAATTTTTGAAGAAAAATATAGAGAGAAAAAGGGAGGGTGCTCTCAAGATGTTTCGGTTTAAAGAAAGTCCTGCTTAGAAGTATTTCGGTTCATCGTAAGAATTAGTACAAAGAAAATGAAGAAACTAGTACAATTTATTAAATTCTTTGCGGTTTAAAGTATTTTTCGGTTTAGCTTCTTTCGGTTTAAAGTAATTTTACTGTATATATATATATATATATATATATATATATATATATATATATGTATATATATATATATATATATATATATATATATATTTATATTTGTTACCGTTATTATAAGTAATATTAATATTATGATTATCATAATTATTATCTTTGTTATTATTATCATCATCATTCTATTATTATTATTATTATTATTATTATTATTATTATTATTATTATTATTATTATTATTATTATTATTATTATTATTATTGTTATTTCTTGTATTCCCTCATTGTCCTACCTAACAACGAATGGTATTGTGTACATCCAGCCATTTTATATATAACACGACCCCAATCAAGCGAGAGGTCATGTCAATATAACCTTATGAATATTCATAGTTGACCTTTTGAGACAATGCCCCGTTGTTTCAAGACCATAAACTACAATTTACCGTATTCTGAAAAAAAAAAAAACAAATAAAAAACAATTATTTAGAATTTTGGCCAGAAAACTCGTCCTTCCAATACATATTGATCGATTAAGATGACCCTCAACTAGCTAAAAAAAAAAACAAACAAAAAAAACAAACAAATAAACAAACCCCACCCCCACAAAAAAAAACTCCCAAACCTGGGACTTCCCGATCCAAAAACAAAATTAACGTCAACTTTCCTTTTTTATTGTTTGTAAACAACCAGCTATAATATTTGTCCGAGCGGAATAGTGAGGGCATGTCACAAATCCTGCGTTTTGATTGGTCTAAAAGTAACTGGTTAAATAACAATGAGACCTACGATCAATTTTAACGTTCGTTTAACATGACGAAAATTGAGATGAACTCCGGGTGGTGTTCCCGACCTCCCATAGTGAAGAGGGAGGTACTTGCTCTATCTTATATCCCCATATAGATAGAATGCGCTTGGCCAAGGAGTTCACAACATTGCCATCCGGAAGTATAACGGACCAACACACAAACTCTGTGTAACAATGAACTTTTATAGTCTGGTTAATACAGTTTAGTGAGAACAACTCACAAACGCGGATGGCAAAAACAATAACAAAGGCCTGAGTGACGTCATCTGCATACTATCTATATCTGTTTTCCAATTGCTTTCTGTCTTTGTCTTGGAACGAGATTACTTAGTTTTGTCCTGGCTCTGGCCTTAGTCCTTGGCGGCTGGGAGGGAAACAGATGAATGTATAGTTATAGTTTTGGGAGAATATATCTCTTTTTATGTACTGATATTCATATTAATTTTTAACATATGATTTGTAAACATTTGAGTGTATTCCTCCTAGAAGGATCTTGTGCTGGTGTCTGGATGAGATTTTTAGTTCAACTTAAACTAAGTACATTGATGGTGTGCTCTTGGAATCTACATCTGTTCACTATTTGAACCAATTCCCCTTTGTCTTACTTTTTCCTCAAGTCATTTTAATTGTACATCTAGAATCTTGTTACTATCCAATTTTCTTCCTTTTTACTGGCGCTGATATGACCTAAATGTGTTACAAGCGCCGCAAAACCCTTAAAAAACAAACACAATCATTGTCCGAGCGGGATAGTGGGCGTGTCTCAAACCTTGCGTTTTGATTGGTCTAAAATTTACTGGTGAATCGGCTTCAACAGTCATGACGTCACTTCCCCGTAATGACGCATAGTAACTTAGTAACTGGCTCTAAACTATCTGAACAATGGCGGACGCCCTTATGAGATATTTCTTCAATGAGCATAAATGCGTATCCAGAGGAGAAAAACACTATAAATATCATCATGTTTTGACTTTTATACATTCTGATCGCATATCATATGAAAAGTTCTAGCCAGCATGAAGAATAAAAAGTACCAATTATCTTTATTTAGAACCAGGCTGCTCGCCGTTGCTGGGCGACGTGATATCAGACTATTGAATCCAATTAGCAATGAGAGCAACGATCAATTTTAAAGTTTGTTTTACATTACGAAAATTGCGATGAATTAATTAATTTTCATTACAACAACTATAGTTAAAACAGGCCCATAATTACGTCTGGGTATCAGACCTGCAAAATGTTCGCGTCTGCCCCCCCCCCCCCCCCCCCCCCCCACCCACCCACATCGATTCCAATCGGCTCTCATCACATTTATATATCTATCTTTAGTTTCTGGTTTAATTCCCGACCTGTCAGCTATGCATATTCATGAGTTCATTGTTAGCTGAGCGTTGATTATCTTGGCCCTAAACACAGCTTCTCACCCGGATAATGATCTGTCGGGTTATCTCCCCTTACTCTGAAAAAAATAAATAAAACACGTATTTAAAATTTTGGCCAGAAAACTCATCCTTCAATTATCGATCGATCGATCGATTAGAACGGCCGTCATCTTTCCAAAAACAATCGAACCCGAGACGTTAAAGAAGTCTTACAGAAGTCCCAGGATTAGAAAATTTTTAGCACTGTCACGGTCATTATAACCACCGATATTTGAAGGACAATTTTTCTGGCCAAATCTTTGAAATACGTTATTTTTCAGTGTTCGACAGTTATCTCCCTGCTTCCGAATGATATCTCTTCTAAATTCCCACCGAATTATCTGCCCTTTGATATATTTGTTTTTCTTCTTCTTTTTCTACTTCTAAATACCCGCCGAATTATCTCCCCTTTAGGGTTGGACGGTGACACTATTTCTCATCCATTGAAAAAATGGAATGAGTTAGTTGTTTACGAATAAATCTAGGAACATTTACATATTTTGAAAACATATTTTCCGCATTTTAGACTTCCGGTGAATTAGTCCATTTAATTTTATTTTTTTAATACAAAGAAAAAAAAAAACAAAAACAAAAACAAAAATAACAACGACAACGTAAGACTGGAAATTGCTCTGTCTGTAAGGTGTCTGTGTCATTAGCAGACGCTTATCACAAAGGACATAATACATAGGAAATATCACACGGGGGAGGGGGGAGGGGGGTTGATTGATGGCCGAATGATTAAGCCATTGCAAAGGTGACCCGGTGACAACAACAATTACAGGAGTGCGATTGATCCGGCGTGTAGAACTAATGAGTATTTTCCTGAAACAAATATCATCGACGTCAGCAACCTTTAACATTTAGGACAAGTCATGACATGACGCCTGTAAGGCGATATTATATTTTTTTGAGGACAGAGACAACGCTGTTAACGGCCAGGTACTCGTTTTAGTAATAATAATGATAATAATAATAATAATAATGATAATAATAACAATAATAATAATAATAATAATAATAATAATAATAATAATAATAATAATAATATAAATAATAATAATAATAATAATAATAATAATAATAGTAATAATAGTAATAATAATAATAATAATAATAATAATAATAATAATAATAATAATGATAATAATAATAATAATAAGAATAATAATAATAATAATAATAATAATAATAATAATAATAATAATAATAATAATAATAATAATAATAATAATAATAATAATAATAACAATAATAATAATAATAATAATAATAATAATATCAATCATTAATATACCACTTATTGAACTAGCACTCCCCCCCCCCCCCCCCCCATCCTTCCCTTTCCTCCCCACAATCCCCTCATTTATTTAATGTTATTACTATGTACCTTCGTCCCACGACAAGCCAAATTGGTCTGAGATGATTCGGCCATCTTGGTGGTCTGCTCATCATCTTTAATGAATATTCATACGATATTCTGACACATGACCTTTAACCTTTAAAAAAGGTTAACTCATTCAATCCTAGAGACTTTTGCTGATTTTCAAAATTGCAAAAAAAAGGTATTAAAAATAAGCATGCACGTAGATAGTTTTATTCAACTATCATTAACATGCAAAAACTACAAACATTAACTTTGATACTACGCCTATAATTTGTCTCAAAAAAATGTAATAAATAGGGATAGGGTAAAAGTAACCCCGGGTAAACTACGGATATAGTCGGTGTTCGGGTTGAGTGAGTTAAAGATGGGATGCGCGGTGTCAATCTGGTTTACCTAACGACGTCTGAATGAATGGAATGAGGACGACGTGCACGTATTTGCAGGTCTGATAACCGAACGGAATCAAGGGCCTGATTTAATTAACGTTGGACAATATTTTGTGTTGGTTTGAGAATATTTCCAATCCAACCATGAGCCCAAAATGACTTGGGTTGTCAGACCTGAAATTTAAGTACGTCGAATAAGAACAATTCGATAAAAAGTCAAAATTGATGTGGATCAACGTCTGCACAGGTCTGATAACCTAAATTGTTATGGCCTAATTGTTGTAATGGAAATACTTAAAACCAAAGAAAAAAAATGATACAATAAAAAAAAAAAGATTGACTTTTTTTCATCTCATTGGGGACATGTTTCTCTAGGGTCTAGTCCAAGCGATGACTGGAATAACCCTGCCGACGGCGGGATTTAAACAAGGGACCTTTAGGTCAGAACCCGTATTTCTTACCACAACACCATAAAGCCGGACGATATATCTGTATAAGGAACGAAATACTCTTCAACAGTCGTAACGTCATTTCCTTCCTAATGACGCATGGTAACTAAGTAACACTGGCTCTAAACTATCGGAACAATGGCGGACGCCCGTATGAAATATTTCTCCGGCGAGCATAAAAGCGTATCCAGAGGGAAAAAAAAACACATAAATTTGATCATGTTTTGACTTTTACACATTCTGATCACAAGGCATATGAAAAATTCGAGCCAGCATGAAGAATAAAAAGTAATGATTTTCTTTGTTTAGAACCAAGATGGCCGCAGTTGCCGGGCGGCGTGACATCAGACTACTGAATCCAATTGAATTTACTCAGTTCTTTGTTATTGTTTTCAACCAGATAGTAGTTTTCACTAAATCGTATCAAACATACTATAAACGTTAAAGGTAACACATAGTTTTGTATGTTGGAAGGGTCAGCATGCTCAGCGGTACGGTCTTTGCTCCGTACCCGAAAGGTACCGAGTTCTATCACCCGCCGCTACTCTGTGTAGCCTTGAGCAAGTCACCTCGCCCTAGCTCAATTTGCGGCGGCGCACTGCGGCTGACGCCTGGGTTATTCCAGTCTTCCCTTGGAATGGAGCCTGGAGACAAATTTCCCCTGTGGGATGAATAAAGGGAAATTTTTGTTTTGTTTATATATCCGGCTGTTGTGAGCATTTTAGCTTAACGCATGGCATCAATACCGATTAGGCCTTCAGATCGTCTTACTGTTATTTAAAAGTGATGGAACCGAAAATGTTGATAATCACAATAGCGACCTTTTCATTAATCTGTCGTACTCTAGGGAAAAAAAAAACCCATAATCAAAAATTTGGCCAGAAAACTCGTCCTTCAAATATCGATCGATTTAAATGACCCTCATCTTGGAAAAAACTCTCAAACCCGGGACTTCGCCAAAGTCCCGGGTTTGAGAGTTTTTTTCCAAGATGAGGGTCATTTAAATCGATCGATATTTGAAGGTCCGAGTTTTCTGGCCAAATTTTCAAATATGGGTTTTTTTTTTTCAGAATTCGTTAGTAAAGCCCCACAAAATCCTCCCAAATCCCTGAGGTCTTAACGTTTTATGTGTTTGAGAATGAAACTAATGCTACTCCAAGAAACACACCAACACACAGCAACACACACACACACACACACACACACACATACACATACACAAACAAACCCACATACAATGTACACACGCAATCAGTTATTTCTGTTTGAATTACGCGTGACTTTAAAAAAAAAAAGCAAAACTACTTCGTATTCAGATTCTAATTATCTATAATTAATCAGCAGATGTTTGACCAATCAGAAGATGGAATTTGAGACACAAATCCTCGGATGTGTGCTCGGACAAACATAGTTGTTTTGTTCATAAATGATAAAGTGAGCATTGCTATTATTTTTATACCGCCAATACTCTTCAACAGTCGTAACGTCACTTCCTTCCTAATGACGTATGGTAACTTAGTAACACTGGCTCTAAACTATCGGAACAATGGCGGACGCCGTATGAAATATTTCTCCGGCGAGCTTAAACGCGTATCCAGAGGGAAAAAAACATAAATTTGATCATGTTTTGACTTTTACACATTCTGATCACAAGGCATATGAAAAGGGAATGAAAAGTTCTAGCCAGCATGAAGAATAAAAAGTATTGATTTTCTTTGTTTAGAACCAAGATGGCCGCCGTTGCCGGGTGGCGTGACATCAGACTACTGAATCCAATTGGGTGACTAGTTATCATACGATTTTCTCGATCATATTATAACCGTTTACGGTTACACATGATTTTCTGTGTTGGCTCAAGCGGTGGAACAGTGACTATTTTACTAATTAGACACATACCATCGATAGTTAAACATGTGTAGTTTGCTTTGTTAGCCAATCCCTGCCATTGTTTACATTATGACGACTGTCCGAGAGGCGTTGTTATCTAAGTGTCTATTGACAACACACCACAACAATTGTGTATTCTTATTTAATATTTGGCAAATTGGATCGCCATCAAACTTCGCATTGTGAATGAAGTTGACGTCACTCAAGTCTTCGTTACTGTTTTTTGCCATTCGCGTTTATGAGTAATTCTCAATAAACTGTATTAGCCAGACTATAAATGTTTAAGGTTACACATAATTTCGTGTGTTTGTCTGTTATACTTCCGGGTGGCAATGTTGTGAGTTTCTTAGCCAAGCGCATACTATCTCTACAATTGGCAAGAAGATGGTCTTGATGGATTTTGAAATTGATTAGACGTCATGATGATTTTATCGATAAATCGAATTTGCTTCTTCAAGTCCTGTCGAAAACAGACGCCATCTTGTTAAGTACGTGAGTTTCGTGTCAACCTTCGGATTAGCGAGTATGCCAATGAGGTTGGAGTACTTGCACTGAATCGATACCAATTAGTGGCTCCTCTCATTAAAATTTTGAAAACAATCAATTTCTTAAATTATATCTCAACTATTTTCCGTTCTTAAGGGGGCGATTAGGGTCTAATTATTAGGAAAACCATTCAAAACGTTAATTTTGAGACTATGGTGGAAAACAACATTTTTTAAAATCTTAGAAATAATATTATTGAAGTCCAACTTCTCAAAATAGGCTACAAAGGCACGAAAAACACAGTCGAAAAGGGTACAGGTAGTAAGAAAAGTGTGAACAGCAGAAAGCTATTTCACTTCTTTTTTTTTTATTCAATATGTCATTTTTTTAGGAGAATTGGATACTGTGTCATATAGAGTCATTGTAAAAGGCTCTTTACTCACATTCTCTCACCGATCTCAGGTGCAAAATGAGCATATGGCCATTAACGGCGTTGTGTTTGTTCGAAAATGAAATGTTGTAATATCGCCTAACAGGCGTCATGTTTCGTTCTATATGTTAAGTATTGCTGTTGGTCAGGGACCCCTTGTAAATTTTAACTTTATATTTTTTAAAAATTTATTTTAACACATATCGTGTATGACAGGACATGACACTTATTGAACGATAATATTAGCATTTGTTTTTCTCAACATGGACAATGCTTTTAACGGACAGATACTCAGTTTACACATGAGTACAGTGAGATAATTTGAGTAAACCATTCGCGACACAGAGTGGGACTCGAACCCAGGACTTTCCGGCCCAAAGGTGAGTTGTTGTACCACAAGACCACATAGCCGCACAATAATTGCACCATTTAGAGATCAGACACTTGGCACTTTTTTTGGGAGTTTTTTGTTGATTCTAGTTTCGTTTCTTTTTAGTTCAGCTTGAAGCTAATTTTTTTCTGTTTCCGTCTTTTTTAAATTGACTCAATCAAATGATTTCCCCCAACGATATTCTTGGGTGGAAATGTGAGTGCGTCTCATGGCAGTGACCTCCCCTGATGGTCAAGAATGGCCAATCGCTGGACACCGGAAATGGCCGTCAATAAACTGAAAAAGGACTCTCTGGCACACCGGAAGTGAGCGTACTTAACGATGCTGGCTGGGCTGACGAGAAATTTGAGCCGATGGTTAGGATGTGAAGTTGTGGGCATTCTTAATGGGGAGTGGGGAGAAAGGGGGGGGGGGGTTGGTTGATTAATTGGTGAATAAATGTTGGATGGATGGGTAAAGGTATAAATGGATGGACGTATAAAAGGATGGTTGGTTGGATGGATGGGTGATGGATGGATAGATGGATGGATGGATGGGTGGATGGATGGATGGATGGATGGATGGATGGATGGATGGGTGGGTGGTGGATGGATGGATAGATGGATGGATGGGTGGGTGGGTGGCTTGGTCGATAGATGGATGGATTGATGGATGGGTGGGTGGTGGGTGGGTGGATAGATGGATGGATGGATGGTTGGATGGATGGGTGGGTGGTGGGTGGGTGGATAGATGGATGGATAGATGGATGGATGGATGGTTGGATGGATGGGTGGGTGGTGGGTTGGTGGATAGATGGATGGATGGATGGATAGATGGATGGATGGTTGGATGGATGGGTGGGTGGCTTTGTGGATAGATGGATGGATGGATGGTTGGATGGATGGGTGGGTAGATGGATGGATGGATGGATAGTTGTGAAATATGAATGGTTGGGTGGATTAATGGATTTTTGGATGGTTGGATGGGTGAATGGATGAATGAATGGGAAAATAAATGGTTGGGTGGATAGATGGATGATTGGATTGTTGGGTAAGGAGATGAATCGGTGGATGGGTGGATTGATTGATGTGTGGATGGATGGATGGCTGAATGGATGCGTGGGTAGGTAGATTAGTGGATGAAGGGATTGATGGATGGAAGAATTGAACAAAAAGTTAAGGGAAAAGGGATCAAAAGATGGTAGGTTATATTGCTGGTATACTACTACTACTACTACTACTACTACTACTACTACTACTACTACTACTACTACTACTACTACTACTACTACTACTACTACTACTGCTGCTGCTACTACTACTACTACTACTACTACTACTACTACTACTACTGCTGCTGCTGCTGCTGCTGCTGCTACTACTACTACTACTACTACTACTACTACTACTACTACTACTACTACTACTACTACTACTACTACTACTACTACTACTGCTACTGCTGCTGCTGCTGCTATTACTACTATTGCTACTACTACTACTACTACTACTACTACTACTACTACTACTACTACTACTACTACTACTACTACTTCTAATAATAATAATAATAATAATAATACTACTACTACTACTACTACTACTACTACTACTACTACTACTACTACTACTAATAATAATAATAATAATAATAATAATAATAATATACTACTACTACTACTACTACTACTACTACTACTACTACTACTACTACTACTACTACTACTACTACTATTACTACCACTCTACTACTACTACTACTACTACTACTACTACTACTTCTACTACTACTACTACTACATCTACTACTACAACTACTACTACTACTACTACTACTACTACTACTACTACTACTACTACTACTAATACTATTACTACTACTACTACTACTACTACTACTACTACTACTACTACTACTACTACTACTACTAATACTACTACTACTAATACTACTACTACTACTACCACTACTATTACTACTACTACTACTACTACTACTACTACTAAACTGCTACCACTACTACTACTACTACTACTACTACTACTACTACTACTACTACTACTACTACTACTACTACTACTAATACTACTACTACTACTACTACTACTCATTCTACACATCCTTATTTTTCTCTTCCATCCATCCATCACTCCTCCTCCTCCTCCTCCTCCTCCTCCTCCTCCTCCTAAAGATAACATCAGCCAACGTCAACATCCTACCAATGATAAAAGATGAACTTTACCCAATTGGATTTCTAGAATGGCATCCGTATCAATATCAGCTGATAACAAACTAAAACAAACCAAACAAACAAACACACACACATGCATACATAGACTTCAACAAATTCTCTCGTTTGGGAGTACGTCTTATATACAATACAGAAGCAAGCCCATAACAATAGGGAACAGTAGTATGATGTCAAAATTACTGGTTCCAATCTCATTGGAAGTGTAAAACAAGTCTTATGGAGGACTGGATATATACGTTGTGTAATTGATCTTTGGTTTCAGGGTGACGGCATTATATATTATATATATATATATATATATATATATATATATATATATATATATATTTATGTATATATATATATATATATATATATATATATATATATATACATGAGGGATGAGAGGGGTGGTGGGGCGAAATGGCGAGTGGTTAAGGCATTGCGCTGTGACCCATAAGGTCCCGGGTTCGAGCCCCTCTTCAGGCACTTTCGTTTTTTTTTTACTTCAACAAGATTATTAACCCCCAATTTGCTCACTTTAACAACATGGTTGATTCCTGTTGACATCAGACACCTTGTTTGATGTATTATCTATATTGCTTCGTGGAATGACTAGGCGACGATATCTTATGATGTCGTGGCGGAAAGGGCATAATTTATATATATATATATATATATATATATATATATATATATATATATATATATATATATATACATAATAAAAACAAAAACCATGAAATAATGGTGCTCAACTTTTTGATAAAATGAGCTACAGTAGAATTACTTTAAACCGAAATTTTGAGGACCTTCTAAACCATTTCGGTTTAGAGACATTTTGGTTTAAAGCAAGTTCCCGTTTTGCAATGTTTTTCAAGGGTAGTAACTATTTAAGGAATTTGCTCATTTAATTGTATCATGGGTTTCCCGTTAAATGGAGTTGTTGAATAAATGCCGTCTTCGTAACCATTAATTTTTAAAATATATTTTGTTTTTTTTGTTTTAAAAATATTTTTGGGGGTTTTCGTTTTCAATTCAAAATTGTTGAAAGAGTTGAGTTCGGGATGCCGTGTATTTTACATATCTCCGTCTTGATCAACTTTTTTTTCATCGACTTCACATAGTATTTTGATTTTAAACTCAAACGTGTAAGCACAGTGCTTTCTTTTAGTTTAGACCTCTTTTAGTAAAATGCAAAGCTAAAATAAGACCGAAAGTTCTTGTGCGATAATTGATAATGAATGATGCGCAGCTACTCAGAGGTGAAGTGAAATGGAAATGAAAAGGCGTGTCAATGCTAAGCTGTCTACTACATATCTCTCTTTTGTTGAAAAGCCATTAGGTTCAAAGGCCTAATTACATAGAGCGGGTGGTTGGATGGGAGCATCACCCTTGAATCATATACTTATGATTTTCGCATGGGTGTACGATCCGATAGTGATGTCGTTTCTTCTTCTCTTTACTAGCCTATCCTGCTTCTTTGGTTTGTGATTGTATTTTTGACAGGGGATATTTTATTTTCTGTAAATCTTCTGCCTGTTTGTTCTTGGTTATTTATAATTTAGCTTATGATATCTTTAGGTTATGATTTTGATTTACATTTGTACTATTTTTGTTAGATTGCTTGTTTTTTTGTTTCAGCGGTCTCTCATATAACCTCAATTGTGTTGGAAGAGACCTAAAGCAACAAACAAACAAAAAAAAAATAATTACATAGAACCTCCCCCCCCCCCCTCCCTTCACACACACATTTAAACAAAGTGGAAATGAAATGGCATTTCAATGGTAAGTTGTCTACCCCCCCCCCCCCCACCCCTCCTTATCGTCTTGTTGAAAATCCAGTCAGTTCCAAAGCATCAACACATGAGCGAGAACATCTCGCTTGCATGATTCTACACCCCAACTCCCCCTCTTTCCTCATTTTTCGCCTGCCAGTCACCCGCTGTCTTCCTTTTCCAGTCTGTGCGACTGTGGTGTTGGCCAATCCCAAGTGCAGTGATTGAAGTGTTTGCCTCCCCCCCCCCCCCCCCACCCCCCACCCATCACCCTCATCTTATACTTACGCTCTGTTTAATATCGCCGGGCATTATTACGTGTGGCCTCCTTTCCGAATTTTTGAAGAAAAATATAGAGAGAAAAAGGGAGGGTGCTCTCAAGTTGTTTCGGTTTAAAGAAAGTCTGCTTAGAAGTATTTCGGTTCATCGTAAGAATTA
>NC_088374.1:10528364-10530864 GCF_034508935.2 Berghia stephanieae
AAAAAAAGTCAAAACATGATCAGATTTATAATGTTTTATTTCCCTCTGGATACACTTATGATCGTCGGGGAAGTATTTCATCGGGGCGTCCGCCATTGTTCCGATATTTACGACAATTTACTAAGTTACTATGCGTCAATACGAGGGAAGTGACGTCACGACTGTTGAAGCATGTTATTCAGACTAAACTGTATTAACCAGACAATAAACGCTCACTGTTCACTTAGTTTTGTTATACTTCTGGTTGGCAGTATTGTGAGTTTTTTAGCCAAGTGCACCACACCTTTCAGAGAATAATATCCTAAAGATAGAATGAAGTTGACGTCACTCGGGTCTTTGTTATTGTTTTTTGTTGCCATCCACGTTTATGAGTAATTCTCAATAAACCGTTTTAACCAGGCTATACATTTTCAAGGTTACACATAGTTTTGTGTGTTGGTCCGTAATACTTCCGGATGGCAATATTGTGAGCTTCTTTGCCAAGCGCATAGCATCGATAGAAAGAACGAAGTTTCTATGCCATCCGGAAGTATAACGGATCAACACACGAAACTGTATGCAACCTTGAACATTTATAGTCTGGTTAATACAGTTTACTGAGAACTACTCATAAAGATGGATGGCAAAACAAAAAAAAACAAAAAAAGAACTAACAAAAAAAAAAAAACAACATTATAATAAATAAATAAATAACAAATACCTGAATGATGTCAACATCGTTCTATCTATTAACCAGACTATAGATAGTTCGAAGATGACGTCACTCAGGTCTTTGTTATTGTTTGTTTTTGCCATCCGCGTTTATGAGTAATGCTAACTGAACTGTATTAACCAGACTATAAACGTTCATGGATACACATAGTTGTGTGTGTTGGTCCGTTATACTTCCGGATGGCAATGTTATGAGCTTCTTAGCCAAGCGCATACTATCTATTATAATCGTTCAAGGTTACACGTCGTTTTCTGTGTTGGTCCGTTTATACTTCCGGATGGCAATATTGTGAGCTTCTATCTTAGCTAAACGCATACTATCCTATCTATCGCTAAAGTGGCCTTCAGACATGTCAACCTGAGTGAATTCTGGGTACTTCCGTTGGCTGTTTGTCCACATGTGTGTAATTGGTTGATGGATACCATGAGCTGGGATAACCGGAAATGAGATTGTTTCCAAGTTTTGTTAAGGGGAGACGACTCCGGAAATGAATCAATGGGCCTTATAACCGACCTGTCACTTTTTCGTTTCTTTTTATTCTTCTTTTTTTTTGGTTTTAATGCTGCACTTTTAGGCGTTGAAACTCGGGTTTTTTTACCAAATCGTTGAGGGTTACATGTTGTCTGTTTAAGACCTGAGATGCACATTCCTCACACCAAATTCAAGCATCAGTAACACACTTTATAGTCACCTGGAACAACTACAAAAGACGTCCAACTTCTACGTCATGGCACAAGACCGAAGGGCTAGAGCTCAGGTGGACGCTGGTTCGGATAAGTAAGTAAGTAAGTAAGTAAGTAAGTCTGTTTAACTCTCTCCTTACCAGGCATTTTTAAGACTTTCCCCAAAACTTCACACCCAACTAACACAAACGTATATTTTATATCACTCAAACACAATAGCAGTAAAATTCTTACCATTCATAATTTATTGAGCAAAACAGACTGTTCATTTTCTTTAAATTGTAGTATGATGCAATATAGAAATTTGACTAAAGAAAAGGTTGGTTGTATCGTAACGAATGTGACGATTTTCCTATAGTTGGTGAGGAGAGGGTTAATGCGGTATTATTAAAGTGATCTTTTATAATGCGCAATATTAACTAAACGTGCTCAAAACGCTTTCAAAAGTGCCCCCTAGCCAACAGCAACACTTAACGCGTAGGACAAGCAAGAAATGACGCCTGTTAGGTGATAATTACAGTTTATTTTTCGACAGAGACAACGCTGTTAATTGACAGGTATTCATATTACACCCGAGTGCGGTGATAGAATGTGAGTAAAGAGACTTTTTCAAGGGGATTCGAACCTAGGACTTTCCGATCCGAAGGCGAGTGTCATACCACAAGATAGCTTAAAGTCTTCGAAAGAGAAGATTTTGACGAAAATGTTGTAGTTACTGGTTAAACTAAAAAAAAAAGAGCTTTTATATAGCGCAATATCCACTGCACGTGCTCAAAGCGCTTTAAAAGGGGTCCATGGCCAACAGCAACGTTTAAAAATAGGACGGGACATGATGCCTGTTTGGTGATATTACATTTTTTTCGGACAGAGAGAACGGTGTTAACGGCCAGGTACTCATTTTACACCTGAGTACGGTAAGAGAATGTGAATAATGAGACTTCTCCAAGGACTCAACTATGCGCCGAACGAGGCTCAAACACAGGACCTTCCGATCCGAAAGCGAGTGTCATACGACTTGACCAAATGGCCGCACAATCTACTGGTTAATGGGAGCGATCAATATTCTGGTTTCCGTCCAAATTAGTCATCAATCACATGATTTGTT
>NC_088374.1:10540864-10548364 GCF_034508935.2 Berghia stephanieae
CTGACATACACTGGAATAAAAAAAAAACATATTTTAAAATTTGGCCAGAAAACTCGTCAGTCAAAAATCGATCAATTTAGATAACCCTCGTCTTGGAAAAAAAAACAACTCTGAAACATGAGATTTCGGCGAAGTCCCAGGTTTGAGAGTTTTTATTTGCCAAGATTAGGGTCATTTAAATCGATCGATATTAGAAGGACGAGTTTTCTGGCCAAATTTTTTAATATGCTTTTTTTGGGGGTGGTTTTCTCTCCCGAGTACTGCAATATTCGTCCCTTAGATCCAGAGTTCTAGTCATTAATGTACACAATTACCACCCACAGGTAAACGATTTCTTTGTCTTTGATACCCAACACCCTCCTGCCTCCCACTCCAAGCGTAGCCATCGTTAACTTAATATAGATAGTTCGAAGATGACGTCACTCAGGTCTTTGTTATTGTTTTTTGCCATCCGCGTTTATGAGTAATACTCACTGAACTGTATAAACCTGACTATAAACGTTCATGGATACACACAGTTTTGTGTGTTCGTCCGTTATACTTCCGTTGGCAATGTTGTGAGCTTCTTAGCCAAGCGCATACTATCTATAGCCTGACACAAGAACCATCTCGGACTTGTAGTTTGACGTCATTTTTAAAGGTTTTCGCACCGTCTAGCGAATGGTTGCTAATAGAGCTCAAGAAAACTAGTGATCTCATTTGTTGAACTGTTGAATACAACTCACGATTTGTGCGGCTATGTGGTCTTGTGGTAGGACACTCGCTTTCGGATCGGAAGGTCCTGGGTTCGAGCCTCGCGCTAGGTCCATAGTTGAGTCCTTGGATAAGGCTCTTTACTCACATTCTCTCACCGTACTCAGGTGTAAAATGAGTACCTGGCCGTTAACAGCGTTGTCTTTGTCCGAAAAATTGCAATATCGCCTAACAGGCGTCATGTCCCTTCCTACATGTTAAATTGCTGTTGACCCCTTGTAAAGCGCTTTGAGCATATTTAGTGGATATTGCGCTATATAAAAGCTCAGTTTGATTTAATTAATTTAATTCAATTTTCTTTTGTAGCCAAAGACTGGCATTTTCACGTCATTTTTTTGGTCAGTGTCAGGCCATAACTTTAGGATGGCTCGCTCCCACTCCAAGCAGAGTTGCCCTATCAATTTTTCAAGCGGTAGAACTGTGGGTATTTTGCTTAGACACATATCATCGATAGTAAAGCATGTGTAGTTCGCTATAGATAGTATATATTTTGTCGTCACGAGGGTCTTTGTTATTGCTTTTTGCCATCCACGTTTATGAGTAATTCTCACTTAACTGTATTAACCAGACTATAAACTTAGAACGTATTTGTTGATTTTCTGTTTGAGTAAGAAAAAACTATTTTTGTGTTGGTTGGGTTTTAAATCTGGGAAAAATTCTGAAAATGGCTGGTATGGAGAGGGTTAAACCGTGGCCTTCGCAAAGTTATGGCCTGATACTGACCAAAAAATGACGTCAAAATGCCAGTCTTTTGCCACAAAAGAAAACAAATCGTGAGTTGTATTCAATAGTTCAACCAATGGAATAACTTGTTTCCTGAGCTCTACTAACGACAACTCACTAGACCGTGCAAAAACCAAATAATGACGTCAAACTGCCAGTCCTTTTGGATTTCAGTATCAGGCTATAACATAACGATGGCTACGCTGATACTGACCAAATAATGACGTCAAACTGCCAGTCCTTTTGGATTTCAGTATCAGGCTATAACATAACAATGGCTACGGTTAAACCCATAACATCAAATAATCGGTCAGATGGTTGGTGTAGTTAATTTGTAGGAATGTTACCAAGTTGACGTCACTCGGATCTTTGATATTGTATTTTTTTGCCATCCGCGTTTATGAGTAATTCTCACTAAATTGTATGAACCAGACTATAAACGTCAAAGTTACACATAGTTTAGTGTGTTGGTCCGTTATACTTCCGGATGGCAATGTTGTAGCCAATCGCATAGTATCTATTATCTATTGAATACAACTCAGGATCTATTTTTTATTTTTACTGTTATGGGCTTGACCTTGTATTTTGACGTTGTTTTTTTTTTTAATTGAAGCTGAGGTAAAAGAGACTTTACTGAGAACTAATCACCTAAAAACTTGTAATCAATTAAGACGAACAAAGAGCCGAGTGATTTCAACTTTATTCATTCATTTTTAAACTCGATTCACCAATTAAAAGCACTAATTACGCCAATTAAAGTGTAACTCCATTATGTGTCTCTTACCATTGGGCGTCTCCCCATCTTCTTCTTATCGCCTCCAGCAAATGTCTCACCTTTTGTAAGGAAGGTTTGGAAACCCCATTGGTTGAAGTCTTCAGTTCGATTAAATCGCACATGCTAATGGTACTGTAAACAATCGTAATCATTCATTCATTCATTCATTCATTCGTTGATTCTTTCATTCATTTTTCATTCATTCATCTTTCCTTGGGTTTCACCCGGTAAATGCATTCAATTTAAATACTTCTAAGTATTGATGATATGCGTTAAGGTAAAATACTCGCCTACTCCGCACGCGATATTGATCATGATAGAATGAAGTTGAGGTCACTCGGGTTTTTGTTATTGTTTTGTTTTGTTTTTTGCCATCCAGGTTTATGAGTAATTCCCACTAAACTGTATTAACCAGACTGTAAAAGTTCATGGTTACACCCAGTATTGTGTGTTGGTCGGTTATATTTCCGGATGGTAATGTTGTGAGCTGGTTAGCAAAGGTGTTTTTTTTTTTGTTTTTTTTTTGTTTGGTTTTGTTTTGTAATTTTTTTAAATTCTTTTTTTTATTTTTTTTTTTTGTTTGTTTTGTTTTGTTTGTTTTGTTTGTTTTTTTTTTTTTTTTTTTTTTTGGGGGGGGGGGTTCTTGGATAGCTCATACAGTAGAGTCAAGATCTTCCGGGCCAGGCGGAGTTGTCGTACCAGTAAGGTCGCGGGTTCAAGCCCCCATCGCCGCCGCGAAGTTTGTTTTTTTATTGTAATTCTCTGTTGTTGTCTTCTGGCACTTTCCTACTCACTTCATTCCTTGTTATTTCATCGACTTTCACATCTTATGGTTAGCACTATGTATCTATCACCTTTAATGCTTTTAGTGTGTAAGAGAAAAGACTGGGTGGCGTTGAACAGAGCTAGAGCAAAGGTGGGAAACACCGCCACCAACCTCTTTAAATGGAAAATCTCACCGGGCACTGAATGCCCATGCGGTCACCCCAGACAGACCATGGACCACATCCTGTCCGAATGCTCACTGGGACCTCACTGCACCAATGCTGACCTGAGGGAATGCAACCAGACTGCCCGGGACTGGCTGACTCACTGGCGCGACAAGATATGATGAGTGTGTAATTAGTGACTTAAGTGAAAACTAATTAACTCTCTCCTTACCAGTAATTTTCATGATATTCCCCAAAACTTCACACCCAACTAACACAAAAATAGATTTTTATCACTTAAACACAATAGCAGTGAGTTCTTGCGATAAATATTTTCATTATCGAATCATGCTCTACAACACACTTTTCATTTTCTTTGAATTTTATGATGTACAAAAGAAATTTGAATAAGAAAAATGTTGGCTGTATCGTAACGAATGTGACGATTTTCCTATAGTTGGTAAGGAGAGGGTTAACTATCTTGATCTGAACACCGACTATATCCGTAGTTTACCCGGGGTTACTTTTACCCCATGCCTATTTATTACATTTTTTCAGAGACAAATTATAGGCGTAGTATCAAACCTAATGTTTTTCATTTTTACATGTTAATAATTATAGTTGACTAAAACTTCTATGGACATGCTTATTTTAAAAAAAAATTGAGATTTTATATAACGCAATATCCACTAAATGTGCTCAAAGCCCTTTACAAGGGGTCCCTGGTCAACAGCAACATCTAACATGTAGGGACATGACGCCTGTTAGGCGATATTACAATTTTTCGGACAGAGACAACGCTGTTAACGGCCAGGTACTTATTTTACACCTGAGTACGGTGAGAGAATGTGAGTAAAGAGCCTTTTCCAAGGACTCAGCAATGCGCCGAGCGCGAGGCTCGAACGCAGGACCTTCCGATCCGAAAGCGAGTGTCATACCACTAGACCACATAGCCGCACATGCTTTAATGCTTTTTTTTCCAATTTTGAAAAGAAGCAAAAATATCTAGGATTGAGTGAGTTAACTATCTTGATCGGACCAAGGGTGTATGAAAGCAACAAAGACAGATACATGAAAGAAAAAAAACATATCCCAAAAACTCTTGTCTACCTCGACTGGGGATCGAACCTCAGACCCTCTGGCGATTTTAAAACAATAACAAAGAACCGAATGACGTCAGCTTCATTCATTATATTCTATTCGATTCACCGTTAATTAAGAAACACCAATCAAAATGAATGACATGATTTGTCTTTGTGTTCGAGTGTCCTCCTTCCTATAAGGCCTGTGGCGATCTCACACAATAGAGATAAGATTAATGAAGGTTTGAAAGCGACTGTTTTAAAGTCCTTCTTCTTCTTCTTCTTCTTCTTCTTCTTCTTCTTCTTCTTCTTCTTCTTCTTCTTCTTCTTCTTCTTCTTCTTCTTCTTCTTCTTCTTCTTCTTCTTCTTCTTCTTCTTCTTCTTCTTCTTCTTCTTCTTCTTCTTCTTCTTCTTTCTTCCAAGTGTGTGCCAGACATCGGTGATCATGGTACGCCATTCGTCTCTCTGATCAGATAACCATATTTCTTGGGTTTGTGGATAGCTCATACGATAGACTCACGCTCTCACCGGCCTGGCGGAGTTGTCGTACCAATAAGGTCGCAGGTTCAAACCCCATCACCGCCGCGAAAAATGTTTATTCTCTAATGTCTTCTGGCACTTTTCTACTGACTTCATCTCTTGTTGTTAACCACATTTCTGCTGCCTCCAGTTTCTCTGTAATTGTCCAGCTTTCGCAGCCATATAATAATGCTGACCATACATAGGCCTTCAAAACCCTATGTTCTGTTGTCATTGAGATATTGTGGGGTGTTTTTTTTTAATTAGACTCATTTTGTCTTTCTTGAGGTATCAGTAGATAAGTGCTTCGATTTTTCACATCTATGGATGTTATGCTTTGGGGGTCGTCCCGATAGCTCAGTTGGTAGAGCACTCCACATCGCACGCAAAGCGATCGAGATACCGGGTACAATCGATATGTTTTCTGAAGGACTACTTTTTGATGCTATGCTATGTTTTGATATATATATATATATATATAGAATACAAATTGTCACTCACATTATATGGCCGAGACGTTCGTTTCTGTGGGCTTATTCCACGTCCTCAGTCGGCGTAGTATATATATATATATATATATATATATATATATATATATATATATATGTATGTATATATCATATATATATATATATATATATATACATATATATATATATATCATATATATAATATATATATATATATATATATATATATATATATATATATATATATCATCATCATCATTGCCTTTTTCACCCTGGGTCAGGGTATAGGCCACAGACAAACAGTTTCCATCCTTCTCTATCCTGAGCCAACTTTTTTATCTCATTCCAGGTCTTACCACTTCTCTGTATATCAGCTTCTTTAATTCTTCTCCATGTTCCTCGTGGCCTTCCCCTTGATCTTCTGCCCTGCTTCATACATGGTGCGAACGTTCCACGATATATATATAGGGAATGAGATTAGCGGAAGAGTAGCGCTACTCTTCCGCTAATCTCATTCCCTATTGTATTAAAATACGGGTCAACATTATATTCCTGCATGGGGCCTCGAAATGGCATTCTCTGTCCAGACAATGAATGGACGGTCATAAAAGCATTGGTCACTACCAACTGGTCAATACATACTGGTCACCTTGATCTGCACCGGGTTGACCACATTGACCATTAACTAGATCATTCTATCGATCCTGGAAGAACAAAAGTCCCATTATTAGAATCAAAGTAGGTCTGTTGGTGACTTTGGGCGTGTTTCGATAGCTCAGTGGGTAGAGCACTCGCTTCACACGCAAGGGGAACCGATATCGATGCCTCCTCCCCCCTCCCCCCCCCCACACACACGTCCACCCAGAAGTGAATGGGTAGCTGAGACTGTTAGATTTGGCGGAAAGTACTTTGCGATAGACTACTGTCCTGTCCAAAGGCTAGAAAGCTAGAATTGCTATTGTCTGTTTCACGCTATAGAAACCGGGATAAACTCCAGCTCCACGGGCCCAAAGGCTCTGAAGAACTTTTATCATGTTATTATATTTATTTTTCAAAGTACTTTCGGTTGGAACAGTCAGTCGGAGACTGTAGACCCAGGGAGATGTAGTTTACTATAACGTTTCCATAACGTGAAACGAACAATAGCAATTTCTTAATTATTTTTTTTTGATATGGCGATAAATCAACATTCTACCTAGAAATTCTGTCTCAACTCATTTTATCACAATTTCCTTTTGAAATACAAAATACCTTCAAGGGAATTCCCCACAAAGACTGTTTAGTGCGACGATGTGGTCTTGTGGTATGACACTCGCTTTCGGATCGGAAGGTCCTGGGTTCGAGCCAGCTTCAACGGCGCATAGTTGGGTCCTTGGAAAAGTCTCTTTACTCACTTTCTCTCACCGCACTCAGGTGTAAAATGAGTACCTGGCCGTTAACAGCGCTGTCTTTGTCCGAAAAATTGTAATATCGCCTAACAGGCGTTATAATCCGTCCTACATGTTAAATGTTACTGTTGACCTGGGACCCCTTGTAAGCGCTTTGAGCACATTTAGTGGACATTGCGCCATATAAAGCTCAATTTAAATATAGGACGCTAGTCTATCGCAAAATACTTTCCGCCAGATCTAACTGACCAAGCGATGGGGGGGGGGGGGGGGGGGGGGGGGGGGCAGAAAGAAAAATAATCTCGACTTTACCAGGGCTTGATCCCCAATTTATTCGCGTGTATATCGAGTGCTCAACCAACTGAGCCATCGTCACCCCACATATATATAAGTATTCTATCCTATTTATCCCAAGCTTCCCGCTACGAAACAGACAGAATCTGACAAAAGATAGTTTTTCGATTTTTTGATAAAAAACTTTTGGCCAGAAATATCATAAATAACAATGGAACCCTTTTTAAAGCGCCTTGAGCACGTATACCAGTAGATATTGTGCTAAATAAAACCTCAAGTTTATTGGCGGTTTTTTAAGGGGGGGGGGGGTGATTTATTTTTTGTTTTTTTGTTTTTTGTGGGTTTTTTTAGTTCTTTTTATTTTTAGGTTCCATTTTTATTTGGCCAAAATGAGAAAAAATAATAAAATTGTTTTGCTGGAATTTGGCAGGGTAGTAGTGATCAACTGTCACAACACACCTAATTTGTAAATTGAATTTCTGATCCCTGGTGATCTGCCCTTACTTTCCAATGACCACTGGTCAGCTGAATCAATGACCGCTACTCTAAATTATCTAATATTGTAAT
>NC_088374.1:10550864-10573364 GCF_034508935.2 Berghia stephanieae
CTATCGTTAAATTGCGTATTGGTTTTGGTCACCACAGCTGGTCACTCACCCAATGGTCATTAGTCAAATTTACTAATGCTACGTCTACCGTCCGCTCTTACGAAAATGTACCGGAAGTAAGAAATGATATTCTTCCGTTTGTTTGTATTTTCCTCCTTTTTTGTTGTTGTTGTTTATATCACGTGCCACTAAAGCATGGTTGAAAATATTGATGCTATGCGTTCATGTAAAACTACTCACAACTTCCGTCAGGCGGATATAACATGCGAAACAAGCTCACAAAACGATGTTTTAACCTTAAACGTTTATTGTCTGATTGATAGAATTAAGTTAGTACCAATGGCTGCCAAAAAACAATAACAGAGAGCTGAGTGACGTCAATTTCGTTCCATCTATGCGTACCGGATTGAAATGGCGTTTTGCATATTGTATGTATTTATATTCAGATGTATCTCATTTGCTTTTCTACCGTTAAATTGCGTATTGGTATTGGTCACCCCTACAGCTGGTCACTCACCCACCAATGGTCATTATTACAATATACCAATGGTACTTCGACCGTCTGCTCTTTGGAGAACTATTCCGGAAGTAAGAAATTGCAAGTACTTCCGTTTGTTTGTGTATATCTGGGTTGTTGTTTGTTTTTTTTTAATATAACGTACTACTGATGTAAAGGTTGAAAATATTGATGTTATGCATTTAGGTAAAATGCTCATAACGCCCGCCAGTCGGATTCATCGTACCAGAATTAGGGGGCAGTGTGGCTATAGCGGGCAGCATGACTCAGCGGTACGGTCTTTGCTTCGTGCCCCGAAAGGTACCGAGTTCGAAAATCCGCCGCTGAGCTGTGTGGCCTTGAGCAATCGTCACCTCGCCCTAGCTCATTTCACGACGCTGCTCCGTGGCTGACTGAAGCCATCGTTATGTTATAGATAGCTCGAACTTGACGTCACTCAGGTCTTTGTTATTGTTTTTTTGCCATCCGCGTTTATGAGTGATTCTCACTGAACTGTGTAAACCTGACTATAAAAGTTCATGGTTACACAAAGATTTGTGTGTTGGTCCGTTATACTTCCGGATGGCAATGTTATGAGCTTCTTAGCCAAGCGCATACTATCTATAGCCTGATACTGAAATCCAATAGGACTGGCAGTTTGATGTCATTTTTTGTTTTTTGTACCGTCTTTTGAGTTGTCGTTAGTAGAGCTCATGGAAACAAGTTATTTCATTGGTTGAACTATTGAATACAACTCACGATTTGTTTTCTTTTGTGGCAAAAGACTGGCATTTTGACGTCATTTTTTGGTCAGTATCAGGCCATAACTTTACGAAGGCCACGATATCAGGCCATAACTTTACGAAGGCCACGCACTGAAACCCAAAAAGACTGGCATTTTGACATCATTTTTTGGTCAGTATCAGGCCATAACTTTACGAAAGCCACGCACTGAAACCCAAAAAGACTGGCATTTTGACGTCATTTTTTGGTCAATATCAGGCCATAACATTACGAAGGTCACGGGCTGACCCTTGGGTTATTCCAGTCATCCCCTGGAATAGACCCTAGAGACAAATTTCCCCATTGGGAATGAATAAAGGGAATTTTATTATTTATTTATTGATTTATTTATTTACTTGTTTATTCATTTAAATTTGATACAACGCTGTGTGTAGCCTTTATCAAGTGATAAAATTTAGTGACAACTTATCTCTAAAATGGCTGTCTTAAAAAAAAAACAATCACAAAGGGCAGAGTGACGTATATTACGTTCCTTCTATTCACAACTTATCATAAAAAAAAGTGAGCAGGGTAACGTGTATTTCGTTCCTTCTATTCACAAGTTGTCATAAAAATGGGAGCAGAGTACCGTGTATTTCGTTCCTTCTATTTACAACTAATCAGAAAAATGGGAGCAGAGTGACGTGTATTTCGTTCCTTCTATTCACAACTTATCATTAAAATAGGATCCGAGTGACGTGTATTTCGTTCCTTCTTTTCACAAGTTATCATAAAAAATGTCTGTCCAAAAAACAATACCAAAGAGCAGAGTGACGTGTATTTCGTTCCTTCTATTCACAAGTAATCATTAAAATGGGAGCAGAATGACGTGTATTTCGTTCCTTCTATTCACAAGTAATCATAAAAAATGTCTGTCTAAAAGACAATACCAAAGAGCAGAGTGACGTGTATTTCGTTCCTTCTATTCACAAGTAATCATTAAAATGGGAGCAGAATGACGTGTATTTCGTTCCTTCTATTCACAACGTATCATTAAAATGGGAGCAGAATGACGTGTATTTCGTCCCTTCTATTCACAGCGTATCACTAAAATGGCTGTCAAAAAAAAACAATCACAAAGAGGAGAGTGACGTTTATTTCGTTCCCTCTATTTCATCAAACCTCCCCGTCATCCTCTTACTTGTAGAAATCCATCGATACGTTTGTTTGTCTGTTTGTTTGTTTGTTTGTTTGTTTGTTTGTTTGTTTGTCTATCAATGTTTTCGTTTCGTTTGATCCTCAGTTGTTGCGTTTCGTTGTTTTCTGTTGGTAAAAAGCTTTTGACAAATGGATCGCCTCTTTCATCTCAATATCGAATACGTTGGAGAAGACAAACATACACACACACACACACACACACACACAGAAACACACAAACACACACACACACACGCACACACGTATACTCTCTCTCTCTCTCTCATTCTCTCTCTCTCTCTCTCTCTCTCTCTCTCTTTCTCTCTCTCTCTCTCTCTCTCTCCCTCTCTCCTAAACACACACATACACACTCAAGACACTCTCTCTCTCTCTCTCTTGCACGCACCGATACACACACAAACGCATACACACGCACACACACACACACTCACACACACGCAAATACATACGCATACAAGAGAAAGAAGACAAGAACATCTAAATATTGAAAAGAAATGAATAAGAAAGAAAAGGAAATGCGCTTTTATATAGATAGACCGAGGTTGACGTCACTCGGGTCTTGTTATTGTTTTTTGCCATCCGCTAGCATGAGTAATCCTCACTAAACTATATTAACCAGACTATAAACGTTCAAGGTTAAACATAGTTTTGTGTGTTGATCCGTTACACTTCCAGGTGGCAATGTTGTGAGCTTCTTAGCCAAGCGCGTACTATCTATAGATAGAATGCGCTTGGCTAAGAAGCTCATAACATTGCCATCCAGAAATATAACGGACCAACACACAAAACTGTGTGTATCCATGAACGTTTATAGTAACATAATACAGTTCAGTGAGCATTACTCATAAACGCGGATGGCAAAAAACAATAACAAAGACCTGAGTGACGTCATCTTCGAACTATCTATAGATAGATCAATATCACTCAATGTGCTTAGTCCACTATGGACGACACGTGACGCCTATTTTTAGCAATGATATATCAATTTGACATGGACAAAAACAGTCCCGGTCACCTAATTATGTAAATTTGGTCATGGTGAGAAAATGTGAGGAAAAAAGCCTTTTATTAAGGACGCAGTTCTACGCTGTCCAGAGTGGGATTCGAACCCCTAACCCACGCATCACTATTGGGATGGCATACCACTAATTGGTTTAAACGCTAAACAGTAGAGACACGTTTTTTGATATCTTTACAAATCAGAACATCCGGTTAAAGAGTTAATAGAATGAGCACCAAAAAAAAAGAAATAGAAAGAATGAAATAAATAATCAGAAAAAAGCAAGACAAAATAAATAAATAAATAAATAAATAAGTATATTATTAATTAATTAATTAATTAATTAATTAATTAATATATAGATAGTGTATTTCCTGTAAGAGTAATTAATTACTTATATAAAATCGCTTAATTTTACAATTTAGAGGAAAATTCGAGTTAACCGGAAACTCGGGTTATCCCAAACCTGTTTAATACGAGTCGACTGTATGACAGGAGACTCTCAGGACGTTTATCCCCCTTGACCTGAATACGTCATCCCGTGTTATGAAGTCGTAATTATTTGTTACATTTCTCCAAATGATGATAGCTGTAATGTTCTACAGGGTGGGATGAGGCCAGGAGTTGACAAGGATTGGCTTTTAACAAGTCTTGTCGTCGTTTGGAGGAAAGAAAAAAAAAAAAAGAAAGAAAGAAAGAAGAATCGAGCCGAAAATAAATAGAAAAGGAAAAACCTTTTTTAAAAAAAATAAAAATAGAATGTATAAATATATAAAACCACACACACACATATATATATATATGTGTGTGTGTGTGCGTGTGTGTGTGTGTGTGTGTAGAAAGAACGAAGTTGACGCCACTCAACTCTTTGTTATTTTTTACTATATACAGTCTGATAGGTGATTAGTTCTCAATGAATTCTAGCAATCAGTCTATAAACGTTAAAGGTTACCTACGTATACTTGTGTACGTTGGTACGGTTCATGTGGATAGCTGATGTTGTGAGTATTTTACCTAAACGCCTTGAATCAATATATTACCAGTCCGCGTAAAAATTACCTACGGAGCAAAGAAAAAAGTAAAAGTTTAACTTCTTACGAAAAAAAAGGCATCAACGAAATAAAATAGAAAATAGAAAAGAGAAAAGACAAATATACAATCATATAACATTGGTCTTTCGGTCACAACAACGGTAGCAAACAATTGCTATATTCTTATATATATATTTTCTGAATTAAAAATTCACCCCATACACCGGAGCATACTCAATGTCTCAATCGTTTCTATGTTATATGTTTGTGTTGAGAATATTGGCTATTAAGCTTAACTGCTGGTCAAAATTACTTCGCGATGGTGGCGAACGAATCGGCGATCTCAAGAAGTGGGTGAGAGAGGGATCTAGAAATGACTTTGGGTTTGAAACGAATATTTTTGTGTTCGTGGATAGCTCACACGGTAGAGCCACGCTCTCACTGCCAGGCGGAGTTGTCGTACCAATAAGGTCGCAGGTTCAAACCCCACCACCGCCGCGAAAAAATTTTTTATTCTCTATTGTCTTCTGGCACTTTTCTACTCACTTCATATCTTGTTGTTACCAATTGCTATATTTTCCGTTTCACGCTACGGTAACCGGGATAAACTCCAGACTCCATTGGCTCATGGCTCATAAAGATTACTGTTACTGCTTTACTTACCCTATTGTAATAACATTTTGAGCAGATGGACATATGTCACCAAACGTCTCAAAACGGTATTATACCGGGATGGACTCGATGCTAAAAAAGTCAAATTATAGTCAAACTGGTCAAAAATATGAAACGTTGGTATTTAGAACAGTAAAATATGATATTCTTTCTTCTCTATAAAGCAAACAAACTCAACTTAAGTCTGATATTTCTGGCTACAAATTCCATTTTCAGCATCTTAGTTATCCCGACTTAATACCGTTTTGAGACGAAGGGTCACATATGTTGAAGAACTGGACTCTTGAATGTTTATTTACTTCCTCACTTCGGTGCCATTTCACAATAAAAATGATAAATGAGCTTTTATATAGAGCGCAATATCCACTAAACGTGCTCAAAGCGTCTTACAAAGGGCTCCCTGGCCAACAACAGCACTTAACATTTAGGACGGAACACGGCGCCTGTTAGGCGATATTACATTTTTTATTCCCCGACAGAGAAAACACTATTAACGACCAATTACTCATTTTACACCTGAGTACGGTGAGAGAATGCGAAGAAAGTGCCTTCTCCAATGACTCAACCATGCGCCGAACGAGGCTGGCTCGAACCCAGGACCTTCCGATCCGAAAGCGAGTGTCATACCACTAGACCACATAGCGGCACTCATAGGTTGAAGTCGGCTTGACATGGTACGCCACTCTTCTCTGTTGCACGTTTTTGCTTTTTTGCTTTATTTTGGCTACATTGAGAAGCAGAGAATTCACTCCACCCTTTCACAACACCCATCAGTGTTCTTGGTGATCTGCCCCTTTGGTCTTCAAAAAAATTTGCCCTCTAAAATATAATAATAA
Source organism: Berghia stephanieae (assembly GCF_034508935.2). Taxonomy (NCBI): domain Eukaryota; kingdom Metazoa; phylum Mollusca; class Gastropoda; order Nudibranchia; family Aeolidiidae; genus Berghia; species Berghia stephanieae. Next base: position 10,556,841 of record NC_088374.1, read on the forward strand.
TATTTAATAATGGAAGATATAATATGTTTTATTACACGGCCAAAATATTTAGGTTTTCTTGCTTTCATTTGTTCGTTTTTGTTTTCTTTTGTTATATTGTGTGTGTGTGTGTGTGTGTGTGTGTGTGTGTGTATGTGTGTTATGTGTGGGTGTGTGTTTGTTTGGTTTTTTTTTGGGTTTTTTTTTTTTTGTTTGCTTTTTCAACATGACAAGGGGACACTCGAAAGGACATCGGTCTCACCCCATCTAAAGATTTGGAACGCCCAGCTCTTTCCCTTGCTACTTTCTCTCCGTGTCAACGAGCAATGACGGACGCATGCATGCACGTTCGCTGGATCGTCTGTTTGACGAGGTAGAGATGCATTAGGAATGCTGGCGTTTGTAAACTGATAAAAGGACGTATGTGGTATAGGGTTTGTGTTGAGATCTGGTCGGAAATGTGTTCGAAATTTTAAGGATTTGTTTTCCAAGGGAAGACTGGAATAACCCAAGCGTCAGTCGCAGTGCAGAACTGTAAATTGAGCTAAGGCTAGTAGGTGACTTGCTCTCAGGAACACACATCGCAGCGGCGGCTGGTGATCGAACTCCGATACCCTTTCGGGTACTAAGCAAACAGCGTACCACTGAACCTCCCACGCGCTTACGTCCCTTTGCCATAATATGAGGGCCGAATTCTACACACGATTCACTACACAGGGCCCCTCGACACAAAATGGCTCCAGGGCCCTAGTTTTAATTTTATTCTTTTTTTTTTTTATTTCAAGATTCCGAGATTGAAATATTTGCGGTGTGTAAACGAGATTGTCTCAAGTGTGTAGAACGGACAGTCGGTGCGTGTTCATCCCCCTTGATGAGCAATGAACGGTGCATTCTTGAGGAGATGAATGAGACTGAGAATGAATAGAGAGCAACACTACGCGTGTGGCTATGTCGTTGGTCCAGCCACTGACCTTCGGATCGGAGAGCCCTGGGTTCGAGTCCCCCCTCGAAAATAAACAAACGATTGTAATATCACTAAAATCTTTATCTCATGATCATTGCCTTTTTCACCCTGGGTCAGTGTATCGGCCACAGACAAACAGTTTCCATCCTTCTCTATCCTGAGCTAACTTTTTAATCTCATTCCATGTCTTATCACTTCTCTGTATATCAGCTTCTTTAATTCTTCTCCATGTTCCTCGTGGCCTTCCCCTTGATCTTCTGCCCTGAGGGTTCCAGTCCAAGACTTTCGTTGTAATTGGTTTCAGCAGTCTGATGTCACGCCGCTCGGCAATGGCGGCCATCTTGGTTCTAAACAAAGAAAATCCTTTCCTTTTATTCTTCATGCTGGCTAGAACGTTTCATATGCCTTGTGATCAGAATGTGTAAAAATTAAAATATGATCAAATTTATGGGGTTTTTATCCTCTGGATACGCTTTTATGCTCGCCGGAGAAATATTTCATACAGCGTCCGCCATTGTTCCGATAGTTTTGAGCCAGTGTTACTAAGTTACCATGCGTCATTAGGAAGGAAGTGACGTTACGACTGTTGAAGAGTATTCGAAGCTGCTTGTTTGGCGAAGACGTCATCGGGTCAGCAGAGTCCTTTGGGCTTTGTCTGTTGTCTCATCCTGCATGTTAAGTGTCGAGATCATTCAACTCGGCATCTTCGGGTGTTTCTTCTATTCTTGTTGACGAAAGAGTGAAAATGGAAAGGCTTCGTATGGGGACAAAACAGACAATGGACGTTTCGGGTACAAACCCTTCGTCAGTACAACAATACACAAATAAACGTGGAAAACAAATAAAATATAATGAAAAATAACTTGTATCGTCTGGTTGCAACCACCATTGAGTACAGACGATACAAGTTATTTTTCATTATATTTTATTTGTTTTCCACGTTTGTGTATTGTTGTGCTGACGAAAGGTTTGTACCCGAAACGTCCATTGTCTGTTTTGTTCCCATACGAAGCCTTTCCATTTTCACTCTTTCGTTAGTATTTTACGATCACCGGCTTCAGGCAGCCTTTACCGTTTTCTACTTTTCCTATTCTTGTAGTAGAGATATTCTGTATCGGTGTAGTGTTCTGTGTTATTCTTTCTCTGATGTTCATCTGGTTATGAGGTTGTTTCAAATCGTTATTGGAAAGAGGGAAAGAAAGAGAGAGAGAGAGAGAGAGAAAGAGAGAGAAAGGGAGAGAGAGGGGGGGGAGAGAAAGAAAGAGAAAGGAGAGAGACGGGAGAGGGAGAATGAGAGAGAGGAAGGGAGAGAGAGAGAGAGAGAGAGAGAAAGAGATGGAGAGAGAGATGGAGAGAGAGAGATAGAGAGAGAGAGAAAGGGAGAGAGAGGGGGGGGAGAGAAAGAAAGAGAAAGGAGAGAGACGGGAGAGGGAGAATGAGAGAGAGGAAGGGAGAGAGAGAGAGAGAGAGAGAGAGAGAGAAAGAGATGGAGAGAGAGATGGAGAGAGAGAGAGATAGAGAGAGAGAAAGAGATAGAAAGGGAGAGAGAGAGGGGGGGGGAGAAAAAGAAAGTAAAGGAGAGAGACGGGAGAGGGAGAATGAGAGATAGGGAGGGAGAAGGGAGAGAGAGAGAGAAAGAGATGGAGAGAGAGATTGGGAGAGAGAGATAGAGGGGAAGAGGGAGTGATAGAGAAAGAGAAAGCGAGATAGGTGGGAGGGGGGGGGGGCGAGGAGCGAGAGAGAAAGAGAGAAATTGAGAGAGAGAGTGAGTGAGAGAGAAAAAGAGAGAGAGTGAGAGAGAGAGAGAGAGAGAGAGAGAGAGAGAGAGAGAGCACATGTTATATTGTTGTTGTTTGACCCCCCCAGCTCATTTGTTTTGGCCAGAGACACAAATAGTGTGTCATTGATTTACTGGTGGGAAATTCGACAGCGTAGATTGGTGGAAGCCACGTTTCCACGCTAAGAGCACAAGAATTATTATTATATTATTATTATTATTATTATTATTATTATTATTATTATTATTATTATTATTATTATTATTATTATTATTATTATTATTATTATTATTATTATTGTTATTATTATTATTATTATTATTATTATTATTATTATTATTATTATTATTATTATTATTATTATTATTATTATTATTATTATTTTGCTTTTAGGCTGCTTATAAATTTCAAATGACACATTTTCAATGGACGTCTTTGTCTTCAGCCTCTCTGGTGCAATGGTCAACCCGCCGAAACCCAGTCCCAGGTTCACTACCCACTGGTGTACATTTCCCTGAATCCCAGGTTCACTCCCCATTGCTCCCATAACTTTGTCGAGTTTCGGCGGATTTCGGCGGATTTCGGCGGATTTCGTAAAAAAAGAAACACCCATTTTTTAAAATTCAGAATTAAAAAAAATAAATATTGACATTTCTATTGATCGGAGACTGCAAGGATTTGCAATAATTGTCACCCATCCAGTCAGTGATCAGGCTCAGCATCGATTGAAATCTGTGACAGACAGCAGGAGATAACGTAGGGGCTCCGAGATGCCAAGGACACGCGGAAACAATATTGACAACTGTCTGGACACGAGTGGGGGAAAAAACAAAACAAAACAAAACAAAACTAATATCTTGACAAGACACAGCGTACTAATCAATGTTGCGCGGAACTTGAGAATATTGGGGATGTGTGTGTGTGGGTGTGTGTGTGTTTGTGTGTTGTGTGTGTTGGTGTGTGTGTGTGTTGTGTGTGTTGTGTTAGTGTTGGTGTGTGTATGTGTTGTGTGTGTTTTCTTGTGTTTGTGTGTGTAGGTATGTGTGTATGGAGGGGAGGGGGTGAGGTTGAGGCCTGGGGATAAGGGTTAGAAAAGAGAGAACCAGATTAGGGCCTGGATATAGATAGTATGCAGATGACGTCACTCAGGCCTTTGTTATGGTTTTTGCCATCCGCGTTTGTGAGTTGTTCTCACTAAACTGTATTAACCAGACTATAAAAGTTCATGGTTACACAGAGTTTTGTGTGTTTGTCCGTTATACTTCCGGATGGCAATGTTGTGAACTCCTTGGCCAAGCGCATTCTATCTATAGGGTTAGAAAGAGAAACAACAAAATTTCAGAAAAATGTCTGGCGCTGATATTTATGTTGATAAAAAATAAAGAAAAAAAGAAATGAAGCGAGTAGTGGATGGCGTAGGTTGTAGAGCGTCCCATCTCGTGGTCAGGCGTTGGTGCCGGTGCCGTCTGGTCGTGGGTTCGAATCCTCACCGCCGCATATTTAAAAAAATTCTCTATAGATAGTTCGAAGATGACGTCACTCAGGCCGTTGTTATTGTTTTTGCCATACGCGTTTGTGAGTTGTTCTCACTAAACTGTATTAACCAGACCATAGATAGAATGCGCTTGGCCAAGGAGTTCACAACATTGCCATCCGGAAGTATAACGGACCAACACACAAACTCTGTGTAACCATGAACTTTTATAGTCTGGTTAATACAGTTGAGTGAGAACAACTCACAAACGCGGATGGCAAAAACAATAACAAAGGCCTGAGTAACGTCATCTGCATATTATCTATAAAAGTTCATGGTTACATAGAGTTTGTGTCTTTGTCCGTTATACTTCCGGATGGCAATGTTGTGAACTCCTTGGCCAAGCGCATTCTATCTATTGTCCTCTGGTATTTTTCTATTCACTTCATTTCGTGTTTTTTTCTTTTTAGAACCCCAATTGGATTCAGTAGTCTGATGTCACGCGCCCGGCAACGGCGGCCATCTTGGTTCTAAACAAAGAAAATCTTTACTTTTTATTCTTCATGCTGGCGAGAACTTTTCATTCCCTTTTCATATGACTTGTGATCAGAATGTGTAAAGTCAAAACATGATCAAATTGATGGGTTTTTTTTTCCTCTGGATACGCTTTTAAGCTCGCCGGAGAAATATTTCCTACGGCGTCCGCCATTGTTCCGATAGTTTAGAGCCAGTGTTACTAAGTTACCATACGTCATTAGGAAGGAAGTGACAGTACGTACGACTATTGAATCCTATTCCGAAGGGCTGATTTTGTCATTCGTGGTATCAATTTTATTTTGATAAAGACATAGGAACTTTAGTTATTTTGTTCTGATGCGAAATTATTACTTTGTATTATTTAGCACCAAGAAAAATGGTCTACCTCCACAAGCTATTCGTGTAGAATAGGATGCAATAGTCGTAACGTCACTTCCTTCCTAATGACGCATGGTAACTTAGTAACACTGGCTCTAAACTATCGGAACAATTTCGGACGCCCTTATGAAATATTTCTCCGACGAGCATAAAAGTGTATCCAGAGGAGAAAAACATTATAAATATGATCTTGTTTTGACTTTTATACATTCTGATCACAAGACATATGAAAAGTTCTAGCCAGCTTGAATAAAAAAGTAATGATTTTCTTTGTTTGGAACCAAGATGTCAGCCGTTGCCAGGCGGCGTGACATCAGACTACTGAATCCAATTCTAATACAGCTCTTCACTTCCTAAGGGCTGATTTTGTCATTCCTGGTATCAATTTTATTTTGATAAAGAGATAGGAACTTTAGTTAATTTTTCTGATGCAAAATTATTACTTTGTATTATTTACATTTTTGTGCGGCTTTGTGGTCTAGTAGTATGACACTCGCTTTCGGATCGGAAGGTCCTGGGTTCGAGCTTCGCGCTCGGCGTATAGTTGAGTCCTTGGAAAAGGCTCTTAACTCACATTCTCTCACCATACTCAGGTGTAAAATGAGTACCTGGCCGTTAACAGCGTCGTCTTTGTCCGAAAAAGTGTAATATCGCCTAACAGGAGTCATGTCTCGTCCTACATGTTAAAAGTTGCTGTTGACTAGGGACCCCTTGTAAAGCGCTTTTAGCACATTTAGTGGATATTGCTCTATATAAAAGATCAATTTTTTATTTTTTTTTATAATATTTAGCACCAAGAAAATGGTCTTACTCCACAAGCTATTCGTGTAGCGCCCCAAGCGCCCCAAAGTCTTCGACCAATCACAGGAAGTAGATGGAAGATAGAGTGAGACAGATCACACAGAAAATCATGAATTATAGATGGAACGAAATTGCCGTCACTCAACACTTTGTTATTCTTCTTCTTTTTTTAAACATCCATTATAATGATTAGCTCTCACTATAGTATTCTATCAATCAGACTATAAACGTTCAATGTTTACAATTAGTGTCACATATTTTTGTGTAGTTTTGTAGGTTATATTCGGCTAGCGGATTTTGTGAGCATCGGTCGAAAGGGCTTGTTTACAAAGAAGACAAAGACAAATCCAAGATAGAAAAACGACGGAATCCCCCCCCCCCCTCTCTCTCTCTCTCTCTCTCTCTCTCTCTCTCTCTTTCTCTCTCTCTCTCTCTCTTCCTTACTCTCTCTCTCCCTTACTCTCTCTCTCCCTCTCTCTCTCTCCTTTACTCTCTCTCTCCCTTACTCTCTCTCTCCCTTACTCTCTCCCTCTCTCTCTCTCTCGCCCTTACTCTCTCTCTCTCCCTCCCTCTCTCTCTCTCTCTCTCTTTCTCTCCCTCTCTCTCTCTCCCTCTCTCTCGCTCCCCCTTACTCTCTCTCTCTCCCTTACTCTCTCTCTCTCTCTCTCTCTCTCTCTCTCTCTCTCTCTCTCTCTCTCTCTCTCTCTCTGTCTCTCTCCCTTATTCACCCCTCCATCTAAAAAGGTGGATGGATTTAATTAGGAGACTATATTTTCCACCTGGTCACAGAACTGAAAAATAATATAAATATCGGCTTTCTTGGAAGTCCACAGTAAGATGAGGGAAGGGGATGGGGGGGGGGGGGGGGGGGGAATTATGGAGACTCATTGCCAATTACTTCTGCCACCTGATACTGTTACGGGTTGGTTATTATTGATGCTAAGTGTTTAGGTAAAATTCTCACAACATCCGCCGGTCGAGTTAAACAAACCAAACCACAAGACTGTTTATGACCTTTACCGTTTATTGATATTGATGCTATGAGTTGAGCTAAAAAAACTTATAACATCCGCCAGCCGGATATGACGTACCCACACACAAAAACTATGTGTAACCTTAAACGTTTATAGTCTTATTAATAGAATTAAGTGAGAACTCCTCATAAAAATGGCTGGTTAAAAATACTATACCTCATAGCGCACAACTTATATAATATGTGACCCATCGTCTCAAAACGGTATTATGTCGGAACGAACCAGATGCTTAAAAGCCGAATTAAATGTTAAACTGGTCCAAAATATAAATTATTGGCATTAGGACCCTAAAATATGGTATCCATTCTCCTCAATAAAACATACAAACTCAACACAAGTCTGATATTTCTGGCTGTAAATTCAATTTTCAACATCTTAATCATCCCGCCTTAATACCGTTTTGAGGCGAAGGGTCACATATATTACTTAAATTGCATATAATATAATGAGCTTAAAAGTTACGGCACGAGGGTGACCCCGGTATAAAATCTCTCTAGACAACAGGTCACCGTATATCATTTACTTTATAAACCACTTTTTTTGTGTTTTGGAAAATTCACCATGTTCAATGCGCTTTATTTGCAATGCTCATAATCTCCAGTCTCATAAAGAGAACCATAAAGAGACAATGTATAAGCCAGTCCAGTGCATACAGTTTATTCCCAGCGGGAAAACCCATTAGATGTCAAAATAGAAAGAACATTGAGGCATTCCTCCAGCGGGGATTAACCCCGCACTTCCTGGAATAGAATCAAAGGGAATCAAAGACTGGGCGAGGCATTATGATGAGCAGACCGACCTCCCAATACGAAAAATTCGTAAAAATTACGAATTTTTGGCTCCAATAGGCTTCAACAGACAGTCATGACGTCACTTCCCTCGTAATTGACGCATAGTAACTTAGTAACTGGTTCTAAACCATCGGAACAATGGCGGACGCCCTTATGAATTACTTCTCCGACGAGCATAAAAGTGTATCCAGAGGAAAAAAACAGTATAAATAATATGATCATGTTTTGACTTTTATACATTCTGATCACAAGGCATATGAAAAGTTCTAGACAGCATTAAGATTAAAAAGTAATGATTTTCTTTGATTAGAACAAAGATGGCCGCTGTTGCCGGGCGACGTGACATCAGACTATTGAATCCTATTTCAGAACACTATAAGTTATTAAAACTTATTGAAAATAAAAGTTGATGCCAGACAGCATCGTTAAGGATTTTTTTTTTAAATTGAGCTTTATATAGCGCAATATCCACTAAATGTGCTCAAAGCGCTTTACAAGTGGTCCCTGGTCAACAGCAACATTTAACATTTAGGACGGGACATGACGCCTGTTAGGCGATATTACAATTTATCAGACAAAGACAACGCTGTTTAACGGCCAGGTACTCATTTTTTACACGGTGAGAGAATGTGAGTAAAGAGCCTTTTTTTCCAAGGACTCAACTATGCGCCGAGTGCGAGGCTCGAACCCAGGACCTTCCGATCCGAAAGCTAGACCACATAGCCGCAATGATGTCTTAATGAATCCTTGAGAGGGTATAGATAGTATGCGCTTGGCTAAGAAGCTCAAAACATTGCCATCCGGAAGTATAACGAACCAACACACAAAACTGTGTGTATCCATGAACATTTATAGTCAGGTTAATACAGTTCAGTGAGCATAACTCATAAACGCGGATGGCACAAAACAATAACAAAGACGTGAGTGACGTCATCTTCGAACTGTCTATATTGTTGATTTTTGAAGATTAAAGATAACATTTCTGTCTCCTAAAAATTACGATTTTTTTTTGGTTACATTTTCACGTTGGCAGGTCTGATTATGAGTCATGGGAGATTGCTGGAGGCGGGCAGAGATTACAGGGAAATCCAGCCAGCAGGATAATTCTCGAAAACAACAGAAAACGTTGATAGCCTAATTAAATTTAGTTTTTAGCTTTCAGGTTTCTTTAACTTGTTAACTGCTGTTATCTGGGGGGTTGGGGGAGAGGCGGAGAGGGAGAGGGGAGGGGGGGAGAGGGGGGGAGAGGGGGGAAGGGGGGGGGGAGGGGGGGAGGGGTAAGGGGGAGAGGGGGAGGGGGGAGAGGGGGGAGGGCGTTATTTAAAAATTTGGCCAGAAAACTCGTCCTTCAAGAATCAATCGATTTAAATGACCCTCATCTTGGCAAACGCTTTCAAACCTGGGACTTCGTGAGGTTTTACTTTAGGTCCCAGGTTTGAGAGTTTTTGCTAAGACGAGGGTCGTTTAAATCGATCGATATGTAATTTGAAGGACGAGTTTTCTGGTCAAATTTTTTAAATATCCAGTTCATCTGTTTTCGGATATTATCATATTGGAGCTTGCATTCAATTTCACATCGTTATTCATTTCAAGGCCTTCAAGTACGAAGTCTGTGCCAGACATCTGTGATCATGGTACGCCATTCATCTCTCTCATCAGATAACCCCAGAAAACTAATATTACTCTTCTCTTTCATTGTCACCCAGCTGTTCAAACCATTCAAATAATATATCTCCAATGGGATGAATTAAGGGAATTCCTTTTTAATTTTTTTTTTTTTTTTTTTAAAGTTTTGCCGGTGTAAATGAGAAATGTCGGATGTCGGCCCGAGTTGCATCCAAAACACATTCCCGCCGGCCCGTGAATTCATTTAGCTTGTCACAGATTGACACTAAAAGCAATCCGAGTGCTCTCCCCTTGCCAAATAACTCTATTGTCATAAAAATATAACTTTAATCCATTTTCGGCGAGATTCGGTTCAATTGAAGTCTCTAAGAGGGGGGCGGGGTCGAATGTGGCCGAGTGGTTCAGGCATTGGACTATGACCCGGATGGTCCAGGCTTCGAGCTCCCTCTTTAGATAGACATTTTCGTTTTTGTTTTAAAGGGAGGGGGGGGGGGGGGGGGGGGTTGGCCGAGTGGTAAAGACATTGATTGCGCTGTGACCTGGAAGTTCCCGGGTTCGAGCTCCTGCTTCAGACATTTTCGTTTTATTTTTGTTGGGTTTTTTATCTTAGGCAAGATTGTTAACCCCCATATTAATTTGCTCACTGTGACAATATTGGTGATTCCTGTTGACATCAGATATCTTGTTTGATGAATTATCTATAACGTTCCTTCGTGGAATGCCTAGGCGACGATTTTGAACGCATATTTGAGAAATTGTTATCGTTAAAAACATAAAACCGCCCCTGAGATCAGAAGTTTGTGGTGTGACAATCGCTTTCGAACAGGAAGGTCCAAGGTTCGACTCCCGCTCTGAGCCAAGGCGTAGTTGAGCACTTGGGAAAAGGCTCTTTACTCACATTCTCTCACAGTACATAAATGTGTGAGTATCTGACCATAAACAGCTTTTTCTTTATGTGAACAAAAACATGAATATCTCCTAACAGGCGTCATGTTATGTCTCGTTATACATGTTAAATGTTGCTGTTATTGGCTAGAAACACATTGTAAAGAGCTCTGAGAAAATTTAGTTTATTTTGCGCTATATAAATACTCATTTTTTTTTCTTTTTTTTTTTTTTTTTTTTTTTTGGGGGGGGGGGGGGGGGGGGGGAGGTTATTTTAAGCCAAATTACTTTCGAAATATCTCAAGTCACTCCACCTTTTACGTCTGTTAAAGTTTTTTTTTTAAATTAAAAATTGAGCTTTTATATAGCGCAATAAATACTAAACGTGCTCAAAGCGCTTTACAGAGGGTCCTCGACCAACAGCAACACATAACATTTAGTATGAGACATGACACCTGTTAGGCGATATTACATGTTTATCCGACATAGACAACGATGTTAACGCCCAGGTACTCATTTTTCACCCTAGTACGGTGAGAGAATGTGATTAAAGAGCCTTTTCCAAAGACTCAACTAGACGCCGAGCGAGGCTCGTCGAACCCAGGGCCGTCCGATCACGAAATCCAGTGTCATTCCACTAGACCACATTATATCAACATTTTTAAATAACAAACGTAACTATTATTGAGCTTTATTGGGCTTTATATAGCGCAATATCCACTAAATGTGCTCAAAGCGCTTAACAAGGGGTCCCTGGTCAACAGCAACATTTAACATGTAGGACGGGACATGCCGCCTGTTAGGCGATATTACAATTTTTCGGACAAAGAGAACGCTGTTAATGACCAGGTACTCATTTTACACCTGAGTACGGTGAGAGAATATGAGTAAAGGGCATTTTCCAAGGGCTCAACTATGTGCCGAGCGTGAGGCTCGAACCCACTACCTTCCGATCCGAAAGCGAGTGTCATGCCACTAGACCACATAGCCGCAAAAAAAATTATTACAACAGTATCAACACGATTGAACAGCTATGACATCTCAAGGCTGATACAAATGGATAAAAGCTAGAAACGGGCGCTTACATGACCTACATAGTGTTGAAAGCGCCGTTTAATACTTATTTGTGTCAGTGCATGACATACTCAGTCGGAAGGTGAAAATTTTGGATTTGCATTTCTTTTTCACATCTGCTGAAAGATTTTGCTCCCAAGAGCATTTTAATCTTTCTTTGAAGTAAATCGGGTGATTTTTCATGAAGTTATGGTCAGATGTATGGGAAAGGTATCCAGCAACTTTTCTCAAATTTCATACTTTTTCAACTTGACTATAGCTGTAAAAAATATTTAGAAGTGAAGTTAAGCTTTGATATTTCCCGAAGATGTACAAAAAGGGTTGATTTAATCATTTATGACAAGAACTCATTTTGGATACAAATTGAGCTTCTAACTAAACTTGGCAATATCTCAGTTCAAATCTTTTCACCATCTGACTGATTATGTCATTCACTGTAACAAATACAATCGTTTCTATGTTATATGTTTGTGTTGAGAATATTGGCTATTAAGCTTAACTGCTGGCCAGGTAACTTCGCGATGGTTGTGTGGTGAACCCGCGGTCTCCAGAAATCGGTGAGAGAGAGCTCTAGAACTGACCTGAGTTTGAAACGAATATTTTTGTGTTCGTGGATAGCTCATACGGTAGAGTCACGCTCTCACCGGCCAGGCGGAGTTGTCGTACCAATTAGGCCGCAGGTTCAAACCCCACCACCGCCGCGAAATTTTTTTATTCTCTATTGCCTTCTGGCACTTTTCTACTCACTTCATCTCTTGTTGTTACCAACAAATACATTATAGCCCGCACAAGTTAGCTTCAAATTGAACACCGGCTGTAAGAGGTTAACACTTTTTTTCTATTTTTAAAAAGAATCATAGAGATTATAAGCATTGCTGTAAGATGAAAGAATTAGGGTGTACTTTGGGTGGGAGATGGCGAGAATTTGAGGACATAATAGAGACGGGCTGGAGATATTGGGAGTGAATGGAAAGCACTGGTAATTGATGGATCGAATCGATGCTATGCGTTTAGGTAAAAATATTCACAACATCCGCCAGCCGGATATATTGTACACACAGAGCTATGCAATTATTTTTTGTTTAAATTGAGCTTTATAGAGCGCAACATCCACCAAATGTGCTCAAAGAGCTTTACAAGGGGTCCCTGGTCAATAGCAACATTTAACATATAGGACGGGATATATATAATATTCCGGCTATTTTCTTAGTTGTTGAGTGAACTCTTCTTTCAATGTTTGACATTCTTATAATCTGTATTAGCGTGGTAAATCAATGAAGGCACTATGAAATTGGCTTTACAGTCGTGACGTGACGTCACTTCCCTCGTAATGACCCATTTTAACTTAGTAACTGGTTCTAAACTATCGGAACAAGTCAGTTAGTATGCGCTTGGCTAAGAAACCCACAACATTGCCATCCGGAAGTATAACGGACCAACACACAAAACTATGTGTAACCATGAACGTTTATAGTCTGGATAATACAGTTTAGTGAGAATTACTCATAAACGCGGATGGCAAAAAAAACCCCAATAACAATGACCTGAGTGACGTCACCTTCACTCTATCTATATAAAAGCTCAATTTATAGATAGTTCGAGGATGACGTCACTCAGGTCTTTGTTATTGTTTTTTGCCATCCGCGTTTATGAGTAATTCTCACTGAACTGTATTAACCCGACTATAAACTTTCATGGATACACACAGTTTTGTGTCCGCTATACTTCCGGATGGCAATGCTATGAGCTTCTTAGGCAAGCGCATACTATCTATAAATCATCTTGTCTATATTTAGAAAACTCTTTTCTTTCTACTTTCTTCCAACACAACTCAGGGTTGCCAGATTATTTTCAGGCATTCTGCCAACTGGATTTAAAAAATCTGCCAAATACCACAAAAATCTGCCAAATCGTACTATTTATAGTTACTTCTTTGAAAACTCATCAGTTTTGTTAAACAAAAAATTCGAAAGGCCGATGTCATAATTTTTTTTATTCATTTCCCAAGTTTAAAAAAAGCACTAATACATAAAAATTGCCATGGAAAACGTGGAAAATAAAATCTGCCAAATATCTGCCAAACTGCCAAACCGTTTTTTTTTCTTTCTGCAAGACGACTTCAAATTCTGCCAAAAAAAAACAGGACATTTGGCAGAATATCTGCCAAATTGGCATCCCTGACACAACTCGACATTCACCCCTTCCACCTCCACTCTGAACACATTACACAGACGCATTCACACATACGTACAGCATAAGAAGACTTTAACATAAGAAATAATCAAATAGATGCACTCAGCCCTGACGCCAACTCGACCTCATTAATTCATAGAAAGGGGACGTAACTCTGCCCTCTAACCGGATGTTTGAATACGTCACACTTCCGCCTGATGGGAATTATCTCCCATTTGTCGCCATCGGAGATTCTATGGAAGATCTATGCGTTGACTGGCAGAACATCGCTTTCAGATTTTGTGTTTTGTTTTGTTTTGTTTTTGTTTTTGTTTGTTTCAAGAACGTTTGTGGTCGCCCCCCACCTCCATAGAAGCCATCTTCTATTGATGCTATGCGTTTAGATAAAATATTCAAAATACTTGCCCGCCAGATATAACGAATCGAATTAAGAAATTATTAAGGAGCAGGTACCTGTGTAAGACAGAGAACTGAACTAGTGTGTATGAAAGGTGTGTCTGTCGACTGATTTATTTATTTTATTTTTTTTGTATTTTTATTTTTTGCCTTGTCTGGTACCTTCCATACACGCTTGTTACAGTTTTTAAATTTTTAAATTGAGCATTTATATAGCGCAGTATCCACTTAAGGTGCTCAATGCGCTTTACAAGGGGTCCCTGGTCAACAGCAACATTTAACATGTAGGACGAGACATGACGCCTGTTAGGCGATATTACAATTTTTCGGACAAGGACAACGCTGTTAACGGCCAGGTACTCATTTTACACCTGAGTACGGTGAGAGAATGTGAGTAAAGAGTTTTTCCAAGGACTCAACTATGCGCCGAGCGAGGCTCGAACCCAGGACCTTCCGATCCGAAAGCGAGTGTCATACCACAAGACCACATAGCCGCACAGTTCTTTATATATAGCGTACCAACACACAAAACTCTTTGAAACCTTGAACATTTATAGTCTGAATGGTATTCAGGTGTGCTGAAATATTCTGTAAGCGTTGAATAAAATTCTTATTCAACGCGTTCAAAGCATTATTCAACGATTACGTATTTACTATGAAATTATAGGGTTTTCCAATGGGAGGGGTGGAATATAACCGAGTCATCAATCACATGATTCGTTGTTGTCCAACGATTGGATATTTCTTTTATAAATTATGTAAACTCGTTTTTTGTTTTTTGAAATGAGAACTTTATACCTACTGATAGGTCAAGCTGACACAATGGTCTATTATGATATGGATGTTGTATTGTTTGAATACTGTTAACACTTTTTTGTTATTGTTTAGGTCATTGTGAACACATTGCCACGTGACCAATGCCTCGAGCACATGGAATAATTATATAAATCGTCCCCATTGGGTTTTTAGTCGGGTTGGACCAGAAACTACAAATTAATTCTTGTTAAATTCTAAATTATAACTATATAAGTGTAATCAATCCACTTTGAGATTTAGCTTTTATATAGGGCAATATCCACTAAACGTGCTCAAAGCGCTTCACAAATGGTCCCTGACCAACAGCAACACGTAACAAGTAGAACGAGACTTGACGCCTGTTAGGCGAAATTACAATTATTTTTTTTTTTTTGGACTGAGACAACGCTGTGAACGGCCAGGTATATTTTTCACCAGAATGCGGTGAGAGAATGTGAGTAAAGAGCCTTTTTCAAGGACTCATTGGCTACGGGCCGCTCAGAGTGGGATCAAACCCTGGACCTTCCCATCCGAAGGCGAGTGTCATAGCCACTTGACCACATGTAACACACATATAGCCGTCTCGTATCTATAGATATAAGGAAGTCGACGTCACTCGGGTTATTGATTTTTGCCATCCACGTTTATGAGTAATTCTCACTTTACTATATTATCCAGACTATAAAAGTTCAAGGTTACGCAGAGCTTTGTGTGTTGGTCCGCTATATTTCCGGATGGCAATGTTGTGAGCTTCTTAGCCAAGCGCATACTATCTATACATTTATTAAAAAATCGTTATATCCATGAGCATCGTATAATATCGGCACGCTCGGATTTTAGGCTGTTTACCGTCTTGACACAGTCTGACATAGATACCCATAATCTGCTTTTAAAACCCCCACTGCCACCCCACATGTTTATCGTCTTGACACAGCCTGACATAGATACCCATAGTCTGCTATTAAAACCCCCACTGCCACCCCACATGTTTGCAGTTCCTGTATTTAAGTCTAGGATGTGATTAGTTTGTTTTGAGCAAACTTTACCGTGAGGTCAATGACTCGAGCACTAGGACAAAAAAAAAGATATTATAGAAGGAACGATATTGACGTCACTTAGCTTTTTTAAAAATTGTTTTTAGACAGCCTTTTTGCTGATTAACGTTTTAAGGTTACCGTACACATAGTTTTGTCTGTTAGTTAAAAGCGGCTGGCGGGTGTTGTGAGTATTTTAGCTAAACGCAGAACATCATCATTTTTTTTTTAATGTGTGTTTAGTTTGGTTAATAATTTTTTGTTGGTTTTCTTCTATGGTATTGTTTTTCACTGAAATAAAAAAATTAGTCTATGGCAATAAATACCCAATGTAAATGTCGGGAAGTGGATAAATGTGACCCTTCGTCTCAAAACGGTATTAAGTCGGGATGATTAAGATGCTGAAAATGGAATTTATAGCCAGAAATATCAGACTTAAGTTGAGTTTGTTTGCTTTATAGAGGAGAAGGAATATCATATTTCACTGTGCTATATACCAATGTGTCATATGTTTGACCAGTTTGACTCTAATTTGACTTTTTAGCATCTGGTCCATCCCGACATAATACCGTTTTGAGCCGTTTGGTCACACATGAAGTTTATCTTATCTTATATTTCTTATCTTATCTTATCAACAGATAATAATAATAATAATAATAATAATAATAATAATAATAATAATAATAATAATAATAATAATAATAATAAATAATATATAATAAATGGCATTTATATAGCGCTTTACCCCGTTGTCACAGGCTCTAAGCGCTTTACAGTGATATATA
>NC_088374.1:10578364-10587759 GCF_034508935.2 Berghia stephanieae
TGTGCGTTTAGACATTTTACCCACAACAATCCGCCATCCGGATATAACGTGTCGACACACAAAACTATGTGTGAGCTTGATAGAACTTATGGATAGTCCACCGTATAGATGCTCTGCGCTTGGTTAAGAAACTCACAACATTGCCATCCTGAAGTATAACGGACCAACACACAAAACTATGTGTAACAATGAACGTTTATAGTCTGGTTACTACAGTTTAGTGAGAATTACTCATAAACGCGGATGGCAAAAACCAATAACAAAGACCTGAGTGACGTCAACTTCATACTATCTATACTGTTCTATCTCTTCCTCTTCATCTCTCGTCCAGATCGTTCGGCTATGTGATCTTGTGGTAGTATGACACTCCCTTTCGAATCGGAAGGTCATGGGTTCCAGCCTCGCTCGCTCACTCGCTCGGCGCATAGTTGAGTCCTTGGAAAAGACTCTTTACGCCGTACTCAGGTGTAAAATGTGTGCCTGGCCGTTAACAGCGTTGTCTCCTTCTATATTTTACGTTGGACAGGGACCCGTTTGTAAAGATTCTTTGAGCACGTTAAATGGATATTGCGGTATACAAAAACTCATTATTATTATTATTATTATTATTATTATTATTATTATTATTATTATTATTATTATTATTATTATTATTATTATTATTATTAAGGAAGAGAATTGGTCCGACCGTCCCTCGGGGACAGATAAAAAAGAAAAAAAAAAAAAAAGAAAAAAAAAGAAAATGAAAGAAAGAAAAAAAAAGAAAAAAAAAGAAAAGAAAAAAAAAACAAAAAAAGAAAAAGAAAAAAAATTAAGCCAAAAGTTTCTTTTTTAATCCGAAAAAAAACAATCAAAAATTTTCGGTTAAAAAAGAGAAAAATTTCTGAAAAAAAAAAAGAATATAAAAGTAAGCCAAAAATTTCTTTTTTAATCCGAAAAATAGCAAAGATTTTTGGTTAAAAAAGAGAAAAAGTTTTGAAAAAAAAAAAAGAAAAAATCTATCTAAAAAAATGGGAATGTCTTCAGGATAGCAGATGCCTCTTCGTCGTCCAACTCCATTCGCTTGGTGGGTGTCGTCCACTAAATCAGCTCCAGATGCAGAGTTTTGTTGCGTAACGCGGACGTAACAGAATTAAAAGGTCGCACAAATAACATTTTATTTGACCCGCTCGATAGATGGATAGAGAAATGTAGCGGTGATGAATTGTGCGTCGTTTTTTGGGGGAATATTTTTGTTTTTTTGTCTTTTTTTTGTTGGTTTTGGGTTGGTTTTTTTTTGGGGGGGGGGGGGGGGGGGTTTAATGGGTTTTTTTCTTCTGGTTTAAAAGACAGCTTGGATGGTCTCCCTCACAGTAATGAGAATAATAATAATAATAATAATAATAATAATAATAATAATAATAATAATAATAATATAATAATAATAATAATAATAATAATAATAACAATATCATCATCATTATTATATCAGAAATATTCCTCCGACAAGAGAACAGCAACAAAAACAAAGCCACATGACGTCAGCTTCATCCATTCTATCACACACAAAAATTTTCCCACGATTTTTTTAAATCTCAGAAAAGAAAAAAATACAGAATCTCATTAGCGAGTCCTTGTTTTATCGATATTGATATTAGACACGATACGATGTGTCCGACAATAAATCGATATGATTTGATGGAGACATAATTCATTGTCTTAATAAGGCGTGTCATCTTCTTTTTCTTTTAGGATAGGATGCTTGTAGGGGTAGAGGGCTTCTGTCTATTAAGAATTCAGATGTACGCGCGCACACACGCGCATGAGCGCACACACACACACACACACACACACACACACCCTATTCTAATACCGTTTTAAACGGATGGGCCACAAACGTTTAAGAACTTAACTGATGAATGTTTATCTACTTACTCACTTCTGTGCCATTTCATAATAAAAAAGATAAATGAGCTTTCATATAGCGCAATATCCACTAAACGTGCTCAAAGCGTTTTACAAGGGGTGCCTAGTCAACAGCAACATTTAACATTTAGGACGGGACATGACGCTTGTTAGGCAGGCGATGTTGCAATTTTTTTCTGACAGAGACAACGCTGTTAACGGCCAGGTACTCATTTTACACCTGAGTACGTTGAGAGAATGTGAGTAAAGAACCTTCTCCAAGGACTCAACTATGCGCCGAGGGAGGCTCGAACCCAGGACCTTCCGATCCGAAATCGAGTGTCAAACCACTAGACCACATAGCCGCATATTGCTCTATAAAAAAATAAAAAAAATAAAAATAATACACACACACACACACACACACACACACACACACATATATATATATATATAATATTTCAAGTTGGAGGAAAGAATGTTTCGTGTGTTTGGCATGTAAGTGTATCCTATTTTGATGGCGTTTTTGTTCATGACGGGATGTAGGACGTGACCTGGAGGGAAGCATTTTTATAGTAGATGGAAGAATTTGTTACCGATAGAGGTTGTCACGTTCTTGCTGTAGGGTGGGTTGAACCATGTTATATGTCGTTTTCTTTGACTTTTGTTTTTAAATTTCGGGGTGGCTATGGTCTCTTCTTCATATTTGAGTTTGTTGTCATAGCAAGTTTTTTTGTAGTGCGTTTGTGTACGGTGGGATTGCATCGTTGAATATGTTGTTGTTTGTAGAGTTGTTAGATAGTCGTTTGTTAATGCTCTGGGATGTTTTTTGTATTATAGATAGTTCGAAGATGACGTCACTCAGGCCTTTGTTATTGTTTTTGCCATCGGCGTTTGTGAGTTGTTCTCACTAAACTGTATTAACCAGACTATAAAAGTTCATGGTTACACAGAGTTTGTGTGTTGGTCCGTTATACTTCCGGATGTCAATGTTGTGAACTCCTTGGCCAAGCGCATTCTATCTATAGATGGCTGGTGGTTGCTATGTCTATGGACGTACAATGGGATGTTGTTGGGTTTTGATAATGGTTGGTAGGTGCCGTTGTTCAGGTTGATGGTTTTGTCTAGGAAATCGAATGTCTTTAAATTTAAATTCAGCCTTTATATAGCGCAATATCCACTAAACGTGCTCAAAGCGCTTTACAATGGGTCCCTGGCCAACAGCAACATTTACATGTAGGACGGGACATAGCGCCTGTTAGGCGATATTACAATTTTTTCGGACAGAGACAACGCTGTTAACGGCCATGTACTCATTTTACATCTGAGTACGGTGAGAGAAATGTGAGTAAAGAGCCCTCTCCAAGGACTCAACTATGCACCGAGCGAGGTTCGAACCCAGGACCTTCCAATCCGAAAGCGGGTGTCTTACACCAACATCAAAAAAGTTCTTTGTGTTGGCTTCGATGGTAATTTTAAGATTGTTGTCCTGGAAGATTTTAAATAAGAATCACATTCTTTATAATTTCAGTCTGTCTCGGTCTTTCATTGCACAATGCGAGTCCGTCGTCTCTGTCTGTATAGTCCAATGTTTATATCAAGATGTTGCAGTTGGAAGAGTAGGTATATTCCGACGAGCCGGCATGTTTCTGCTCCGTCAAAGCTTCCAATGGTGACATCAAAGTTCATTGATTTTTTGTTATCCATGCTACTCCATTGTTTTATAACGATGTGTTCTTCTTCGAGTACAGGATGATAGGGATTTCTTCATCTCACCAACATAAGTGCCTGCTCCACTCACTTTTCTGAACTAGATACTATGCGGTTCCGGGTTCCATCCCACATCGGGTACATGTTGGACAGGTGGAACGTCCCCACTGATGAAGCGATTTGGCCGTGAGGCAGGTCCTCGACCGAAGCCGAATCGCTACCACCCAGTGTCTCCTCTTACTGTTGCCAACCAAGTTTCAGGAGTCTGCAGATGCATCTTCGTGCAATTCCTCTTAGGCGACTCCCCATCTTCTTGTTCGTTCTCCAAGTTTCTGTTGCGTCTAGGAGAACAGAGCAGACGTTGTATTGGTAGACCTTATTTTGGTATGCAAGGATTGATTGATCGATCAATTGATTGATTGATTGATTGATTGATTGATTGATTGATTGATTGATTGATTGATTGATTGATTGATTGATTGATTGATTGATCGATCGATCGATCGATTGATTGATTGATTGATTGATCGATCGATTGATTGATCGATCAATTGATTGATTGATTGATTGATTGATTGATTGATTGATTGATTGATTGATTGATTGATTGATTGATTGATCGATCGATCGATTGATTGATTGATTGATTGATCGATCGATTGATTGATCGGTCGATCGATTGATCGATTGATTGGTCGATCGATTGATTGATTGATCGATCGATCGATTGATTTGATCGATCGATTGATCGATTGATTGATTGATTGATTGATTGATTGATTGATTGGTTGATTGATTGATTGATTGATCGATCGATTGATTGATTGATTGATCGATCGATCGATTGATTGATTGATTGATCGATCGATCGATCGATTGATTGATTGATTGATTGATTGATTGGTTGATTGATTGATTGATTGATTGATTGATTGATTGATTGATTGATTGATTGATTGATTGATTGATTGATTGATTGATTGAGTGATTGATTGATTGATTGATTGATTGATTGATTGGATTGATTGATTGATTGATTGATTGATTGATTGATTGATTGATTGATTGATTGATTGATTGATTGATTGATTGATTGATTGATTGATTGATTGATTGATTGATTGGTTGATTGATTGATTGGTCGATTGATTGATTGATTGGTTGATTGATTGATTGATTGATTGATTGATTGATTGATTGATCGATCGAGTGATCGAGTGATCGATCGATCGATCGATCGATTGATTGATTGATTGATTGATTGATTGATTGATTGATTGATTGATTGATTGATTGATTGATTGATTGATCGATCGATTGATTGAGCTTTTATATGGCGCAATAGCCACTAAACGTGCTCAAAGCGCATTACAAGGAGTCCCTGGCCTACAGCAACATTTTTCAGACAGAAACAACGCCAGGCCATTTTACACCTGAGTACGGTGAGAGAATGTGAGAAAAGAGCCTTTTCCAGGGACTTAACTATGCGCCGCCCAAAGCGAAGCTCGAACGCAGGACCTTCTGATCCGAAAGCGAGTGTCATACCACTAGACCTAGCCATGCGAAAACAAAATTGTCCACCATATCATGGTCAATTACATACCTAATTTGACACATGATAAATTATAGAGATACAAACGGAATATCACATTCCATATATATGTCATGTATACGATAATTCTGTCAATATGTCCATTCTAAATTATACGCGATTGGTGCTATGTGTTTAGGCAAAATACTCACAACATCCGCCAGCAGGATATAACGTATAGATGTTATTTGAACCATTCTTCTTTGCCTTACTTTTTCTTGGGTACTTTTATTTGTTAATTAATCCTATAAGTTGTTCACAATCTGATTTTCTTCATTTTTGCTTGCGCTCAAATGATCTAAATATGTGGCAAGGGCTGTTACTGACCTACTTACTTACTTAGTTACTTATCCGTGGCCTACGATTGTATGCACGTTGCATATCACGTGCCTCAATGACCATCTGTCCCCTGCCTCCCTCATGTACTCAGGAGTTTGTAGGGATGTTGGTTCTTGAAGACCCCAAACCTAACTAGAGCTTTTACAAGAGCTTTTGTATAGCGCAATACCCACTAAACGTGCTCAAAAGTGCTTTACAAAGGGTCCCTGACCAACAGCAACACGTAACAATTAGAACGAGACATAAAGCCTGTTAGTGATATTACAAAAAAAAATTTCCGACAGAGATAACGTTGTTGACGGCCAGGTACTCATTTTACACCTGCGTACGGTGAGAGAATGTGAGTAAAATAAATAGTCTTTTCCAACGACTCAACTATGCGCCGAGCGAGGCTCGAACTCAGGACCATCTGATCCGAAAGCGAGTGTCATTCCACAAGACCTTATAGCCGCACTCGGAGTTTGTAGGGATGCTGCTTGTTGACATCCTCAAACTGGTCACGAACGTCAGCCTCTGACGACCACATCATAATCATCATCATCATCATTGCCTTTTTCACACTGGGTCAGGGTATAGGCCACAGACAAACAGTTTCCATCCTTCTCTATCATCATCATCATCATTGCCTTTTTCACCCTGGGTCAGGGTATAGGCCACAGACAAACAGTTTCCATCCTTCTATATCATCATCATCATCATTGCCTTTTTCACCCTGGGTCAGGGTATAGGCCACAGACAAACAGTGTCCATCCTTCTATATCATCATCATCATCATCATTGCCTTTTTCACCCTGGGTCAGGGTATAGGCCACAGACAAACAGTTTCCATCCTTCTATATCATCATCATCATCATTGCCTTTTTCACCCTGGGTCAGGGCATAGGCCACAGACAAACAGTGTCCATCCTTCCTTATCATCATCATCACCATTGCCTTTTTCACCCTGGGTCAGGGTATAGACCACAGACAAAAAGTTTCCATCCTTCTCTATCCTGAGCTGTCTTTTAAATCTCATTCCAGGTCTTACCACTTCTCTGTATATCAGCTTCTTTAATTCTTCTCCATGTTCCTCGTGGCCTTCCCCTTGATCTTCTGCCCTAATTCATTCCTACTCCCTGTGTATGAATCCCGTCCCCTCTCCCTGAATATAAAATCTTCTCCCCAGACTTGAGGTGTTTCTGTTCGGATTGTATCCAATGGGTTTCGCTTACTCCAAGCATATGCAGCCTGTATCCTCTGTCGACCACGAGCTATTTTTCCTTCCATGTAGCCACTGAGTGTGAGGCTTTCAATGTGCCCTCGTCGTCACACATGACCAAGAAAGCCCATTTGTGACCCTTCGCCTGAAAACGGTATTAAGTCGGGATGGTTAAGATATTGAATTTTAATTTATAGCCAGAGTTTGTATGTTTTATTGAGGAGAATGGCAACCATATTTTAGGGTGCTAATGCCAACAATTTATATTTTTGACCATTTTAACATTTAATTCGGCTTTTAAGCATCTAATTCGTTCCGACATAATACCGTTTTGAGACGATGGGTCACATTTGCCTTATTCTGATGGGTTTTCACTATTGGATTCGATAGTCTGATGTCACGTCCGCCCAGCAACCAGCAGCTTTTTTCTAAACAAGAAAAATCGGTACTTTTTATTCTTCATGCTGGCTAGAACTTTTTCACATGTCATGAGATCAGAATGTATAAAAGTCAAAATATGATCAGTTATAATGCTTTTCTCCTCTGGATACACGTTTATACTCGTCGGAGAAGTATTCCATCAGGGCGTCCGTCATTGTTCCGATAGTTTAGAAAAAGAACTAAGTTACTATGCTTCAATATGAGGGAAGTGAGTATATGACTGTTAAAGCCTATTTAAATGGGTCTCCCTATTATATGCAAAACTACGTTTGTTATTCTATCTTACCATCTTCTGTACAACCACATTTCGAAAGCTTCTAGGCGGTTATAGATAGTATGCAGATGACGTCACTCAGGCCTTTGTTATTGTTTTTGCCATCCGCGTTTGTGAGTTGTTCTCACTAAACTGTATGAACCTGACTATAAAAGTTCATGGTTACACAGAGTTTGTGTGTTGGTCCGTTATACTTCCGGATGGCAATGTTGTGAACTCCTTGGCCAAGCGCATTCTATCAATAGGCTGTAAAATCCTTAGAAGAAAAAAAAAAACAGGATTATTGATAGAAGATTATTATGATATTTAAGTCTAGATAATTTCAGTTTCAATGTTAACCGTTTATCACATGTCACTTACGAGGGTGAAGTTAAGTCGAGTGTCTATGCCGTAAAACCCTTAAAAAACAAACAATTGGATTATTGATAAAAGATTTATTATGATATTTATTTAAGTCAAGATAAATTCAGTTCCATCGTTATCTAACCGATTATCACACGTCATTATGAGGGTGGAGTTTAAAGTCGCGGGTCTAGGCCGTAAAACCCTTAAAAAACAAACAACTGGATTATTGAAAAAAGATTTATTATGATATTTATTTAAGTCAAGATAAATTCAGTTTCATTATTATCTAACCGTTTATCACGTGTCACCTTCGAGGGTGGAGTTTAAGTCGCTTGTCAAACAGTTCGCGTCGCGAGTTTGCCACCGACAACGACGACGACGCAATTCTGCATGTGGTTTGCACACGTTACGTCGTCGCAAAGCCGCCCCTCGCCCGTCGCCGCGCAAGAAATACGGCGGCCGTTTCGTTTTTTTTACACATGGCAATGATGATGGCCGATTGTGAGTTTGGATTTGGCGGGGTGTTTGTTTAGATTTGGGAGGGGGGGGGGGGGGGGGGGGGGTTAGGGAGAGAGAGAGAGAGAGGGAGGGAGGGAGGGAGTGAGCGGATGAGCGGCGGGTGAGTACTCGATCTGATGTCCACCACAAGTGGTGAGAGTGAGTTTTTGGAAGTTTTCGTCTCACTGTCATGTCTTGTTGCATGGCGTTATAGTGGTTGTAATCAAATTGATTATTAGATTTACTAATCTTTTCTCCCCTGTTTGGATGTAAGCGGTTTGACCAAAGTTTGTTGTGATAAATTAATGGATAGATATGTGTTAAAGCATGGAAGAAGTTGGGTTGTTTTTTTTTCTTGATTATTTTTTCTTTCTTTCTTTTTTTTTTCTTCTTCTTTTGTTGTAATAAACCAAAAAAAAAAAATAATGATACAAATGGTAGCTTCATAAAAAAAAAAGAAAAAAGAAATAGCAGACGCGGAACGTTTCAAGTTCAAAACCCTTCCTCAGCCAACCAAAAAAACAAAACAAAAACAATACAAACATAATTACGTTGGATTTTGTTGTTGTTGTTGTTGTTGTTGTTGGCTGAAGAAGGGTTTTGAGCGCGAAACGTGCCGTGTTAAGTATTTGTTTTGTTCTTTTTTTTTTTTAAATGTAATATTATTCTTTGTTTATTTGTTTGTTTGTTTATTTATTTCTTATTACAGTCCACAACTTCTAGCATAGCAGAATTGAATCACTTGTTTTGGTGTAGTGGGGATAGTTGTGGTTGGTGTGATGTTTTAGTGGTAATGGTGATGTTTTAGTGGTAATGGTGATGTTTTAGTGGTAATGGTAGCAGATGTCTCGCTCTACCTGTTACGCGTTGTTGTTGGTCAAGGACTCTTTGTAAAGCGCTTTGAGCACGTTTAGTGGATATTGCAATATAGAAAATTCATGTTTTGTGTGTGTGTGTGTGTGTGTGTTTTGTTTTTTTCTTTTTAGTTTTTTTATTGATATTAGAGAGGTTTAGTAGACCATGCATATCACGCAACACGCATCACGTGTCACGTGTAACGGATCACGTATTCATTCCATGATTATTCTCATTACACGTAAAAATACGTCATATAT
>NC_088374.1:10592858-10597858 GCF_034508935.2 Berghia stephanieae
TTTTTTTTTTTTTTTTTTTTTTTTGGGGGGGGGGGGGGGGGGGGGGTTTCTCCCGGAGTACTGCAATATTCGTCCCTTAGATCCAGAGTTCTAGTCATTAATGTACACAATTACCACCCACAGGTAAACGATTTCTTTGTCTTTGATACCCAACACCCTCCTGCCTCCCACTCCAAGCGTCGCCATCGTTAACTTATTATAGCCTGTCACTAGAACCATGGCCTTCGTAAAGTTATGGCCTGATACTGACCAAAAAATGACGTCAAAATGCCAGTCTTTTGCCACAAAAGACAACTCACAAGACGGTACAAAAACCAAATAATGACGTCAAACTGCCAGTCCTTTTGGATTTCAGTGTCAGGCTACGCTAGAACCCTCTAGGACTTGTAGTTTGACGTCATTTTAAAGGTTTTCGCACCGTCTAGCGAATGGTTGCTCAAGAAAACTAGTGATCTCGTTTGTTGGACTGTTGAATACCACTCACGATTTGTGCGGCTATGTGGTCTAGTGGTATGACACTCGCTTTCGGATCGGAAGGTCCTGGGTTCGAGCCTCGCGCTCGGCGCATAGTTGAGTCCTTGGAAAAGGCTCTTTACTCACATTCTCTCACCGTACTCAGGTGTAAAATGAGTACCTGGCCGTTAACAGCGTTGTCTTTGTCCGAAAAATTGCAATATCGCCTAACAGGCGTCATGTCCCGTCCTACATGTTAAATTGCTGTTGACCCCTTGTAAAGCGCTTTGAGCATATTTAGTGGATATTGCGCTATATAAAAAGCTCAGTTTGATTTAATTAATTTAATTTAATTTTCTTTTGTGGCCAAAGACTGGCATTTTCACGTCATTTTTTTGGTCAGTGTCAGGCCATAACTTTAGGATGGCTCGCTCCCACTCCAAGCAGAGTCGCCCTATCAATTTTTCAAGCGGTAGAACTGTGGGTATTTTGCTTAGACACATATCATCGATAGTAAAACATGTGGAGTTCGCTATAGATAGTATGACATTGTCGTCACGCGGGTCTTTGTTATTGCTTTTTGCCATCCACGTTTATGAGTAATTCTCACTTAACTGTATTAACCAGAATATAAACTTAGAACGTCTTTGTTGATTTTCTGTTTGAGTAAGAAAAAAACTATTTTTGTGTTGGTTGGGTTTTAAATCTGGGAAAAATTCTGAAAATGGCTGGTATAGAGAGGGTTAAACCGTGGCCTTCGTAAAATTATGGCCTGATACTGACCAAAACATGACGTCAAAATGCCAGTCTTTTGCCACAAAAGAAAACAAATCGTGAGTTGTATTCAATAGTTCAACCAATGAAATAACTTGTTTCCATGAGCTCTACTAACGACAACTCACTAGGCCGTGCAAAAACCAAATAATGAATAATGACGTCAAACTGCCAGTCCTTTTGGATTTCAGTATCAGGCTATAACATAACAATGGCTACGCTGATACTGACCAAATAATGACGTCAAACTGCCAGTCCTTTCGGATTTCAGTATCAGGCTATAACATAACGATGGCTACGCTGATACTGACCAAATAATGACGTCAAACTGCCAGTCCTTTTGGATTTCAGTATCAGGCTATAACATAACGATGGCTACGCTGACACTGACCAAATAATGACGTCAAACTTCCAGTCCTTTTGGATTTCAGTATCAGGCTATAACATAACGATGGCTACGCTGATACTGACCAAATAATGACGTCAAACTGCCAGTCCTTTTGGATTTCAGTATCAGGCTATAACATAACGATGGCTACGCTGATACTGACCAAATAATGACGTCAAACTTCCAGTCCTTTTGGATTTCAGTATCAGGCTATAACATAACGATGGCTACGCTGACACTGACCAAATAATGACGTCAAACTGCCAGTCCTTTCGGATTTCAGTATCAGGCTATAACATAACGATGGCTACGCTGATACTGACCAAATAATGACGTCAAACTGCCAGTCCTTTTGGATTTCAGTATCAGGCTATAACATAACGATGGCTACGCTGATACTGACCAAATAATGAGGTCAAACTGCCAGTCCTTTTGGATTTCAGTATCAGGCTATAACATAACGATGGCTACGCTGATACTGACCAAATAATGACGTCAAACTGCCAGTCCTTTTGGATTTCAGTATCAGGCTATAACATAACGATGGCTACGCTGATACTGACCAAATAATGACGTCAAACTGCCAGTCCTTTTGGATTTCAGTATCAGGCTATAACATAACGATGGCTACGCTGATACTGACCAAATAATGACGTCAAACTGCCAGTCCTTTTGTATTTCAGTATCAGGCTATAACATAACGATGGCTACGCTGATACTGACCAAATAATGACGTCAAACTGCCAGTCTTTTTGGATTTCAGTATCAGGCTATAACATAACGATGGCTACGGTTAAACCCATAACGTCAAATAATCTGTCAGGTGGTTGGTGTAGTTAATTTACAGGAATGTTACCAAGTTGATGTCACTCGGATCTTTGATATTGTATTTTTTTGGCCATCCGCGTTTATGAGTAATTCTCACTAAACTGTATTAACCAGATTATAAACGTCAAAGTTACACATAGTTTAGTGTGTTGGTCCGTTATACTTCCGGATGGCAATGTTGTAGCTAATCGCATAGTATCTATTGAATACAACTCAGGATCAATTAGTTTTTTACTGTTCATGGCGTGACCTTGTATTTTGACGTTGTTTTTTTTTAAAGTGAAGCTGAGGTAAAAGAGACTTTACTGAGAACTAATCACCTAAAAACTTGTAATCAATTCAGACGAACAAAGAGCCGAATGATTTCAACTTCATTCATTCATTTTTAAACTCGATTCACCAATTAAAATCACTAATGACGCCCATTAAAATGTAACTCCATTATGAGTCTCTTACCATTGGGCGTCTCTCCGTCTTCTTCTTAGCGCCTCCAGCACTTGGATTCAATAGATAGTATGCAGATGGCGTCACTCAGGCCTTTGTTATTGTTTTTGCCATCCGCGTTTGTGAGTTGATTTCACTAAACTGTATTAACCAGACTATAAAAGTTCATGGTTACACAGAGTTTGTGTGTTGGTCCGTTATACTTCCGGATGGCAATGTTGTGAACTCCTTGGCCAAGCGCATTCTATCTATAGTCTGATGTCACGCCGCCCGGCAACGGCGGCCATCTTGGTTCTAAACAAAGAAAATCATTACTTTTTATTTTTCATGCTGGCTAGAACTTTTCATATGTCTTGTGATCAGAATGTGTAAAAGACACATCATCAAATTTATGTTTTTTTTCCCCGTCTGGATACGCTTTTTGCTCGCCGGAGAAATATTTCATACGGCGTCCGCCATTGTTCCGATAGTTTAGAGCCAGTGTTACTAAGTTACCATGCGTCATAAGGAAGGAAGTGACGTCACGACTATTGAAGAGTATTAAGACGAACAAAGAGCCGAGTGATTTCAACTTTATCCATTCATTTTTAAATTCGATTCACCAATTAAAATCACTATTTACGCCAATTAAAATGTAACCCCATTATGAGTCTCTTATCATTGGGCGTCTCTCCGTCTTCTTCTTAGCGCCTCCAGCAGTCACTTGTCTCACCATTTAAAAGGAAGGTTTGAAAATCCCATTGGTTGAAGTCTTCAGTTCGATTAAATCGCACATGCTAATGGTACTGTAAACAATCTTAATCATTCATTCATTCATTCATTCGTTGATTCTTTCATTCATTTTTCATTCATTCATCTTTCCGTGGGTTTCAATCGGTAAATGCATTAAATTTAAATACTTCTAAGTATTGATGCTATGCGTTAAGATATAATACTCGCCTACTTCGCACGCGATATTGATCATGATAGAATGAAGTTGAGGTCACTCGGGTTTTTGTTATTGTTTTTTTTTTTTTTTTTTCATCCACGTTAATGAGTAATTCCCACTAAACTGTATTAACCAGACTATAAAAGTTCAAGGTTACACCCAGTATTGTGTGTTGGTCCGTTATATTTCCGGATGGTAATGTTGTGAGCTTCTTAGCAAAGGTTTGTTGTTTTTGTTTTTTTTTTTTGTTTGGTTTTGTTTTGTAATTGTTTTGTTTTTTTGGGGTTTTTTGGTGTTTTTTTTTTTTTTTTGTTTTTTTTTTTTTTTTTTTTTTTTTTTTTGGGTTTTTTTTTGTTTTTTTTTTTTTTGTTTTTGTTTTTTTTTGTTTTTGTTTTTTTTTTTTTTTTTTTTTTTTTGGGGGGGGGGGGGTCGTGGATAGCTCGTACAGTAGAGTCAAGATCTCCCCGGCCAGGCGGAGTTGTCGTACCAGTAAGGTCGCGGGTTCGAGCCCCCATCGCCGCCGCGTAATTCTCTGTTGTCTTCTGGCACTTTCCTACTCACTTCATTCCTTGTTATTTTATCGACTTTCACATCGTATGGTTTCCACTATGTGTCACCTTTAATGCTTTTAGTGTGTAATTAGTGACTTAAGTGAAAACTAATAGACTCTCTCCTTACCAGCAATTTTCATGATATTCCCCAAAACTTCACACCCAACTAACACAAAAATAGATTTTTATCACTTAAACACAATAGCAGTAAGTTCTTGCGATAAATAATTTCTTTATCGAATCATGCTTTACAACACACTTTTCATTTTCTTTAAATTTTATGATGTACAAAAGAAATTTGAATAAGAAAAATGTTGGCTGTATCGTAACGAATGTGACGATTTTCCTATAGTTGGTAAGAAGAGGGTTAACTATCTTGATCTGAACACCGACTATATCCGTAGTTTACCCGGGGTTACTTTTACCCCATGCCTATTTATTACATTTTTTCAGAGACAAATTATAGGCGTAGTATCAAACCTAATGTTTTTCGTTTTTACATGTTAATAATTATAGTTGACTGGACATGCTTATTTTTTTTTTTAAATTGAGATTTTATATAACGGAATATCCACTAAATGTGCTCAAAGCCCTTTACAAGGGGTCCCTGGTCAACAGTAACATTTAACATGTA
>NC_088374.1:10602858-10610358 GCF_034508935.2 Berghia stephanieae
CAAACCCCGCAGTGTTTGAATAGCAAGGGCCTAATAGATCTTGGAATAGGATCAGCCTATGGTGGTATTCATATGGTCCGTTTTACGCTACAGAAACCGGGGCAAACTTCGACTTCATGGGCCACTGTTTGATGCTATGCTGTGTTTGGATATATATATATATATATATATATATATATATATATATATATGTATATATATATATATATATATATATGTATATATATATATATATATATATATATATATATATATATATATATATATATATATATATATATATATATAGAATACAAATTGTCACTCACATTATATGGCCGAGACGTTCGTTTCTGTGGGCTTATTCCACGTCCTCAGTCGGCGTAATCTATATATATATATATATATATATATATATATATATATATATATATATATATATATATAATGTAAATTTTCACTCACATTTTTTTGGCCGAGACGATTTGTTTCTGTGTTTTTTACACTTCTTCAGTCGGCGTAATCCATTGTAATGTCCGTAGAAAACTCCAAACTAAAGTTGTTTCGTTGTGTAGCGGTGATTAGTTTTGATGTGTATTGTGATGTGCTCTCATTTTATATTATGAGTGTGTGTGTGTGTGTGTGTGTGTGTGTGTGTGTGTGTATGCGTGTAGGTGTGTTGTGTGTTGTGTGTACATATGTGTGTGATATTGTAGTGGAATGTGGTTGAATATATATATATATATATATATATATATATATATATATATTGAAGCCTATAGGGAATTGGATTAGCGGAAGAGTAGCGTCCCTTGATTGGACGTCACTTTACAGAGAGAACGTCAATTTGGTTTTCAAGCAGCTTTCACCGGAAGCGAGGACGAGAGACGCATGCGCACAACCGACATGACGTTATCTCTCTAATAACTTTTCCGCCGATGACGCCACAGACTATGGGTGACGTCCAATCAAGGGACGCTACTCTTCCGCTAATCTTATTCCCTATTGTATTAAAATACGGGTTAACAGAATATTCCTCCATGGGGCCGCGAAATGGCATTCTCTGTCCAGACAATGAATGGACAGTCATAAAATCATTGGCCACTACCAACTGGTCAATACATACTGGTCACCTTGATCTGCACCGGGTTGACCACATTGAGCATTAACTAGATCATTCTATCGATCCTGGAAGAACAAAAGTCCCATTATTAGAATTTAAGTAGTTTTGTTGGTGACTTTGGGCGTGTCTCGATAGCTCAGTGGGTAGAGCACTCGCTTCACACGCAAGGGGAACCGATATCGATGCCCCCCCCCCCCCCCCGCCCCCCACACACACGCCCACCCAGAAGTGAATGGGTAGCTGAGACTGTTAGATTTGGCGGAAAGTACTTTGCGATAGACTACTGTCCTGTCCAAAGGCTAGAAAGCTAGAATTGCTATTGTCTGTTTCACGCTATAGAAACCGGGATAAACTCCAGCTCCACGGGCCCAATGGCTCTGAAGAACTTTTATCATGTTATAATATTTATTTTTCAAAGTACTTTCGGTTGGAACAGTCAGTCGGAGACTGTAGACCCAGGGAGATGTAGTTTACCATAACGTTTCCATAACGTGAAACGAACAATAGCAATTTCTTAATTATTTTTTTTTAATATGGCGATAAATCAACATTCTACCGAGAAATTCTGTCTCAACTCATTTTATCACAATTTCCTTTTGAAATACAAAATACCTTCAAGGGAATTCCCCACAAAGACTGTTTTGTGCGGCGATGTGGTCTTGTGGTATGACACTCGCTTTCGGATCGGAAGGTCCTGGGTTCGAGCGAGCCTCAACGGCGCATAGTTGAGTCCTTGGAAAAGTCTCTTTACTCACTTTCTCTCACCGTACTCAGGTGTAAAATGAGTATCTCGCCGTTAACAGCGCTGTCTTTGTCCGAAAAATTGTAATATCGCCTCACAGGCGTTATAATCCGTCCTATATGTTAAATGTTACTGTTGACCTGGGACCCCTTGTAAAGCGCTTTGAGCACATTTAGTGGACATTGCGTTATATAAAGCTCAATTTAAATATAGGACGCTAGTCTATCGCAAAATAATTTCCGCCAGATCTAACTGATCAAGCGATGGGGGGGGGGGGGCAGAAAAAAATTAATCTCGACTTTACCAGGGCTTGATCCCCATTTCATTCGCGTATATATCGAGTGCTCTACCAACTAAGCCATCGTCACCCCACATATATATAAGTATTCTATCCTATTAATCCCAAGCTTCCCGCTCCAAAACAGACAGAATCTGACAAAAGATAGTTTTTCGATTTTTTGATTTAAAAAAAGTTTTGGCCAGAAAAATCATAAATAATAATGGAACCCTTTTTAAAGCGCCTTGAGCACGGATAGTAGATATTGTGCTAAATAAAACCTCAAGTTTATTTGCGGTTTTTAAGGGGGGGGGGGGGGATTTGTTTTTTGTTTTTTGTTTTTTTGTGGGTTTTTTTTTTTAGTTCTTTTTATTTTTAGGTTCCATTTTTTTTTGGCCAAAATGAGGAAAAATACTAAAATTGTTTTGCTGGAATTTGGCAGGGTAGTAGTGATCAACTGTCACAACACACCTAATTTGTAAATTGAATTTCTGATCCCTGGTGATCTGCCCTTACTTTCCAATGACCACTGGTCAGCTGAATCAATGACCGCTACTCTAAATTATCTAATATTGTAATAAAAGCCTCTCGTCTGTCTGTCTGTCTGTCTGTCTGCCTGTCTGTCTATCTGTCTGTTTCTATATATATATATATAATATTTATGAGTATCTATCTATCTATGTATAGATGTATGTATGTACGTATGTATGTATCTTATCTATCAATCTAGTTATTTATCTATCAATGTATCTATCTATCTATCTCTCTCTCTCTCTCTCTTTATCTCTCCTTTTCTCACTCTCTCTCTCTCTCTTTCTCTCTCTCTTTCTTTCTTTCTTTCTCTCTCTCTCTCTCTCTCTCTCTCTCTCTCTCTCTTTCTTCTCTCTCTCTTTCTTCTCTCTCTCTATCTTTTTATCTATCTATCTATCTCTAATTCTTTCTCTCTCTCTCTCTCTCTCTCTCTCTCTCTCTCTCTCTCTCTTACTCACTCACCATCTCGCCCTCTCTTTCTCTCTCTCTCTTTCTCTCTCTGTGTCTCTCTCTCGGTCTCTCTCTCTATCTATCAATCCTATCTATCTATCTCTCACTCACTATCTCTCACTCCCTCTCTCCTTCTCTCTCTGTGTGTGTGTGTGTGTGTGTGTGTGTGTTTGTGTGTTTGTGTGTATTTGTATGTATATGTATAGCTGTCTGCCTGTCTTTGTCGATATGTTACGATATATATTTTTTTTCATTAGAGAGGATTTCCTACTTGTAAATCACCCCCAGACCATGTCAATCTTGACAGTCATCCAGAGCGTGTGTCCAAATGGGACTTTCAGGAGATCTCAGATGAAGCATGGATATAAAAGGGGGGCCAAGTGGCCGAGTGGTTAAGGCATTGCAAGGAAGGTTCGCCGGGGGTTCGAGTCCCGCTACAATCACTTTCTATCCTTACCGGCCATTTTCCGGATTTTCCCCAAAACTTCACACCCAACCTATACAAAAATAGATTTATTTCACTCAAACACAAAATCTGTTAGTTCTAGCTGTACAATTATTATTATTATTATTCTTATTATTATTATTATTATTATTATTATTATTATTATTATTATTATTATTATTATTATTATTATGATTATTATTATTATTATTATTATTATTATTATTATTATTATTATTATTATTTTTATTATCATTATGATTATGATTATGATTATTATTATTATTATTATTATTATTATTATTATTATTATTATTATTATTATTATTATTATTATGATTATGATTATTATTATTATTATTATTATTATTATTATTATTATTATTATTATTATTATTATTATTATTATTATTATTATTATGATTATGATTATTATTATTATTATTATTATTATTATTATTATTATTATTATTATTATTATTAGTATTATTATTATTATTATTATTATTATTATTATGATTATTATGATTATACTACTTACTTACTTAGATGCCTTTCGCGTCTCGACCGAAAGATCGGGTCGCCTTGGCTGTTTCCAGTATTTCCTGTGTGAGGTGTCTCCAATATTGCCGGTCCTCTGCTAGGGTTCTCAGATTTTCAAGGTCCCCTGCCGTTATGAGACTAATGCTTTGTCCAAGTGTTGTGAGGTTTTTGTTTAGGATCACGGGGAGTGTTGTGATCGGTCTTCCTCTGAAAAGGTTCCCGTGTTTTTGGAAGTATCCCGACATGGCTTGGTTTGCTGGTATGTTTTTGTCCCTGCGTAGTATGTGACCGAAAAGTTGCCATCGTTGTTGTAAAATGTCAAGGGAGATTGGTCTTTCTTTTGTGATCTTATAGAGTGATTCATTTGAGATCTTTTTGGGGTATTTGATGTCCAGTACCCTTCTTAGCTGTGTGCGATGGAAGGCATCCAGATGTTCTTCTTCGGATTTTGTCAACGCCCAAGTGCCGCAGTTATACAGAAGTACCGGTTTTACAAGAGCACGGTACAGTTTCAGTTTGGTTTTTCTCTTTATTTTGTCACCTCTAATCCATACATTGGTGAGTTTACTGAGTGCGGCGTTTGATAGCTGTTTTCTTCTTTGTACATCCTCGGTGTCTCCATTATGATTATGATTATGATTATTATTATTATTATTCTTCTTCTTCTTCTTCTTCTTCTTCTTCTTCTTATTATTATTATTATTATTATTATTATTATTATTATTATTATTATTATTATTATTATTATTATTATTATTATTATCATTATTATTAAAATGGATAAAATGCAAATCCAAAACTTTCACCTCCCAACTGACTATGTCCGACTGACCCATATACCAATGTCACTTAGAACGTCTGCTCTTATGAAAATATTCCAAACGTAAGAAATTATCCTACTTCCGTTTGCTTGGGTTAATGGGGTTTATAAATATATATATATATATATATTATATAAATTATAAAACAAAAACCATGAAATAATAGTGCTCAACTTTAGTATAAAAGGAGCTATTTATAAACATTTGAAATATAATTAAGATAGTTTGACTTCTACAACGTTGTTATCGAGCTCGATATATATATTACGGGCCAGTAATGCAAGGTTAAGAGAATTGATGCTATGCTTTTAGGTAAAATATTCACAACAATATCCACCAGCCAGATATGATGTTCCAACACACAAAATTTTGTGTAACATATGTGTAACTCCTGATTGATATGACTTTAGTGAGAGCTAATCATTAAAATGGGCTGTCTGTCTAAAATCAATAACAGAGAGCTGAATGACGTCAATTTCGTTCCATCTATGCATACTGGAGTGAGGTGACATTTTGTATAATATGTGCTGCTATGTGGTCTAGTGGTATGACACTCGATTTCGGACCGGAAGGTCCTGGGTTCGACCCTTGCTCGGCGCATAGTTGAGCCCTTGGAAAAGGCTCTATACTCACTTATTCTCACCGTACTCATAAGTAAAATGAGTACCTGGCCGTTAACAGCGTTGTCTCTGTCCGAAAAAATGTATACCATCGCCTAACAGGCGTCATGTCATGTCCCGCCCTACATGTTCTGTGTTGCTGTTGCCCAGGGAACCCTTTGCTTTGAGCATATTTAGTGGATATTGCGCTATATAAATACTCTATTTTTTTTTAAATGTATTTTCATTCAAAAGTATCTCATTTGATTTTCTATCGTTAAATTGCGTATTAGTATTGGTCACCACAGCTGGTCACTCACCCAATGGTCATTAGTCAAATTTACTAATGCTACGTCCACTGTCCGCTCTTACGAAACTGTACCGGAAGTAAGAAATGATATTCTTCCGTTTGTTTGTATTTTCCTCCTTTTTTTGTTGTTGTTGTTGTTTATATCACGTGCCACTAAAGCATGGTTGAAAATATTGATGCTATGCGTTCATGTAAAAACACTCACAACTTCCGTCAGGCGGATATAACATGCGAAACAAGCTCACAAAACGGTGTTTTAACCTTAAACGTTTATAGTCTGATTGATAGAATTAAGTGAGTAACTATGGTTGCCTACAAACAATAACTGAGAGCTGAGTGACGTCAATTTCGTTCTATCTATACGTACCGTATCTCATTTGCTTTTCTATCGTTAAATTGCGTATTGGTATTGGTCACCACTACAGCTGGTCACTGACCCAATGGTCATTATTACAATATACCATGATGGTACTTCGACCGTCTACTCTTTGGGGAATTATTCCGGAAGTAAGAAATTGCAAGTACTTCCGTTTGTTTGTGTATATCTGGGTTGTTGTTTTTTTTTTAATATAACGTACTACTGATGTAAAAGTTGAAAATATTGATGTTATGCATTTAGGTAAAATGCTCATAACGCCCGCCAGTCGCATACATCGTACCAGAATTAGGGGGCAGTGTGACTATAGCGGTTAGCATGACTCAGCGGTACGGTCTTTGCTTCGTACCCAAAAGGTAACGAGTTCGATCACCCGCCGCTGCGCTGTGTGGCCTTGAGCAAGTGTCACCTCGCCCTAGCTCATTTCACGACGCTGCTCCGTGGCTGACTGAAGCCATCGTTATGTTATAGATAGTTCGAACTTGACGTCACTCAGGTCTTTGTTATTGTTTTTTGCCATCCGCGTTTATGAGTGATTCTCACTAAACTGTGTAAACCTGACTATAAACGATCATGGTTACACAAAGATTTGTGTGTTGGTCCGTTATACTTCCGGATGGCAATGTTCTGAGCTTCTTAGCCAAGCGTATACTATCAATAGCCTGATACTGAAATCCAATAGGACTGACAGTTTGACGTCATTATTTGGTTTTTGTACCGTCTTGTGAGGTGTCGTTTGTAGAGCTCATGGAAACAAGTTATTTCATTGGTTGAACTATTGAATACAACTCACGATTTGTTTTCTTTTGTGGCAAAAGACTGGCATTTTGACGTCATTTTTTGGTCAGTATCAGGCCATAACTTTACGAAGTCACGGACTGACCCTTGGGTTATTCCAGTCATCCCCTGGAATAGACCCTAGAGACCTTTTCCCCTTTGGGAATGAATAAAGGGAATTTTATTATTTATTTATTGATTTATTTATTTACTTGTTTATTCATTTAAATTTGATACAACGCTGTGTGTAGCCTTTATCAAGTGATAAAATTTAGTGACAACTTATCTCTAAAATGGCTGTCTAAAAAAGAAACAATCACTAAGAGGAGAGTGACGTTTATTTCGTTCCCTCTATTTCATCAAACCTCCACGTCATCCTCTTACTTTCATCGATACGTTAGTTTGTCTGTTTGTTTGTTTGTTTGTTTGTTTGTTTGTTTGTTTGTTTGTTTGTTTGTTTGTTTGTCTATCAATGTTTTCGTTTCGTTTGATCCTCAGTTGTTGCGTTTCGTTGTTTTATGTTGGTA
>NC_088374.1:10620358-10632858 GCF_034508935.2 Berghia stephanieae
TTCACGTCTCTCTCTTACTCTTCAATGCTCGCTGCCCTCTAATTGTTGTTGGGGGGGGGGGGGGGGGGGGGGGGGGGGGGGGGGGGGGGGGGGGGGGGGGGGGGGGGGGGGGGGGGGGGGAGGAGTTGCGTGTGTGTATCAACGCCACGAACAACTCGATCAACGCCTTGGGCGATGCCATTATCTCCGTTAATGGGGATAAATTTCAAATTTTATTAAATTATCGAAGTAACAATGAAGTACGGTGAGCAAATAAAGAAAGCATCACCCCTCTTCTCTAATTAGGTTACAATTTGAAATGAGTGTGACTACTCCGTGTGTTTTACTCCTGTAGACCACGGTTTTCATCGTGTAGCGGTCTTTAACGCTTCAAGAATGAACGATCCCACGCTCTAAAAGGTCAAACCGGTTCGAATTTCCAACAGTCTCTCAGGAATGTTCAATGTCGAAAAGGACCGGTCCTAGGACCGGTCCTTGCGGTCTTCATTTCCCAAGGACCGTAGGACCGTGGTCCTTAAGCTTGCCAAGGACCGCCCCGCACTACTACCCACTGGTGTACATTTCCCTGAGTCCCAGGTTCACTCCCCACTGCTGCCTACTTCCCATAACTTTGTCGAGTTTCGGCGGATTTCGGCGGATTTCGTAAAAAAAGAAACACCCATTTTTTAAAATTCAGATTGAAAAAAATAAATATTGACATTTCTATTGATCGTAGACTGCAAGGATTTGCAATAATTGTCACCCATCCAGTCAGTGATCAGGCTCAGCATCGATTGAAATATGTGACAGACAGCAGGAGATAACGTAGGGGCTCCGAGATGCTAAGGACACGCGGAAACAATATTGACAACTGTCTGGACACGAGTGGGGGAAAAAACAAAACAAAACAAAACTAATATCTTGACAAGACATAGCGTACTAATCAATGTTGTGAGGAACTTGAGAATATTGGGGATGTGTGTGTGTGTGTGTGTGTGTGTGGTTGTGTGTTGTGTGTGTGTGTGTTGTGTGTGTTGGTGTGTGTGTGTGTGTGTGTGTTGTGTGTGTTGTGTGTGTGTGTGTGTGTGTGTTTGTGTGTGTTGGTGTGTGTGTGTTTGTGTGTGTTGGTGTGTGTGTGTGTGTTGTGTGTGTGTGTGTGTGTTGGTGTGTGTGTGTTTGTGTGTGTTGGTGTGGTTGTGTGTGTGTTGTGTGTGTTGTGTTAGTGTTGGTGTGTGTATGTGTTGTGTGTGTTTTGTTGTGTTTGTGTGTGTAGGTATGTATGTGTGTGTGTGTGTGTGTGTGTGGTTGTGTGTTGTGTGTGTGTGTTTGTGTGTGTTGGTGTGTGTGTTTGTGTGTGTTGGTGTGTGTGTGTGTGTTGTGTGTGTTGTGTTAGTGTTGGTGTGTGTATGTGTTGTGTGTGTTTTGTTGTGTTTGTGTGTGTAGGTATGTGTGTGTGGAGGGGAGGGGGTGAGGTTGAGGCCTGGGGATAAGGGTTAGAAAAGAGAGAACCAGAATTCAGACAAAATGTGTGTCTGTGTTTGTGTATGTGTATGGGGGGGGGGGGGGGGGTTGGAGGTTGGGGCCTGACGATAAGGGTTAGATAATAGAGAAACAAAATTCAGAAAAAATGTGTGTGTGTGTGTTTGTGTGTGTGTGTGTATCTGTGTGTGTGTTATATATATATATATATATATATATATATATATATATATATATATATATATATATGCATATGTATGTGTGTGTATGGCATTTATGTTGATAAAAAATAAAGAAAAAAAGAAATGAAGTGAGGAGTGGATGGCGTAGGTTGTAGAGTGTCCCATCTCGTAGTCAGGCGTTGGTGCCGGTGCCGTCTGGTCGTGGGTTCGAATCCTCACCGCCGCATATTTAAAAAAATTCTCTATAGATAGTTCGAAGATGACGTCACTCAGGCCGTTGTTATTGTTTTTGCCATCCGCGTTTGTGAGTTGTTCTCACTAAACTGTATTAACCAGACTATAGATAGAATGCGCTTGGCCAAGGAGTTCACAACATTGCCATCCGGAAGTATAACGGACCAACACACAAACTCTGTGTAACCATAAACTTTTATATTCTGGTTAATACAGTTGAGTGAGAACAACTCACAAACGCGGATGGCAAAAACAATAACAAAGGCTTGAGTGACGTCATCTGCATACTATCTATAAAAGTTCATGGTTACACAGAGTGTGTGTCTTGGTCCGTTATACTTCCGGATGGCAATGTTGTGAACTCCTTGGCCAAGCGCATTCTATCTATTGTCCTCTGGTATTTTTCTATTCACTTCATTTCGTGTTTTTTTTCTTTTTAGAACCCCAATTCCGAATGGCTGATTTTGTCATTCGTGGTATCAATTTTATTTTGATAAAGACATATTAGGAACTTTAGTTATTTGTTCTGATGCGAAATTATTACTTTGTATTATTTAGCACCAAGAAAAATGGTCTACCTCCACAAGCTATTCGTGTAGAATAGGATGCAATAGTCGTAACGTCACTTCCTTCCTAATGACGCATGGTAACTTAGTAACACTGGCTCTAAACTATCGGAACAATGGCGGACGCCCTTATGAAATATTTCTCCGACGAGCATAAAAGTGTATCCAGAGGAGAAAAACATTATAAATATGATCTTGTTTTGACTTTTATACATTCTGATCACAAGACATATGAAAAGTTCTAGCCATCTTGAAGAATAAAAAGGAATGATTTTCTTTGTTTAGAACCAAGATGGCCGCTGTTGCCGGGCGGCGTGACTTCAGACTACAGAATCCAATTGTGAGCCAAGCGTCCCAAAGTCTTCGACCAATCACAGGAAGTAGATGGAAGATAGATTGAGACAGATCACACAGAAAATCATGAATTATAGATGAAACGAAATTGCCGTCACTCAACACTTTGTTATTGTTCTTCTTTTTATAACATCCATTATAATGATTATCTCTCACTATAGTATTCTATCAATCAGACTATAAACGTTCAATGTTTACAATTAGTGTAACATATTTTTTGTGTAGTTTTGTAGGTTATATTCGGCAAGCGGATTTTGTGAGCATCAGTCGAAAGGGCTTGTTTACAAAGAAGACAGAGACAAATCCAAGATAGAAAAACGACGGAACCCCCCCCCCCCCTCTCTCTCTCTCTCTCTCTCTCTCTCTCTCACTCTCTCTCTCTTTCTCTCCCTTACTCTCTCTCTTTCTCTCCCTTACTCTCTCTCCCTCTCTCTCCCTCCCTCCTCTCCTTCTCTCTCTCTCTCTTCTCTCTCTCTCCTCTCTCTCTCTCTCTCTCTCTCTCCTCTCTCTCTCTTTTCCCTCTCCTTCTCTCTCTCTTCTTCCCTCCCTCTCTCTCCCTCCATCTCTCTCTCTCTTTCTCTCCCTTACTCTCTCTCCCTACCTCTCTCTCTCTCTTTCTCTCCCTTACTCTCTCTCCCTTACTCTCTCTCCCTCTCTCTCTCTCTCTCTCTCTCTCTCTCTCTCTCTGTGTGAGTGTGTGTGTGTGTGTGTCTCCCTTATTCACTCCCCCATCTAAAAAAGGTGGATGGATTTAATTAGGAGACTATATTTTCCACCTGGTCACAGAACTGAAAAATAATATAAATATCGGCTTTCTTGGAAGTCCACAGTAAGATGAGGGAAGGGGGTGGGGGGTGGGGGGGAGGATTAGATTATGGAGACTCATTATTGCCAATTATTTCTGCCATATGCCCAGCACCACCTGATACTGTTACGGGTTGGTTATTATTGATGCTAAGTTTTTAGGTAAAATACTCACAACATCCGCCAGCCAAGTTCAACATACGAAAACACAAAACTGTTTGTAGCCTTTACCGTTCATAGTTTGACTCATATTGATGCTATGAGTTTAGCTAAAAAAAACTTATAACATCCGCCAGCCGGATATGACGTACCCACACACAAAACGATGTGTAACCTTAAACGTTTATAGTCTTATTAATAGAATTTAGTGAGAAATGGCTGGTTAAAAATACTAGACCTCATAGCGCACAACTTAAATAATATGTGACCCATCGTCTCAATACGGTATTATGTCGGAACGAACCAGATGCTTAAAAGCCGAATTAAATGTTAAACTGGTCCAAAATATAAAGTGTTGGCATTAGGACCATAACATATGGTGTCCATTCTCCTCAATAAAACATACAAACTCAACACAAGTCTGATATTTCTGGCTATAAATTCAATTTTCAACATCTTAACCATCCCGACTTAATACCGTTTTGAGGCGAAGGGTCACACATACTACTTAAATTGCATATAATATAATGAGCTTAAAATTACGGCACGAGGGTGGCCCTGGCATAAAATCTTTCTAGACAATAGGTCACCGTATATCATTTACTTTATAAACCACCTTTTTTTTTTTTTGTTGTTTGGAAGATTCACCATTTTCAATGCGCTTTATTTACAATGCTCATAATCTCCATTCTCATAAAGAGAACCAGAGACAATGTACATAAAAGCCAGTGCATACAGTTAAATTCCCAGCGGGAAGACCCATTAGATGTCAAAATAGAAAGAACATTGAGGCATTCATCCAGCGGGGATTAACCCCTGCACTTCCTGGAATAGAATCAAAGGGAACCAAAGACTGGGCGAGGCATTATGATGAGCAGACCTACCAACCATTACGAAAAAATCCGTAAACATTACAAATTTTTGACTCCAATAGGCTTCAACAGACAGTCATGACGTCACTTCCCTCGTAATTGACGCATAGTAACTTAGTAACTGGTTCTAAACCATCGGAACAATGGCGGACTGACGCCCTTATGAAATACTTCTCCGACGAGCATAAAAGCGTATCCAGAGGAGAAATACATTATAAATCTGATTATATTTTGACTTTTATACATTCTGATCACAATGCATATGAAAAGTTCTAGCCAGCATGAAGAATAAAAAATAATGATTTTCTTTGTATAGAACAAAGATGGCCGCCGTTGCCGGGCGGCGTGACATCAGACTATTGAATCCAATTTCAGAACTTTATAAGTTATTAAAACTTATTGAAAATGAAAGTTGATGCCAGACTACATCGTTAAGGATTTTGTTTTTTTTAAATTGAGCTTTATATAGCGCAATATCCACTAATGTGCTCAAAGCGCTTTACAAGGGTCAACAGCAACATGTAACATGTAGGACGGGACATGACGCCTGTTAGGCGATATTACAATTTTTCGGACAAAGACAACGCGGCCAGGTACTCATTTTTTACACCTGAGTACGGTGAGAGAAAGTGAGTAAAGAGCTTTTTTCCAAGGACTCAACTATGCGCCGAGTGCGAGGCTCGAACCCAGGACCTTCCGATCCGTAAGCGAGTGTCATACCACAAGACCACATAGCCGCAATGATGTCTTAATGAACCCTTGAGAGGGTATAGACAGTATGCGCTTGGCTAAGAAGCTCATAACATTGCCATCCGGAAGTATAACGGACCAACACACAAACTGTGTGTATCCATGAACCTTTATAGTCAGGTTAATACAGTTCAGTGAGCACTACTCATAAACGCGGATGGCAAAAAAAAACAATAACAAAGACCTGAGTGACGTCATCTTCGTTCTATCTATATTGTTGATTTTTGAAGATTAAAGATAACATTTCTGTCTCCTAAAAATTTCGATTTTTTTTTGGTTACATTTTCACGTTGGCAGGTCTGATTATGAGTCATGGGAGATTGCTGGAGGCGGGCAGAGATTACAGGGAAATCCAACCAGCGGGGAATTCTGGAAAACAACAGAAAACGTTGATAGCCTAATTAAATTTAGTTTTTAGCTTTCAGGTTTCTTTAACTTGTTAACTGCTGTTATCTG
The DNA here is from genome assembly GCF_034508935.2 of Berghia stephanieae. Lineage (NCBI taxonomy): Eukaryota > Metazoa > Mollusca > Gastropoda > Nudibranchia > Aeolidiidae > Berghia > Berghia stephanieae. Next base: position 10,626,194 of record NC_088374.1, read on the forward strand.
GGGGGATGGGGGGGGGAGGGGCGAAGAGGGGAGGGAGAGAGGGGGGAGGGGGGAAAGGGGAGAGGGAGAGGAGGGAAGGGGGAGAGGGGGGAAGGGGGAGAGGGGGAGGGGGGGATGGGGGAGAAGGAGAGGGGGAAGGGGAGAGGGGGGGAGGGGGGAAGGGGGAAGGGGAGAGGGGGAAGGGGGAGAGGGGGAAGGGGGGAGAGGGGGAGAGGGGGGAGAGGGGGTGAGAAGGGGGGAGGGGGGGGAGGGAGAGAGGGGGAAGAGGGGGGAGAGGGGGGAGGGAGAGAGTGGGGGGGGGGCGTTATTTAAAAATTTGACCAGAAAACTCGTCCTTCAAGCATCAATCGATTTAAATAACCCTCATCTTGGCAAACGCTTTCAAACCTGGGACTTCGTGAGGGTTTTCTTTAGGTCCCAGGTTTGAGAGTTTTTGCTAAGACGAGGGTCGTTTAAATCGATCGATATGTAATTTGAAGGACGAGTTTTCTGGTCAAATTTTTTAAATATCCAGTTCATCTGTTTTCGGATATTATCATATTGGAGCTTGCATTCAATTTCACATCGTTATTCATTTCAAGGCCTTCAAGTACGAAGTCTGTGCCAGACATCTGTGATCATGGTACGCCATTCATCTCTCTCATCAGATAACCCCAGAAAACTAATATTACTCTTCTCTTTCATTGTCACCCAGCTGTTCAAACCATTCAAATAATATATCTCCAATGGGATGAATTAAGGGAATTCCTTTTTAATTTTTTTTTTTTTTTTTTAAAGTTTTGCCGGTGTAAATGAGAAATGTCGGATGTCGGCCCGAGTTGCATCCAAAACACATTCCGGCCGGCCCGTGAATTCATTTAGCTTGTCACAGATTGACACTAAAAGCAATCCGAGTGCTCTCCCCTTGCCAAATAACTCTATTGTCATAAAAATATAACTTTAATCCATTTTCGGCGAGATTCGGTTCAATTGAAGTCTCTAAGAGGGGGGCGGGGTCGAATGTGGCCGAGTGGTTCAGGCATTGGACTATGACCCGGATGGTCCAGGCTTCGAGCTCCCGCTTTAGATAGACACTTTCGTTTTTATTTGTATAATAATTTGTATAATAATTGCTAAAAGGGAGGGGGGTGGGGGGGGGGGGGGCAGTGGCCGAGTGGTAAAGGCATTGAACTATGACCCGGATGGTCCAGGCTTCGAGCTCCCGCTTTAGATAGACACTTTCGTTTTTATTTGTTAAAAGGGAGGGGGGTGGGGGGGGGGGGGGCAGTGGCCGAGTGGTTCAGGCATTGAACTATGACCCGGATGGTCCAGGCTTCGAGCTCCCGCTTTAGATAGACACTTTCGTTTTTATTTGTTAAAAGGGAGGGGGGTGGGGGGGGGGGGGTTGAGTGGCCGAGTGGTAAAGGCATTGAAGTACTGTGACCTGGAAGTTCCCGGGTTCGAGCTCCCGCATCAGACATTTTTCGTTTTATTTTTGTTGGGTGTTTTTTCTTGGGCAAGATTGTTAACCCCCATATTAATTTGCTCACTTTGGACAACATGGGTGATTCCTGTTGACATCAGACATCTTGTTTGACGAATTATCTATAATATTCCTTCGCGGAGTGCCTAGGCGACGGGATCTTATGGTGCAGTGGCGGAAGGACATTATTATTTTCATTTTACGTTTCTAATCATTACCGCCAAATATTTTTATAGTAATGCACGGTATGTTTGGTTTTGAAAAGTGTAAGATTGCGAAATTCGATTTACATACCTACATCCTTACATATTGTTATTTTTTTAATTGTAAGTTTGTAGAAAACATACCAAAGACGCGCATTCCTCTAAAGTAGTTATTGTTTATTTGTTTATTGTTGGTTTTTTTTTGTTTTTTTTTTTTTTTTTTTGGGGGGGGGGGGGGGGGGGGGGGGGGGTGTTCATTTTCTATTATCATTTTATTTTCACTCTTCACAGCAGCTCAAAAAGTAAAAGTACTGCCTTTCTTCTTCTTTTTTTTTTTTTTTTTTGCTAGAATTTTGAATGCATATTTGAGAAATTGTTATCGTTAAAAACATAAAATCGCCCCTGAGATCAGAAGTTTGTGGTGTGACAATCGCCTTCGAACCGGAAGGTCCAATGTTCGACTCCCGCTCTGAGCCAAGGCGTAGTTGAGCACTTGGGAAAAGGCTCTTTACTCACATTCTCTCACCGTCCATAAATGTTTTAAGTTTTTTGTTTTTTTTTTAAATAATTAAAAACTTGAGCTTTTATATAGCGCAAAAAATACTAAACGTGCGCAAAGCGTTTTACAGGGGGTCCTCGACCAACAGCAATACGTAACATTTATGATGAGACATGACACCTGTTAGGCGATATTACATGTTTATCCGACACAGACAACGATGTTAACGCCCAGGTACTTATTTTTCACCCTAGTACGGTGAGAGAATGTGATTAAAAAGCCTTCTCCAAGGACTCAACTAGACGCCGAGCGAGGCTCGTTGAACCCGGGGCCGTCCGATCACGAAATCCAGTGTCATCCTACTAGACCACATTATATAAACATTTTTAAATAACAAACGTAACTATTATTGAGCTTTATTGAGCTATATATAGCGCAATATCCACTAAATGTGCTCAAAGCGCTTAACAAGGGGTCCCTGGTCAACAGCAATATCTAACATGTAGGACGGGACATGCCGCCTGTTAGGCGATATTACAATTTTTCGGACAAAGAGAACGCTGTTAATGACCAGGTACTCATTTTACACCCGAGTACGGTGAGAGAATATGAGTAAAGGGCATTTTCCAAGGACTCGACTATGTGCCGAGCGTGAGGCTCGAACCAACTACCTTCCGATCCGAAAGCGAGTGTCATGCCACTAGACCACATAGCCGCAAAAAAATTATGACAACAGTATCAACACGATTGAACAGCTATGACCTCTCAAGGCTGATACAAATTGATAAAAGCTAGAAACGGGCGCTTACCTGACCTACATAGTGTTGAAAGCGCCGTTAAATACCTATTTGTGTCAGTGCATGACATACTCAGTCGGAAGGTGAAAATTTTGGATTTGCATTTCTTTTTCACATCTGCTGAAAGATTTTGCTCCCAAGAGCATTTTAATCTTTATTTGAAGCAAATCGGGTGATTTTTCATGAAGTTATGGTCAGATGTATGGGAAAGGTATCTAGTTACTTTTCTCAAATTTCATACTTTTTCAACTTGACTATAGCTGTAAAAAATATTTAGAAGTGAAGTTAAGCTTTGATATTTCCCGAAGATGTACAAAAAGGGTTGATTTAATCATTTATGACAAGAACTCATTTTGGATACAAATTGAGCTTCTAACTAAACTTGGCAATATCTCAATTCAAATCTTTTCACCATCCGACTGATTATGTCATTCACTGTAACAAATACAATCGTTTCTATGTTATATGTTTGTGTTGAGAATATTGGCTATTAAGCTTAACTGCTGGCCAGGTAACTTCGCGATGGTTGTGTGGTGAACCCGCGGTCTCCAGAAGTCGGTGAGAGAGAGCTCTAGAAATGACCTGAGTTTGAAACGAATATTTTTGTGTTCGTGGATAGCTCATACGGTAGAGTCACGCTCTCACTGGCCAGGCGGAGTTGTCGTACCAATTAGGCCGCAGGTTCAAACACCTCCACCGCCGCGAAATTTTTTTATTCTCTATTGCCTTCTGGCACTTTTCTACTCACTTCATCTCTTGTTGTTACCAACAAATACATTATAGCCCGCACAAGTTAGCTTCAAATTGAACACCGGCTGTAAGAGGTTAACACGTTTTTCTATTTAAAGAAAAATCATAGAGATTATAAGCATTGCTGTAAGATGAAAGAATTAGGGTGTACTTTGGGTGGGAGATGGCGAGAGTTTGGGGACATAATAGAGACGGGCTGGAGATATTGGGAGTGAATGGAAAGCACTGGTAATTGATGGATCGAATCGATGCTATGCGTTTAGGTAAAATACTCACAACATCCGCCAGCCGGATATATTGTACACACAGAGCTATGCAATTATTTTTTTTTAAATTGAGCTTTGTAGAGCGCAACATTCACTAAATGTGCTCAAAGCGCTTTACAAGGGGTCCCTGGTCAACAGCAACATTTAACATATAGGACGGGATATATATAATACGCCGGCTATTTTCTTCGTTCAATGTTTGACATTCTTATAATCTGTATTAGCGTGGTAAATCAATGGAGGCACTATGAAATTGGCTTCACAGTCGTGACGTGACGTCACTTCCCTCGTAATGACCCATTTTAACTTAGTAACTGGTTCTAAACTATCGGAACAAGTCAGTATGCGCTTGGCTAAGAAACCCACAACATTGCCATCCGGAAGTATAACGGACCAACACACAAAACTATGTGTAACCATGAACGTTTATAGTCTGGATAATACAGTTTAGTGAGAATTACTCATAAACGCAGATGGCAAAAAAAAAACAATAACAATGACCTGAGTGACGTCACCTTCACTCTATCTATATAAAAGCTCAATTTATAGATAGTTCGAGGATGACGTCACTCAGGTCTTTGTTATTGTTTTTTGCCATCCGCCTTTATGAGTAATTCTCACTGAACTGTATTAACCCGACTATAAACTTTCATGGATACACACAGTTTTGTGTGTTGGTCCGTTATACTTCCGGATGGCAATGTTGTGAGCTTCTTAGGCAAGCGCATACTATCTATTCATCATCTTGTCCATATTTAGAAAACTCTTTTCTTTCTTCAAACACAACTCAGGGTTGCCAGATTATTTTCAGGCTTTCTGCCAACTGGATTTAAAAAATCTGCCAAATACCACAAAAATCTGCCAAACCGTACTATTTATAGTAACCCCTTTGAAAACTCATCAGTTTTGTTAAACAAAAAATTCGAAAGGCTGATGTCATAATTTTTTATTCATTTCCCAAGTTTAGAAAAAGCACTAATACATAAAAATTGCCATGGAAAACGTGGAAAATAAAATCTGCCAAATAGCTGCCAAACTGCCAAACCGTTTTTTTTTTCTTTCTGCAAGACGACTTCAAATTCTACCAAAAAACAGGACATTTGACAGAATATCTGCCAAATTGGCATCCCTGACACAACTCTACAGTTACCCCTTCCACCTCCACTCTGAACACATTACACAGACGCATTCACACATACTTACAACATAAGAAGACTTTAACATTAACATAAGAAATAATCAAATAGATGCACTCAGCCCTGACGCCAACTCGACCTCATTAATTCATAGAAAGGGGACGTAACTCTGCCCTCTAACCGGATGTTTGAATACGTCACACTTCCGCCTGATGGGAATTATCTCCCATTTGTCGCCATCGGAGATTCTATGGAAGATCTATGCGTTGACTGGCAGAACATCGCTTTCAGATTTTGTGTTTTGTTTTGTTTTGTTTTTGTTTTTGTTTGTTTTAAGAACGTTTGTGGTCGCCCACCTCCATAGAAGCCATCTTCTATTGATGCTATGCGTTTAGATAAAATATTCAAAATACTTGCCCGCCAGATATAACGAATCGAATTAAGAAATTATTAAGGAGCAGGCACCTGTGTAAGACAGAGAACTGAACTAGTGTGTATGAAAGGTGTGTCTGTCGACTGATTTATTTATTTATTTTTTTGTATTTTTATTTTTTTGCCTTGTCTGGTACCTTCCATACACACTTGTTACAGTTCTTTATATATAACGTACCAACACACAACACTCTTTGAAACCTTGAACATTTATAGTGTGAATGATATTCAGGTGTGCTGAAATATTCTGTAAGCGTTGAATAAAATTCTTATCCAACGCGTTCAATGCATTATTCAACGATTACGTATTTACTATGAAATTATAGGGTTTTCCAATGGGGAGGGGGGGGGGAATAATAATCGAGTCATCAATCACATGATTCGTTGTTGTCCAACGATTGGATATTTCTTTTATAAATTATGTAAACTCGTTTTTTGTTTTTTGAAATGAGAACTTCAAACCTACTGATAGGTCAAGCTGACACAATGGTCTATTATGATATGGATGTTGGATTGTTTGAATACTGTTAACACTTTTTTATTATTATTTAGGTCATTGTGAACACATTGCCACGTGACCAATGCCTCGAGCACATGGAATAATTATATAAATCGTTCCCATTGTGTTTTTAGTCGGCTTGGACCAGAAACTAAAAATTAATTGTAGTTAAAGTCTAAATTATAACTCTGTATAATTGCAATCAATCCACTTTGAGATTTAGCTTTTATATAGCGCAATATCCACTAAACGTGCTCAAAGCGCTTCACAAATGGTCCCTGACCAACAGCAACACGTAACAAGTAGAACGAGACTTGACGCCTGTTAGGCGAAATTACAATTATTTTTTTTTGACTGAGACAACGCTGTGAACGGCCAGGTATATTCTTTTTTTTTCACCAGAATACGGTGAGAGAATGTGAGTAAAGAGCCTTTTTCAAGGACCCATTGGCTACGGGCCGCTCAGAGTGGGATCGAACCCTGGACCTTCCCATCCGAAGGCGAGTGTCATAGCCACTTGACCACATGAAACACACACATAGCCGTCTCGTATCTATAGATAGAAGGATGTTGACGTCGCTCGGGTTATTGATTTTTGCCATCCACGTTAATGAGTAATTC
>NC_088374.1:10637858-10647858 GCF_034508935.2 Berghia stephanieae
CTCACAACATTCGCCAGCCGATTGTTATAGCAAAATTCTAATGCCAAAGCACTGAGTTGTGTGTGTTTGTCTCGTTAATAGAGGGTCGTTTTCCAAAGGTTCTATCGTTTCTATTGATGCTATGCCTTTAGCCAATATACTCACAATATTCGCCAGCCAGATTTAACATGTCAACACACAAAACAATGAGTTAGCTAAATAGAACGTATCGAGGTGTCATTTTCCAATCGCTCTATCGTTTTTATTGATGATATGCATTTGGTTGATATACTCACAAAATTTGCCAGCCAGATATAACGTGCCGACACACAAAACTGTGTTTATTGATGCTGTGAGTTTAGATATTTTACCCACAACATTTGCCAGCCGGCCGAATATAGATAGTATTCAGATGACGTCACTCAGGCCTTTGTTATTGTTTTTGCCATCCGCGTTTGTGAGTTGTTCTCACTAAACTGTATTAACCAGACTATAAAAGTTCATGGTTACACAGAGTTTGTGTGTTGGTCCGTTATACTTCCGAATGGCAATGTTGTGAACTCCTTGGCCAAGCGCATTCTATCTATTGAACGTGCCGACACACAAAACTATGTGTGAGCTAGAACGTTTATTGATGCTGTAAGTTTAGACATTTTACCCACAACAATCCGCCATCCGGATATAAAGTGCCGACACACAAAACTATGTGTGAGCTAGAACGTTTATTGATGCTGTAAGTTTAGACATTTTACCCACAACAATCCGCCATCCGGATATAAAGTGCCGACACACAAAACTATGTGTGAGCTAGAACGTTTATTGATGCTGTAAGTTTAGACATTTTACCCACAACAATCCGCCATCCGGATATAAAGTGCTGACACACAAAACTATGTGTGAGCTAGAACGTTTATTGATGCTGTAAGTTTAGACATTTTACCCACAACAATCCGCCATCCGGATATAAAGTGCCGACACACAAAACTATGTGTGAGCTAGAACGTTTATTGATGCTGTAAGTTTAGACATTTTACCCACAACAATCCGCCATCCGGATATAAAGTGCCGACACACAAACTATGTGTGAGCTAGAACGTTTATTGATGCTGTAAGTTTAGACATTTTACCCACAACAATCCGCCATCCGGATATAAAGTGCCGACACACAAAACTATGTGTGAGCTAGAACGTTTATTGATGCTGTAAGTTTAGACATTTTACCCACAACAATCCGCCATCCGGATATAAAGTGCCGACACACAAAACTATGTGTGAGCTAGAACGTTTATTGATGCTGTAAGTTTAGACATTTTACCCACAACAATCCGCCATCCGGATATAAAGTGCCGACACACAAAACTATGTGTGAGCTAGAACGTTTATTGATGCTGTAAGTTTAGACATTTTACCCACAACAATCCGCCATCCGGATATAAAGTGCTGACACACAAAACTATGTGTGAGCTAGAACGTTTATTGATGCTGTAAGTTTAGACATTTTACCCACAACAATCCGCCATCCGGATATAAAGTGCTGACACACAAAACTATGTGTGAGCTAGAACGTTTATTGATGCTGTAAGTTTAGACATTTTACCCACAACAATCCGCCATCCGGATATAAAGTGCTGACACACAAAACTATGTGTGAGCTAGAACGTTTATTGATGCTGTAAGTTTAGACATTTTACCCACAACAATCCGCCATCCGGATATAAAGTGCCGACACACAAAACTATGTGTGAGCTAGAACGTTTATTGATGCTGTAAGTTTAGACATTTTACCCACAACAATCCGCCATCCGGATATAAAGTGCTGACACACAAAACTATGTGTGAGCTAGAACGTTTATTGATGCTGTAAGTTTAGACATTTTACCCACAACAATCCGCCATCCGGATATAAAGTGCCGACACACAAAACTATGTGTGAGCTAGAACGTTTATTGATGCTGTAAGTTTAGACATTTTACCCACAACAATCCGCCATCCGGATATAAAGTGCCGACACACAAAACTATGTGTGAGCTAGAACGTTTATTGATGCTGTAAGTTTAGACATTTTACCCACAACAATCCGCCATCCGGATATAAAGTGCCGACACACAAAACTATGTGTGAGCTAGAACGTTTATTGATGCTGTAAGTTTAGACATTTTACCCACAACAATCCGCCATCCGGATATAAAGTGCTGACACACAAAACTATGTGTGAGCTAGAACGTTTATTGATGCTGTAAGTTTAGACATTTTACCCACAACAATCCGCCATCCGGATATAAAGTGCCGACACACAAAACTATGTGTGAGCTAGAACGTTTATTGATGCTGTAAGTTTAGACATTTTACCCACAACAATCCGCCATCCGGATATAAAGTGCTGACACACAAAACTATGTGTGAGCTAGAACGTTTATTGATGCTGTAAGTTTAGACATTTTACCCACAACAATCCGCCATCCGGATATAAAGTGCCGACACACAAAACTATGTGTGAGCTAGAACGTTTATTGATGCTGTAAGTTTAGACATTTTACCCACAACAATCCGCCATCCGGATATAAAGTGCCGACACACAAAACTATGTGTGAGCTAGAACGTTTATTGATGCTGTAAGTTTAGACATTTTACCCACAACAATCCGCCATCCGGATATAAAGTGCCGACACACAAAACTATGTGTGAGCTAGAACGTTTATTGATGCTGTAAGTTTAGACATTTTACCCACAACAATCCGCCATCCGGATATAAAGTGCCGACACACAAAATAGGTAGTCTCACTATTTTAAAACTCTCATTCACTGAACGTGAGAGGTCGTGCAGCGAAAATTGAACCCGGAAATATGCCGGAAGCTGACCATCGTTATGGACGCTGTCGTTGAATCAAAATGAAAGCCAATGAAAGCAGACGCGGAGCTCTTGATTTTCGCCATTTTTTGTCTTTCGCGAAACCACTATGGCCTCAACATCCGGGTCACCCGTTGCCCCAACAATGTTTCTGTCGTCTGCTATTTCAATCGAGGGAATCGGCGGAGAATTCGATATCGTACGAATTTTTTTGTTCGAGCCCTAAAAGTCTCATGAAAATTGATGGAGGTAAGAGACATTTTTTTGGTTTTATTTAATAATGTAATACTATTTCTTAATTCACATCTATAAAGTGAAAATTTTCCGTTTCTTTAACATTTGAACAGTGTGTATGCGAGGTTTCAATTGAATTGGCCTACCCTGAAAATTTTTGTGTGTCCTCGTATTTTTTTTCTATTCCAGCTCTAAAAATGTAATGAAATTAATGGAACTGAGGGACGATTTTTTTTGTTTTATTTAATAATGTAATAATATTTCTTAATTCACATCTATGAAGTGATAATTTTCCGTTTGTGTAACATTTGAACAGTGTGTGTACGAGGTTTCAATTGAATTGGCCGACCCTGAAAATTTTTATGTGCCCTCTAGTAATTTATTTATTCCAGCTCTAAAAATGTAGTGAAATTAATGGAAGTAAGGGACAATTTATTTTGGTTTTATTTCATACTATTTCTTAATTCACATCTATGAAGTGATAATTTTCCGTATGTGTAACATTTGAATAGTGTGTGTGCGAGGTTTCAATTGAATTGACTGACCCTGAAATTTTTTATGTGCCCTCTAGTAATTTATTTTATTCCAGCTCTAAAAATGTAATGAAATTAATGGAAGTAAGGGACAATTTATTTTGGTTTTATTTCATAATATTTCTTAATTCACATCTATGAAGTGATAATTTTACTTTTGTGTAACATTTGAACAGTGTGTGTACGAAGTTTCAGTGAAATTTAAACGTTATTTTTGTACTTTTACATTTAGCAAGTATTGCATTCAGAAAAATGAGATTTGTCACTAATAATTGTTCTAAAGGAAGAAAATATTTTTTCCAGCATTTTCTTTCTTTTTCTGTTTTGTTTACCTCATCTTTAATTGTTTTCCATACAGTACAGTTTGTTACGTGTGTGAATCAACTAAGTAGATTCTTGTTGTGGAATTTGCTGCATTCCTGTGCATTAACTCGATGGGGCATTGAAGGTAGGATATTTTAATTAATAACCACTCCTCCCCCCTCCTCCTATTCTTAAACTGTATTGGTCTTTCATAGCCATCTTCTATCTCTGAGAGGGGGGGGGGGGGGGGGGGGGGGATAAATTGCAAATTTTATATTATTTTTCTTTTTGCTTTATCTGTCAGTCTTGTTTTCTGTCTTTAAAATAAATCAAATTATACACATTCAATCTTTATTTCTTCTTTTTAACAGACCGTCTTATTTGTTTTTCAAACAGTTTGTTTGGTGTGTGGGTCTACTAAGAGATTATTGTTGTGGAATTTGCTGCAATCCTGGGCATTAACTCGATTTGGCCTTGTCATTGAAGGTATGATATTTTAGTTAATAACACCCCCTCCCCCCTCCTCCTATACTTAATCTTTATTGGTCTTTCATAGCCATCTTCTATTTCTGAGAGGGGGGGGGGGAGATAAATTGCATCTTTTATATTATTTTTCTTTTTTTTTTTTTGCTTTATCTGTCAGTCTTGTTTTCTGCCTTTAAAATATATCATATTATACACATTCAATCTTTATTTATATTCTGAGACTCAAGGTGATAGCACAAAATACCAGCATTAGGTGTGACCCATGGAGATCAGACATCATTGTCTAATTTCTAATCAGTGAATGGCAGTTTGAGTTTTGTCATTGATAGTTATAGACTTATTTTGTTGACAGTAGCCAGTGAAGGCCTTTCACGGATTGGCTTTACATGATAAAACTTCTGATTATGAACTATCAATTGTGCTTTTCAAGCAACATCCCAGTAATTTTTCCTTTATTTGAATACACTATCTTCATTGTTTTTCAAACAGTTTGTTTGGTGTGTGGGTCTACTAAGTAGATTATTGTTGTGGAATTTGCTGCAATCCTGGGCATTAACTCGATTTGGCATTGTCATTGAATGTATGATATTTTAGTTAATAACACCCCCTCCCCCCCTCCTCCTATTCTTAATCTTTATTGGTCTTTCATAGCCATTTTCTATTTCTGAGAGAGAGAGAGAGAGAGAGAGAGAGAGAGAGAGAGAGAGAGAGAGAGAGAGAGAGAGAGGGGGGGGGGGGGGGGGGGGGGGGGGGGGGGGGGGGAACGGGATAAATTGCATCTTTTATATTCTTTTCTTTTTTTTTTTTTTTTTTTTGCTTTATCTTTCAGTCTTGTTTTCTGTCTTTAAAATATATCAAATTATACACATTTAATCTTTATTTCTTCTTTTGAACACACCATCTTTTTTGTTTTTCATACAGTTTGTTTGGTGTGTGAGTCTACTAAGTAGATTCTTGTTGTGGAATTTGCTGCAATCCTGGGCATTAACTCGATTTGGCACTGTCATTGAAGGTAGGATATTTTATTTAATTACACCTTCTTTTGAACACATCTTAATTGTTTTTCATACAGTTTGGTCTGAGGTTAAGTCTGTAGATTCTACCTGCAGGTAACTGTTCTATCTTTGATTGGATAGTGAAGGTAGGATACTTTAATTCATACACCCATCCCCCTTTCTTAAAATCCATTGGTATCTCATACTCATCTTGGGGGTTCTGATAGTTCAGCAAAAGTAACGGGATGACCCCAGGTGCACTCGAGATTTTTTGATGACGTCCTTATCTACTCCCCAGATATTGGGTCGCTGGGTCCGATCTGGTGGAAATCAGTTTGCGATAACTAGCGTTCTATCCAGAGGGTAGCAAAAAATTGCCATTGTCTGTTTCAAGCTATAGATATTGGGATAAACTCGGGCTCCATGGTCTCAGTGGCTCTAAAGGGTATACTCATCTTCAATTCCCAAGGGAAAAAATATATTGCATTGTTAGTTTTAGATTTTTGCTCTATCTGCAAGTGTCTCTAACTGCCCTGGTATAGTAGTTTTCTGCATGGAAACTTCCAAAATTCTGCACATATTTTCATTCACAACACACAAGCTTCTAACATTAAATATTAGCAAAAAGTGTGAACCACCGTTGTAAAATTACAAAATCAGGTGAACGGGCAGTTTGAGCATTGCTTTTGTAGCAGATTACACAAAATTTGTACTCTGCTGAAAGCCTTTCAGGATTGGTGCTACATGATCCATCTTTTTTTTTTTTGAACTACCATATGTGTTGCTGAGCTGTCAGAATTCATTTGAACGGGAAAACTACAATGACAATTCCAATCATTATGATGTTAGCAAAAGCTAGGTTTTTTTATCTTTTCTTTTTACGTCCCCCTCACTCCCCCCCCCCCCCCCCCCCCCCCCCCCCCGTCCAACTGAATCAGCAAGGTCTTGTTGCATCCTTTCCTTTATACTTGGTTGTGGAGTTAACATTTGTGATTTATAAAAAGTGATACTTAACAGTTGTTTGGCTTTGTTATTGTTCAGGTGTGTTTGATATCGTCAACAAGGGCTACATCAAACTCATTGTATATAAAGCATTAGAATCAAGAGGTGAGTTGTCTCAAAATTAAAATATAATTTTTAAATATTAAAAAAAAAGAAAAGTCAAGCGCATTCATGAAGATTTTTTAAAGAAATGATCAGCCCCACAAACTTACACAATCCATGTTAAAAGCATTACCCATTAATTACCACTGTACCAATGACAGGATCTTATCGTTATTCATGAGGCGCTTTATCTTAAAATCCTCTAGAGATGCACAATATAATAATAATAATAATAATAATAATAATAATAATAATAATAATAATAATAATAATAATAATAATAATAATAATAATAATAATAATAATAGTAATAGTAATAATAATCATTATAATCAATAATTTCATCTGTTTGGAAAGTATTTGTACAGACGTATGGTGCATGATAAAAATCAAATAAATATTTGCAACAATATCACAAAGCAACAGAAGTAAAAGTAAATGTATATGGTCTTCAGAATTTAAAAAAAATTGAAATAAGGGTAAATATCATAAATAGACTTCAGATTATGTGTATATTTGTGAGGAAAGGTAGAACCATCCATTTAAGGTGTGAAATTAATGTAAAATTGCACGGTTTTAAAAACAAATGAATTTGTCAATTTCTTATTTAGTTTTTTAGTTAATGTAAAAGTCTATTTTAAAGCATTACATTTATTTTATTTGTTCTGTTAAAGTAATTCAAAGATATATTTAGAGAATAAAATCAACAGAACAAAGCTAATTTTTTAAATTAATAAATCTCTTTTTCTCCCCACAGACCCGTTAAGGCATGGTGTCCAAGACAGCCAGTCAGGTGTGGTCATTAGTGGCAAACTACTCATTTGATCCAGATATGCCTCACCAGATGGAGCATTTGTTTTTCAATGAGTGCAAAAGAAGTTTCCTGAAACCATTCTGAAAATTCAAGAGCTTTCTGGTTTCGACATTAATAAAATGTATTATATTTGTTATTCGCTGAAGAAGAGGTTTGAGCCCAAAACGTTCTGTTTTTGGTATTTTGTTCTTTTTTTAACTTATTATATTCATTTTTGTACTAAACAAGAAAAATAAGTATTACTGTTATTGGCTGAAGAAGGGATTTGAGTCCGAAACGTTCCGTATTTGATATTTTATTCTTCTTTGAGGTTGTTATATTCAGCATTGTACTTTAGAAGAAAAAAAGTATTATTATTGTTATTGGCTGAAGAAGGAATTTGAGCCCGAAACATTCCGTATTTGGTATTTTATTCTTCTTTGAGGTTGTTATATTCATTTTTGTACATTAGAAGAAAAAAAAACGTATTATTATTGTTATTGGCTGAAGAAGGAATTTGAGCCCGAAACATTCCATATTTGGTATTTTATTCTTCTTTGAGGTTGTTATATTCATTTTTGTACATTAGAAGGAAAAAAAAGTATCATTATTGTTATTGGCTGAAGAAGGGATTTGAGCCCGAAACATTCCATATTTGGTATTTTATTCTTCTTTGAGGTTGTTATATTCAGTAATTGTACATTAGAAGGAAAAAAAAGTATCATTATTATTATTTGCTGAAGAAGGGAGTTGAGCCCGAAACATTCTATATTTGGTATTTTATTCTTCTTTGAGGTTGCTATATTCATTTTTGTACATTAGAAGTAAAAGAAAAGTATTATTATTATTATTGTTATTTGCTGAAGAAGGGATTTGAAGTCGAAACATTCTGTGTTTAGTATTTTATTTTTTGACTTTGCAGTTGGTAGAGGACTCACTTTACATGCAAAGGGACTGGGATTGGTCCTGGGTGCAATCGAGATATTTTTCTGATCCCTTTGACTACCCAGCTGTGAATGGGTAGCCGGGTCTGTTAGATCTGGTGGAAAGTACTTTGTGATGGACTAACGTCCTATCCAAAAGGTAGCAAGCAATTGCTATTGTCTATTCATGCTATAGCAGCCGGGATAAACCCATGAACCATGGATATCCATTTTGTACATTAAGTAAATATTATTTGCAATTGGCTGAAGAAGGGTTTTGAGCCCGAAACATTCCTTGTTTTGGTATTTTGTTCTTTTTAAAAGCTGTTATGAGTAATTATATAGAAAAGTCCACAACTTCTAGCATTTGTATCTTTTTGTTTTCTAGACATGTGAGCTTTTCAAAAAACATTTTCTTTTCTATTGAACGGATCCCTTGTTTAAATAAAAAGTAAAAGGTGTGGTTTTGGACACAATTTTTGATCCATTTTTTCTCTTTGTGATATGTATCAGTTTCCCGTCACTCTTTTGACCATATCTCAAAAACTATAAGTGCCACAATCATAAAACCTATATGAATTTTGATTGTTTTTGTGCAAGGAATCCAATGAAACTATTTTCAGAATGATTTGACAACTTTGAAAATTTAGTGAGACTACCTACACAAAACTATGTGTGAGCTAGAACGTTTATTGATGCTGTAAGTTTAGACATTTTACCCACAACAATCCGCCATCCGGATATAAAGTGCCGACACACAAAACTATGTGGGAGCTAGAACGTTTATTGATGCTGTAAGTTTAGACATTTTACCCACAACAATCCGCCATCCGGATATAAAGTGCTGACACACAAAACTATGTGTGAGCTAGAACGTTTATTGATGCTGTAAGTTTAGACATTTTACCCACAACAATCCGCCATCCGGATATAAAGTGCCGACACACAAAACTATGTGTGAGCTAGAACGTTTATTGATGCTGTAAGTTTAGACATTTTACCCACAACAATCCGCCATCCGGATATAAAGTGCTGACACACAAAACTATGTGTGAGCTAGAACGTTTATTGATGCTGTAAGTTTAGACATTTTACCCACAACAATCCGCCATCCGGATATAAAGTGCCGACACACAAAACTATGTGTGAGCTAGAACGTTTATTGATGCTGTAAGTTTAGACATTTTACCCACAACAATCCGCCATCCGGATATAAAGTGCCGACACACAAAACTATGTGTGAGCTAGAACGTTTATTGATGCTGTAAGTTTAGACATTTTACCCACAACAATCCGCCATCCGGATATAAAGTGCCGACACACAAAACTATGTGTGAGCTAGAACGTTTATTGATGCTGTAAGTTTAGACATTTTACCCACAACAATCCGCCATCCGGATATAAAGTGCTGACACACAAAACTATGTGTGAGCTAGAACGTTTATTGATGCTGTAAGTTTAGACATTTTACCCACAACAATCCGCCATCCGGATATAAAGTGCCGACACACAAAACTATGTGTGAGCTAGAACGTTTATTGATGCTGTAAGTTTAGACATTTTACCCACAACAATCCGCCATCCGGATATAAAGTGCCGACACACAAAACTATGTGTGAGCTAGAACGTTTATTGATGCTGTAAGTTTAGACATTTTACCCACAACAATCCGCCATCCGGATATAAAGTGCCGACACACAAAACTATGTGTGAGCTAGAACGTTTATTGATGCTGTAAGTTTAGACATTTTACCCACAACAATCCGCCATCCGGATATAAAGTGCCGACACACAAAACTATG
>NC_088374.1:10655358-10662858 GCF_034508935.2 Berghia stephanieae
TTCTACGCGATTGGTACTATGCGTTTAGGCAAAATACTCACAACAACCGCCAGTAATTTATAACGTATAGATGTTATTTCAATCATTCTTCTTTGCCTTACTTTTTCTTGGGTACTTTTATTTGTTACTTAATCCTATAAGTTGTTCATAATCTAATTTTGCGGCTATGTGGTCTTGTGGTATGACACTCGCTTTCGGATCGGAAGGTCCTGGGTTCGAGCCTCGCTCGGCGCATAGTTGAGTCCTTGGAGAAGGCCCTTTACTCACATTCTCTCTAAATGAGTACCTGGTCGTTAACAGCGTTGTCTCTGTCCCAAAAAATTGTAATATCTCCTGACAGGCGTCATGTCTCGTCCTACATGTTACGCGTAGCTTTTGGCCAGGGACCCCTTGTAAAGCGCTTTGAGCACGTACGTTTAGTGGATATTGCGCTATATATAAAAGCTCAATATAATTTTCTTCATTTTTGCTTGCGCTGAAATGATCTAAATATGTGGCAAGGGCTGTTACTTACCTACTTACTTACTTAGTTACTTATCCGTGGCCTACGCTTGTATGCACGTTGCATATCACGTGCCTCAAATACGATCTGTCCCCTGCCTCCTTCATGTACTCAGGAGTTTGTAGGGATGTTGCTTGTTGAATGCCTCAAACCTAACTAGAGCTTTAACAAGTGATTTTATATCGAGCAATATCCACTAAACGTGCTCAAAGCGCTTTACAAAGGGTCCCTGACCAACAGCAACACTGTAACAATTAGAACGAGACATAAAGCCTGTTAGTGATATTACAATTTTTCCGACAGAGATAAATAACGCTGTTGACGGCCAGGTAATCATTTTACACCTGCGTCCGGTGAGAGAATGTGAGTAAATAGTCTTTTCCAACGACTCAACAATGCGCCTAGTGAGGCTCGAACTTAGGACCATCCGATCCGAAAGCGAGTGTCATTCCACAAGACCACATAGCCGCACTCGGAGTTTGTAGGGATGTTGCTCGTTGTCAGCCTCAAACTGGTCAGGAACGTCAGCCTCTGACGACCGCATCATCATCATCATCATTGCCTTTGTCACCCTGGGTCAGGGTATAGGCCACAGTCAAACAGTTTCCATCCTTTTATATCATCATCATCAGCATTGCCTTTTTCACCCTGGGTCAGGGTATAGGACACAGACAAACAGTTTCCATCCTTCTATATCATCATCATCATCATTGCCTTTTTCACCCTGGGTCAGGGTATAGGCCACAGACAAACAGTTTCCATCCTTCTTTATCATCATCATCATCATTGCTTTTGTCACCCTGGGTCAGGGTATAGGCCACAGTCAAACAGTTTCCATCCTTCTATATCATCATCATCATCATTGCCTTTTTCACCCTGGGTCAGGGTATAGGACACAGACAAACAGTTTCCATCCTTCTATATCATCATCATCATCATTGCCTTTTTCATCCTGGGTCAGGGTATAGGCCACAGACAAACAGTTTCCATCCTTCTATATCATCATCATCATCATCATTGCCTTTGTCACCCTGGGTCAGGGTATAGGCCACAGTCAAACAGTTTCCATCCTTCTATATCATCATCATCATCATTGCCTTTTTCACCCTGGGTCAGGGTATAGGACACAGACAAACAGTTTCCATCCTTCTATATCATCATCATCATCATTGCCTTTTTCACCCTGGGTCAGGGTATAGGCCACAGACAAACAGTTTCCATCCTTCTATATCATCATCATCATCATTGCCTTTTTCACCCTGGGTCAGGGTATAGGCCCCAGACAAACAGTTTCCATCCTTCTCTATCCTGAGCTGTCTTTTTAATCTCATTCCAGGTCTTACCACTTCTCTGTATATCAGCTTCTTTAATTCTTCTCCAAGTTCCTCGTGGCTTTCCCCTTGATCTTCTGCCCTAAGTCATTCCTGCTCCCTGTGTATGAATCCCGTCCCCTCTCCCTGAATATAAAATCTTCTCCCCAGACTTGAGGTGTTTCTGTCCGGATTGTATCCTGTGGGTTTCGCTTTCTCCAAGTATATGCAGCCTGTATCCTCTGTCGACCACGAGCCCTTTTTCCTTCCATATAGCCACTGAGTGTGAGGCTTTCAATGTGCCCTCGTCGTCACACATGACCAAGAAAGCTCATTTGTGACCCTTCGCCTCAAAACGGTATTAAGTCGGGATGGTTAAGATATTGAAATTTTAATTTATAGCCAGAAATATCAGACTTGTGTTGAGTTTGTATGTTTTATTGAGGAGAATGGCAACCATATTTTAGGGTGCTAATGCCAACAATTTATATTTTTGACCATTTTAACATTTAATTCGGCTTTTAAGCATCTAATTCGTTCCGACATAATACCGTTTTGAGACGATGGGTCACATTTGCCTTTTTCTGATGGGTTTTCACTATTGGATTCAATAGCCTGATGTCACGTCCGCCCAGCAACCAGCAGCTTTGTTCTAAACAAGAAAAATCGGTACTTTTTATTCTTCATGGTGGCTAGAACTTTTTCACATGTCATGAGATCAGAATGTATAAATGTCAAAATATGATCAGTTATAATGCTTTTCTCCTCTGGATACACGTTTATACTCGTCGGAGAAGTATTCCATCAGGGCGTCCGTCATGGTTCCGATAGTTTAGAAAAAGAACTAAGTTATTATGCTTCAATATGAGGGAAGTGAGTATATGACTGTTGAAGCCTATTTAAATGGGTCTCCCTATTATATGCAAAACTACGTTTGTTATTCTATCTGACCATCTTCTGTACAACCACATTTCGAAAGCTTCTTGGCGGCTATAGATAGTATGCAGATGACGTCACTCAGGCCTTTGTTATAGTTTTTGCCATCCGCGTTTGTGAGTTGTTCTCACTAAACTGTATGAACCTGACTATAAAATTTCATGGTTACACAGAGTTTGTGTGTTGGTCCGTTATACTTCCGGATGGCAATGTTGTGAACTCCTTGGCCAAGCGCATTATATCTATAGACTGTAAAATCCTTAGAAGAAAAAAAAAACAGGATTATTGATAGAAGATTATTATGATATTTAAGTCGTAATAATTTCAGTTTCAATGTTAACCGTTTATCACATGTCACTTACGAGGGTGAAGTTAAGTAGAGTGTCTATGCCGTAAAACCCTTAAAAAACAAACAATTGGATTATTGATAAAAGATTTATTATGATATTTATTTAAGTCAAGATAAATTCAGTTCCATCGTTATCTAACCGATTATCACATATCATTATGAGGGTGGAGTTTTAAGTCGCGGGTCTAGGCCGTAAAACCCTTTAAAAAAACAAACAACTGGATTATTGAAAAAAGATTTATTATGATATTTATTTCAGTGTCATCGTTATCTAACCGTTTATCACGTGTCACCTTCGAGGGTGGAGTTTAAGTCGCTTGTCAAACAGTTCGCGTCGCGAGTTTGCCACCGTCGTTAGGGTTCCACAGTCTGACGTCACGTCCGCCTAGCAACGAATCGGCTGGCTCTAAACAAAAAATCCGTGCTTGGTCCGGGAAAGGAATAATTGGAAAATCGCTAAAAAAAAACAATTTTTATCTTAAATATGGTCCAGTGTTTTGTACCAGATTGTCTGCACCAGTCAGAGAGTCACTCCTGCAAGTTTTACAGATTTCCAAATGAGAGGCAGACAAAAAATTGAAGAAAAAGTGTTAGTCAGTAGTCAGGTAAGCACGCACTCCTCGTCGAACATTTGATAGTTCGTAGTCCAGATCTAGGTCTAGTTCTAGCTTACGTAGACCTATATTTTATGATTAAAGTGTACAATTGCACGAAATTATAAATAAAAATACATTCCAAACTAGGTTTTTATTGAAGTTGAATCAAAAATGATATCTCAATCTACACGTTTTGATGTTAAGGCTGAACTGATAGATAAACTGAATGAGAGTTCAGTTCTACTGATAAGTGATAATTTTTTTAAAAGGAGAAAAATAGAAGGAAGAGAAGAAAATATTTGTTAAAATCTTACTTTAAACTGGATACCTTTATGGCAAAATGAAAATAAATAAATAAAATAACGGAACCTCTCCCCCCTCCCCCCCCCTCACGCAGATATTTCTCTCTCTCTCTCTCTCTCTCTCTCTCTCTCTCTCTCTCTCTCTCTCTCTCTCTCTCACACACACACACACACACACACAACCAACCACACATACTTTCCTCTTTTTTGGAAAGTTTCTCTGATTCTCTGCCATGCCTCCCCTCCCCGACAGCCGAGGTGGCAACTCAGTGTGAACAAAGCAAGATGGCGACAGGGACCTCTCTCCTTTACCTGTGCCCGATTGTTGACACTCCAAAGTTTCCATCACCGCACTGTCCAGTACAGTACTGACTGAAATAAAGAGAAAACGCCAGTCTTGCCACACTCAACCCCAAGATCAACTTTAACTGTGTAAATTTAAGAATTCATATTTTTATATACCGAGTCAAAATCATCAAAAGAAGTAATGAGGAAGTGCGACATTTTGCTGAATGTGCGATTTCATAAAAGACAGGCGAGAGACCCACCAGTAACCTAGACTCTTGCATACCTTTGATTTATCATGCATTGAGCTGGTGTCAAACAAGATAGTCTAAAACAAAGTAGCCTACTTATCAAATAATATACCCAATATGCCCAACAGAATTATTGGGTTTTTTAAAAATCTTTTCTTTTCAGGAGAAAGGACAAAAGATCCAATATCATCATCAAGAGTGTGTTCTTGTCACTTCAGAGATGGTGACAAAGCCAACCTCCCTGAATTGTTTGACAGAAATAAAAATAAATTGTTTCCATCAGAGCCAGAAAGAAAGAAAAGAAAAGTGGCACAAGGAATTCCCACCCCATCTCAATTGGCACCAAAATCAAGAAGTCCACCACCACCACCACCACCACCACCACCACCATCATCATCATCATCATCATCATCATCCTCATCATCATCATCATCATCAGCTCAACTCTCTTCATCATCATCACAAAGTCCCACCTTAAAAAAAAACCAGATTCCTCATCATCATTATTTTCCTCCTCATCACCATCCTCATTATCTTCTCCCTCATCATCATCTCAACTCTCGTCACCATCATCACAGGATTCCATCTTTTAAAAAAAAAACAGATTGTAGAACAAGTGAGGATATTTTAAATAGAACAATAAATTTTATTCAAGAACAAGAAATTACAGACAAAAATAAGGAAATAGCTAGCTTAAAAAAACAACTTAGTTAGATTCAACGCACTTACACTGTTTCAAGCCTTACAGAAAAAGTTCTTCGAATGGAGAAAGGTGTACATTGTTTTAAAATATTTGATATTATTGTTCAATATGTTGAGTGCTTTAGAGGTAACATTATTTATTATAGTGGGTGGGAAGTTCAGGAAGAGACAGTTGCATTAAAAGACCAAATTTTCATTACACTTATGAAACTTAGACAGAACTACACTAACCTTCATATTTCACAATTGTTTAGCGTTAGTGAAAGTACTATAACAAATATTATACAAACTTTTATTCATGTTTTACATAAGCCATAAGCTTCTCTTTGAAAATGTTATGAAGGTTACATGCCCTTCTAGACATAAAAATAAACTATCAGCTCCATCATCATTTTTAAGATTTCCAAATTGAAGAATGATCAATGATTGTACAGATGACCAAATTGCTATTCCTAAAGAAATGGATAACCAACGGTTAACTTATTCTTCTTATAGGTCCATGAATTCTGTTAAAGCTCTTGTTGGTCTGAGTCCAAATGGTGTGATAAATTTTGTTTCTAAACTTTATCCAGGGTCTGTCTCGGATAAGGTCATTGTACAAAATTGTGGATTACTAAAACTTTTAATTTTAAGCCCTGGAGATTTAATTTTGGCAGATAAAGGTTTCCTGATTCAAGATATTTTACCTCAAGGAGTAACTGTAAATATCCCTCCCTTTTTACATAATAAATTTACTGAAAATGAGATTCTATTAACAAAAGAAATTGCTTCATGTTCAGAGGGCTAATGAAAGACTAAAAATGTTAACATCCTCTCATATATTCCAACCATGTTAAGAGAAACATCTGATATTATTTTTCAATTAGTTGCAGCACTTGTCAATCTCCAGTCTCCTCTTATTAAGGAGACTGCATTTTGTTACCTTTGCCATTTATTTTGTACAACATACATATTTTGTTCATCATCATCAAATCACCATTCAAAATAATGGTTTTGTAGGTCACCCATACATGATTTTACATGATAAACATGACAAATTATGGCATTGCTGTATCAATGTATGTTCAATGTCATTAACATTGTTAAATAAAATATGACAAATTAGTTTTGGACTGAATCAACCCAAGGCATCATTAAGATAGATCTGTGGAAGTAAAAGAATAAAAGATTCAAATTTAGAGCTGCGACCATGCTCAATAGGCAAAAAACAAACAAACTAATAAAACGTCTGTTGTGGTCTTGTGGTATGACACTCGCTTTCAAATCAGAAGGTCCTGGGTTTGGGTCTCGCTCGGCGCATAGTTGAGTCCTTGGAGAAGGCTCTTTACTCACAATCTCTCACCGTACTCAGGTGTCAAATGAATACCTGGCCGTTAACAGCGTTGTCTCTGTCCGAAAAAAATGTACTATCGCCTAACAGGCATCATGTCCCGACTTACATGTTAAATGTTGCTGTTGGCGAGGGACCCCTTGTAAAGCGCTTTGAGCACATTTAGTGGATATTACGCTATATAAAAGCTCAATTAAAAAAAATTAAGTTGTTCTTTCATTCATCTTGCTTTGTTGATAAAGGGGAAACCCAAAACGTCCATTTTATCTGTTTTCGTATATTAAATTGAAGTTCACATTCAATTTCACAATGTTATTGATTTCTTCGAGTTTCAAGCTGCAACATTTACATTACACCTTAACCCAATAGGAAGTTTAGTTTACCGCGACTAACACTGGTCTAAATAAATAAATAAGATTCCCTTTATTCATCCCATAGAGGAAATTTATCTCTAGGGTCTATTCCCAGGGAAGACTGGAATAACCGCGGTGCAGCGCCGCAAATTGAGCTAGGGCGAGGTGACTTGCTCAAGGCCACACAGCGCAGCGGCGGGTGAACGAACTCGGTACCTTTTCGTACTGCTGATCCACGCTGCCCCTATGCCTACCACATGAAGTATGATAAAATGTCTAGCGTGATTGGTGATTGTGATGCTAATATATGAGCATTATAATAAAGGTTACAATACGATACTAAATAGTATGTAGTATCTAGACTATAGTCAATAGCAACGAAAATTAGCGAAGCAAGACCTCAAAGACTCAATGACTCTCTCTCTCTCTCTCTCTCTCTCTCTCTCTCTCTCTCTCTCTCTCTCTCTCTCTCTCTCTCTAACTAACTAACTAAAATCGAACGTTAACAGTAAAATCTTTCCATTGGATAAACTAAATCTGCCTAAACTCAAAGTAAACTGATTATTGTCCAACAGTAGTTTTAG
>NC_088374.1:10675196-10680196 GCF_034508935.2 Berghia stephanieae
TTTGTAAACATGACTTTTTAAAATCATTTAAATACTTTTATGGATTTACTCATAAACGTGGGGTGTAAAAAAAAATTTTAAAAATAACAAAGACCGGTGACGTCAACTTCATTCCATCTATAGTCATGTGCGGCTAGTGGTTAGTGGTATGGACACTCCCTTCGTGGGAAGGTCTGTGTTCGAGCCTCCCTCGACGCATAGTTGAGTCCTTGGAAAAGACTCTTTACTCACATTCTCTCACTGTACTCAGGTTAAAAATGAGTACCTGGCCGTTAACAGCGTTGTCTTTGTCCGAAAAATTGTAATATCGCCTAACAGCGTCATGTCTCATCCTACATGTTAAATTTGCTGTTGACCATGGACCCCTTGTAAAGCGCTTTGGGGCCACGTTAGTGGATATTGCGCTATATAAAAGCTCAATCTATGTTAATATACACAGTCTAGAGTCAAGCTATGTTATGTTAAACGATGGCTAAAAGGCGACTCCTGACTGTATAATTGCTTTATTGATGCGAAATCTGTGCACCATTAAACCAAATTGACGCTCCGTGTCATTATTTATGCTAAGGTTTCCATTTAAAGACCTGGGACTCGTGAGGGGAATTAATAGGGTATCGATGGAAATTGACAACCTCGATTACTCCATGACGTGGCTTCTCCTAAATTGTCTCATTAAATTTACTACTACTACTACTACTACTACTACTACTACTACTACTACTACACAAACTACTACACTACTACTACTACCCCAAACTACTACTACTACTACTACTACTACTTCTACTACTACTACTACATACTACTACTCTACTACTACTACATACTACTACAACAACTACTACACTACTACTACTACTACTACTACTACACTACTACTACTACTACTACTGCTACTATACTAATACTATCTACTACTACTTACTACTACTACAACTACTACTACTACTACTACTACTACTACTACTACAACTACTACACTACTACTACTACTACTACTACTACTACTACTACTTCTACTACTACTACTACTACTACTATTACTACACTACTACTACTACTACTACTACTACTACTACTACTTCTACCACTACTACTACTACTACTACTATTACTACTACTACCACTACTACATTTACTACTATACTACTACTACTACTACTACTACTACTACTACTACTACTACCACTACTACTACTACTACTACTACTACTACTACTACTACTACTACTACTACTACTCTTTCTGTTTCAATCTCTCTCTCTCTCTCTCTCTCTCTCTCTCTCTCTCTCTCTCTCTCTCGCTAGCGTTCTATCATTTTGTCTTAATATACTTTATTATAAATTTATTTGGATACCCTGCTAATTTCCTTTGTGATTTATATACGATCTATCTATTACATTTTATTGGGGCACCCTGCTACTATGCTTTATGATCTATTTATGATCTATTTAATTTATGATCAATTTATTACATTTTATTGGGACACCCTGCGGCGTTTGGAATTAGATGATCATTTCGTGTTTTGTGGTTCGAGAATCGAGCAAAAACTTACCCCGTGCTTGAAGTGGTTAACCCTTAATTGGCGGGATCGATTCTATTTGAACCTTATTTCAATGTGTAAAACAAACACACACAGACACACTCTCTCCCTCCCTCTCTCTCACAAAACGCAAACACACTCCTCTCCCTACCTCTTTCTCAATCTCTATCTCACACACACACACCACACACACTCTCTCTCCTCACACCCACACCCACACTCTCTCACATCCACACACACACTCTCTCTCTCTCACACACACACTCTCTCTCTCTCTCACCCACACCCACACCCCTCTCCACACACACACTCTCTCTCACATACACACACTCTCTCTCACATACACAAACTCTCTCTCACCCACACCCACATGTGTAAATGTTGCTGCTCGAAGCTCGAAGAAATGATTAATAACGTGAAGTTGAATGTAAGCTTCAATTTAATTCAAAAACAGATCAAATGAACGTTTCGGGGTTCCCCTTTTATCAACAAAACAGGATGTTTTTTGTTTGGCGGGATTAAGACAAATTAAGACAATGAATTTTTTGATTCATCTGTGGTGTTTCAATCATCCTGTTTTGTTGAAAAAAGGGAAACCCGAAACGTTCATTTGATCTGTTTTTGTAATTAAATTGAAGCTTATTTCAACTTCACGTTATTAATAATAATATGAAGAATTATTATTATCTATATGGCTGTGAAATGTGGACAATTACAGAAACATTAGAAAGAAACTGGAGGCAGCAGAGACGTGGTTTCTGAGAAGGATGTTAAGAATCTCATGGACAGAGAGAAAAACTAATGAAGAAGTATTAAGAGCAAGCTGAAACTAAAATGTTTCTAATTCTTACAATCAGAAAAAGACAATGCAATTTTTTGGGCACACCTAAATCGGCAAAAATGTATTGAACATCTTGCTTGCTCTCACAGAAAGATAGAAGGCAAAAAGAATAAAGTGAGACCAAGAAAAACTTCGTGTTTTCAGATTGGAAAAAAAACACCCCCAAAACAAATAAACAAACAAACAACAACAATAACAGTAACCTTCCCCCCCCCCCCCCAATAAAAACACAACAAAGTAAAAGATATAAAAACAGCAACAACAAAAGTCAAACAAATAAAAATAAAGAACAAATCTAAAAAAAATAATCACGAAGCTAAACCATTCTAAACATTTTTCTAACGAATTGAGTCAAACGGGGAGTGGGTTGTGTAAAAGCGGATGTGACGTAATGAATGACGACATTCATTCATTCAGATTCAATTAAAGAAATATTCTTCCTCCCCCAAAACATGGCGGCCCGATGCCGTGACCCTCCCTAATAACTTGGCGACACCCTAATTCGCTCTGTGATTATCATTCAGATTACTAGTATGCCAAAAACTAACAAAACAACTTTTATTTATTTTCCATTTTGGACCAGAAATCAGTTTCCTTTAATAATCGATAGTATAATTGTGATAACAACAAACTTGGTTAAAAACTCAAAAAAATGAAAATTATTTAGAAAATTGTTATTGGCCGTCTTAGAAATGTCTTTTTACCATTTTTACAACTTTTATGGTGTATAATCTATGGATAATTGAAGTATACATTTTTCTGGCATGTTTTTGTTTGAGAATACAGAAATATGACTATTACGGGAGGATGGTTATTGTGTTGTGTGGCGAGAATGAATCGATGAGAACTGGTGAAAGGAATGTAATTTGAAAATTATATTGAGGGCAAGGATCTCTATCTTACACTATGACCCCTCTACCTCTCTCTCTTCTCTCTCTCTCCTCTCCTCTCTCTCTCTCTATCGCTCTCTCTCTCTATCTCTCTCTCTCTATCGCTCTCTCTCTATCTCTCCTCTCTCGCTCCTCTCAAACACACCAGACACACTCTCTCCTCCTCTCCCTCTCTCTCTCTCTCTCCTCTCTCCCTCTCTCTCACACGCACACAGACAACACTCCTCCTTCCCTCCTCTCTCTCTCTCTCAACACAAAACAGACACACTCTCTCCCTCCCTCTCTCTCGTCACACACACACACACCAAACACACACTCTCCCCTACCTCTTTCTCTATCTCTCTCTCTCTCTCACACACACACACATACACTCTCTCTCTCTCTCTCACACCCACCCACACTCTCTCACATCCCACACACACACACACACCTCTCTCACACACACTCCTTTCTCACCACACTCTCTCTCACATACACACACCTCTCTCAACCCACCCCCACACTCTCTCTCACACACACACTCTCTCACACACACACTCTCTTTCTCTCACACACACACTCTCTCACACCCACACACACACTCTCTCACACCCACACCCACACACCACTCTCTCCCACCCACACCCACTCTTTCTCTCACACCCACACCCACACTCTCTCACACCCACAGACCCCAAAACACCACACACCCCCCCCCCCACACACACACTCTCTTTCCTTTTTTTGTCCTCAACTTTTATTATCATTACTTTCTGTCTATTCGCCCAGGACTCATATCCCTTCATCAAAGAAGGTACCTCCATAATCCCCCCCCTCCTCCCTCACTCCCCCTCCCCCTCGTTCCTGTATCACCGCACCACCATTTTCCCACGCTAAGACGAAAGACTCTAAGACCATCATTATGACGTCATCATATTATGCCGTCCATTTGCTCGTCACTTCCTGTATTCACTCTTACAATTATACTCCTCATCCCCATAAACCTTTATCTATAGCATAGTCTGACCACGGGCAATCAATTCCACCACCAGACACTTCCGCCCAGGGGGCAATTGGAAAAAAAAAAACAAACCCAGCCTTGACGTCACACAATCTACTTTTCTGGTTCCTAAATCCTTGGAAGTGTGTCTGCAAAATTATTTTTTTTCAATGGAGATTTTATATAGAGCAAGATCCACTAAATTTTGCTCAAAGTGCTTTACGGGGGGGTCCCTGACCAACATCAACACGAAACATATAGAACAGACATGACGTCTGTCAGGCGATATTACAATTTTTTTTTTTTTTTTTTTTTGGGGGGGGGGGGGGGGGGGGGGGGGACAAAGACAACACTGTAAACGGCCAGGTACCCATTTTACACCTGAATGTGTACGGTGAGAGAATGTGAGTAAAGAGCCTTTTCCAAGTTCTCAATTATGCACCGAGCGAGGCTCGAACCCAGTTAACTACGCCACTACCACATCATCTCATTCATCTGTGGTGTTTCATTCATCCTGTTTTGTTGATAAGGGGAAACCCGAAACGTGCATTTGATCTGTTCTGTAATTAAATTGAAGCTTACAATCAACTTCACGTTATTATTTATTCTTCGAGCTTCGAGCAGCAACATGTACATCTGGTTTCCAAATAGTGATTGTCATCACTGGAACACCCCGGTGAAAATATCGATGAAACAATTTCATTTCAATTTGTTGGATTAAAAGTAATGGATATTATCAAGTTTTTT
>NC_088374.1:10685196-10692696 GCF_034508935.2 Berghia stephanieae
AAGTGTTGCTGTTGGCTTGAAACACTTTGTAAAACGCCTTGAGCACGTTTTGTGGAAATTTCTCTATATAAATGCTTCAGTTATTTTATTTATTTTTTTTTTTTAAGTGGAAAAAAAAGGGGGGGGGGGGGGGGTTCAAATCATTTCGAAAAATTAATGTAATGTCACGTGATCCAAGTGTAACTTTTAACCTTATTTACATTATGCTGGCATAGTTCTGTCGCCAATCTGATGCCAAAAAAGGAAGGTTAGAAATAAATGGTGATCCACTGACTCCAAGCAGCATTATGTGGGGGTGGACTAGGTGATGACAGTCGTGACGTCACTTCCCTCGTAATGACACATAGTAACTGGTTCTAATCCATCGGAACAATGGCGGACGGTATTATCTCCATCACCGCCCTTATGGAATACTTCTCCGACGAGCATAAAAAGTGTGTCCAGAGGAGAAACACATTATAAATCTGATTAGTTTTGACTTTTATACTTTCTGAGCACATGACATGTGAAAATGTTCTAGCCAGAATGAAGAATAAAAAGTACAGAATTTCTTTGTTTAGAACCAAGCTGCTGGTTGCTGGGCGGACGTGACATCAAACTATTGAATCCTATTGAGGGTTAATATAATCTTCACCAAGGAAAAAAAACTCAACCGGGAAACTTTCGGGTCACAATCACAGTGCAATGCTGAAGAAAGAGTAGGACGTGGTGGTGGTGGTGGTGGAAGAGGGAGGAGCAGGAGTATGACGATGCAGGAGGAGGAGGGGGAAGAGGAGAAGGAGGAAGAAGTGGGGAGAAGGAGGAGGAGGGGTGGAGGAGGAGGAGGAGGAGGTGAAGGAGGAGGAGGAGGAAATTAGGAGGATAGGAAGAAGAAGAAGAAGAAGAAGAAGAAGAAGAAGAAGAAGAAGAAGAAGAAGAAGAAGAAGAAGAAGAACAACAACAACAACAACAACAGCAACAACAACAGCAACATCAAGAAGAAGAAGAAGAAGAAGAAGAAGAAGAAGAAGAAGAAGAAGAAGAAGAAGAAGAAGAAGAAGAAGAAGAAAGAAGAACAACAACAACAACAACAACAACAACAACAACAACAACAACAACAGCAACATCAAGAAGAAGAAGAAGAAGAAGAAAGAAGAAGAAGAAGAAGAAGAAGAAGAAGAAGAAGAAGAGAAGAAGAAGAAGAAGAAGAAGAAACAACAACAACAACAACAACAGCAACAACAAGAACAACAACAACAGCATTAACTACCGCAACAAGCAAGAGGCGCACAAGGAGAAGAGGGAAAAAAACAAGAAGGAAGAAGCCAGTCTTCGAGGTTTGTTCGTTGCAATAGATAATAAAGCCAATAAAGGAAGACCTTGTATGTACATGTTTTTGAAGCAAGGATTATGGGAAATAGGAATTGACAAAAATCATTAACGTCATCATTGGCCAATGGACATTACGCATTGTTCACGTGACTTCTTTCCTGTTTTCTTATTGGCTTTTATATTGTAGACTGTATTATATCTATTTTTATCATTGGTATTGTTTGTGAATTTTTATCGAAATATCGAATTTCTCTCGAATTTGTTGACGTTCTGAAATCATATATATATATATATAATTATATATATATATATATATATATATATATATATATATATATATATGTATATATATATATATATATATATATATATATATATATATATATATGTATATATATTTATATATATGATCTATATACATACATACATAAATATATATATATATGTATATATATATATATATTTATATATATACATATATATATGTGTATACACACACACCACACACACACACACACACACACACACACATATATATATATATATATATATATAAATATAATACGAATTGTTTAGTTTGTATATATATACAAAAAAAGAAGGTATATAGCGCAATATCAACTTGTCCCTAGCCAGCGTCAACAACCAATTTTCAGCATCGTAAACATGCCGACATAATACCGTTTTGAGGCGAGGGGTCACATACGTTTTAAAAAGAATTAATTTCCGCCTTATATCCTTCTTTTCTTCCTTTTTCTTATCTTTTTTTTTTTTTTTACATTCTTTTTTTTTTGTTTTGTTTTGTTTTTGTTGTTGTTTGTTTTACTCTTGCTTTTGTTTGCAATCATCCAATATGGCGGCCAAGTTTCAAATGTCATTTCCGTATGGATCGGGTGAATCAAAACCCCTAAAGAGTCGCTGTAGGGACTGAGACGAAACGCAGATGCATCACGCAAGGAACAGCTCTACAAAATTGATGAGTTTTGTAACCGTTTTGGTCATAGAGGTATGGCTTCTCTCGGATTGCAGCGTCTGCTTCGGTTGTTTGTTTGTTTGTTTGTGTTTATTTTGTTTTGTTTTTTCTTTCAGATTCTGTCGTCTCCTTTGGTTGTATTGTTTATACAATCAGACTCTCGCGTCTTCTTTGTTTATTTGTTTTGTTTCTTCTATCCGATTCTAGCGTCTCCATTGTTTGTTTGTTTCTTTCTTTATTTGCTTGTTTGTTTGTACTGTTTCTTCTATCAGATTCTAACGTCTCATTTGTTTGTTTGTTTATATTGTTTCTTTCAGATTCAAGTCACACGGGTAATTCTTTGTTTGTTTGTTTCATTGTTTGTTTGCTTGTAAGATTGATTGATTGTTTGTATATAATTTTCCTCTTAGATCAAGTCACGTTATTGATTGTTTGTTTGTTTGATGGATTGTTTGGCATGCATATTATCTCTCAGAATGATTTCGCTGTTTTTTCTGTTTGTGTGTAATGTATGTGTCTATTTTAAATTCAATTTTATATTATAATTTATTGTTTGTTTATTCACAAACTTTCTCTCAGACTGAATCAGTTTATTTGTTTATTTGTCTGTTTGTTTGTTTGTTTGTTTGATCGATTGATTGTCGTGTAAATCTCTAAGAATGATTTCGTTGTTTATCTGCTTCCGTGCAATTTATCTCTCAAATTCAATTCACTATTTTGTTTCTTAAGTCGTTCAGAGCCTGACTGACGTCTTTGGATCGTGAAAATACTAACAAAATAGATGTGAAAAATGGAAAGGCTTCGGATGGGAAGGGTACAGGCACTGGACGCTGAGGTACAAATCCCTTCGTCAGCAAAGCAACCGTCGTTGTTGTGCTGACGAAGGGTTAGTACCCCAAACGTCCATTGTCTGTACCGTTATACGTGTTACGTGTTGCTGTTGTTCAGGGAAGAATCCTTTGTAAAGCGTTTTGAGCACGTTTAGTAGATAATGCGCTACATAAAAGCTCAAGTTTTTTTTATTGTTGTTGTTTTTTTTTATTGGTGTGTAGCCCAAGTGCCCGTTGAGTGCAAAATTTAACTGTCCCGTCGTCAGGGTAGGTGGGGTCAGATTCAAAAGGCCGTTGGTTGGTCAGGGACCCTTTGTAAAGCGCTTTGAGCACGTTTAGTGGATAGTGCGCTATATAAAAGATCAAGTTTGTTGTTGTTGTTGTTGTTGTTGTTATTTATCTTTTGAACGTGTAATCAGACCTATTTAGTAGCCCAAGTGCATGTCGAGTGCAAATTTAACTCCTACCCCCGTTGGCAGGCTAGGTGGGGTCAAATCAATGCTGTCTTTAGAATGCTGTGGATCAGATTCAAAAGGCCGTTGGTCAGGGACCCATTGTAAAGCGCTTTGAGCATGTTTAGTGGATAATGCGCTATATAAAATCTCAAGTTTGTTGTTGTTTTGTTTTTTTTCTTTTGTAGGTGTAATCAGACCTATTTAGTAGCCCATGTGCAGGTTGGGTGCAAATTTAACTCTACCCCCGCCGGCAGGATAGGTGAGGTCAGATTCAAAAGGTCCCTGATCCCATTCCAAATCAAGGATGATAAAACACAATCATAATATATGAAAAGGTGGCGAAAAAAAAAACCCTTAAAAATTTAAGTAACGAAATAATAGAAGATCCATTAACAGTCAACTACGGTACTCTGGAAAAACACGTATTCAAAAATTTGGCCAGAACACCCGTCCTTCAAATATCGACCGATTTACATTGACCCTCGTCTTGGCAAAAAACTCTCAAACCTGGGACTCGCGAAGTCTTTCTTTAAGTCCCAGGTTTGCGAGTTTTTTTTTCTCCCAAAATGAGGGTCATTTAAATCGGTCGATTGTAAGCTTACAAATGGATTATGCCGACTGATGAGGTGGGAACACTGAAACGAATCGTCTTGGCAAGAATAATGTGAGGGAAAATTTACATTTATATATTAGCTCTAACCACCATTATCGAGCACTTTCGTACCTACAAGTACCCACCAACACTCATAAAATATATAAATATTATATATATATATATATATATATATATATATATATATATATATATATATATATATATATATATATATATATATATATATATATATATATTTCCGTTGACTTTTCAGTGTCGTATTTGTGCACATTTTGAATATTGACCACAAACGTTGGTTTAGTGAGATCCAACAACAAGATATGAAGTGAGTAGAAAAGTGCCAGAAGACAATAGAGAATAAAATTTTTTTCGCGGCGGTGGTGGGGTTTGAACCTGCGACCTTATTGGTACGACAACTCCGCCTGGCAGGTGAGATCGTGGCTCTACCGTGTGAGCTATCCACGAACACAAAAATATTCGTTTCAAACCCAAGTCATTTCAGACCCCTCTCTCACCCACTTCTGAGACCGCCGATTTGTTCGCCCCCCACCATCGCGAAGTTATTTTTGACCAGCAGTTAAGCTTAATAGCCAATATTAGTGAGATGTAATCATTTTAACAAGACTGTCTAAAGTGATGAAACTACCTGAGTGCAATCTGATTCGTTTCTTCTAGTCAATCTTAATGGGGTGATCTTGGTGATGAAAAACGCATTTGTGACCCATCTTCTCAAAACGGTATTATGTCGGAACGAACCAGGTGCTTAAAAGCCGAATTTAATATTAAACTGGTGAAAAATATAAATTGTTGGCATTAGCACCCTAAAATATGGTTGCGATTCTCCTCAATAAAACATACAAACTCAACACAAGTCTGATATTTCTGGCTATAAATTCAATTGTCAACATCCTAACCATCCCGACTTAATACCGTTTTGAGTCGAAGGGTCACATTTAATTCATTCTTAAAATAGTTTGATTTAGTAGATGAATTTCCGGTCCAGTTTACAAACAGCAGTGTCAATAGATAGAATGAAGTTGACGTCACTCGGGTCATTGTTATTGTTATTTGCCATCCGCGTTTATGAGTAATTCTCACTAAACTGTATTAACCAGACTATATAGATTTAAAGTTACACGTAGTTTTGTGTGTTGGTTCGTTATATTTCCGGATGGCAATGTTGTGAGCTTCTTAGCCAAGCGCATACTATCTATACCCAAACTCATGATTCTAAAAAATATTTTTATGTTGATTTTCCTGTATTGTATTCGTGCACTGTTTGAATATCCCCCGATCTGTCCCTAAATGTTTTTCTAGTGAGATATAATCACTAACAAGGCTGTCTAAAGTGATAAAAAGAGAGAGCTGAGTGGAATCAAATTCGCTCCTTCTAGTCAATCATTATGAGGTGATTTTTTGTAATGAACAACGCATTTATTCCATTTTAAAAATAGCTTGATTTGGTAGATGAATTTCCGGTCCAGTTTACAACCAGCAGTGTCAATATCAAAACGAATACTTTTAAGATATTTTTTAAATTGAGTTTTCAGTGTAGCAATCGTGCACATTTTGCAAATATACGGATTTGCCCATGAACGTTTTTCTAGTGAGATATAGTCATTAACAAGGATGTCTAAAGTGATAAAAAAAAAGAGAGAGAGAGAGCGAGAGAGAGCGAGAGCGAGAGAGAGAGAGAGAGAGCAAGAGAGAGTGAGGGAGAGAGAGAGAGCGAGTGAGAGAGAGAGGAGAGAGAGACAGAGAATGAGAGAAAGAGATAGATAGATAGAAAAAGAGATAGATAGATAGATAGATAGATAGATAGATAGAGAGAGAGAGAGAGAGAGAGAGAGAGAGAGAGGAGAGAGAGAGAGAGAGAGAGAGAGAGAGAGAGTGCTGAGTGAAATATAATTCGCTCCTTCTCGTCAATCTTTATGGGAATGATTTCTTTCATGAAATACACATTAAACCCGTTTCTAAAAATAGCCTGTTCGGTAGATGCATTTCCTGTTTCATTACGGGAAACCCAATCGCCATTTCGTTCTTTCTTTCTTTCTATAATTTTCATATTATGGTTGGACTTCCGGCATTTCGAAGTTCCCAGTCCGTAGGACATGGTGCAAGTTATCAAAAGCATCATTAATTCGACATTTCTACATTTTTAATCTCATCAATCTCTGTTCAACCTTTTCAGTTTGACTGCTATTATGTCTGAGTGATAAAAAAAATTACCATATTTTTGTGTGTGAATACTTGGGGAAAATCCTAAAAAATAGGTGGTAAAGAGAGGGTTAACGTGCTCAACGCGCTTTACACTTTGTTCCAATCTAACAGCAACACTTAGCATATAGGACGAAACATATTACCTTTTTTCTTTCTTTTTTTTTTGCCGGACAGAGAAAACGCTGTGTACGGGGGGGGGGGGGGGGGGGGGGGGGGGGGGGGGGGCTACTCATTTTACACCTGAGTGCGGTGGGAGAATGTGGATAAAGAGACTTTATCCAAGGGCTCAACTGTACACCGCTCAAAGCATGACTCGAACCCAGGATCTTCACATCCTAAGACGAGAGTCATTCAACTAGACAATATAACGGTATAACTATACACCAC
The DNA here is from genome assembly GCF_034508935.2 of Berghia stephanieae. NCBI lineage: Eukaryota > Metazoa > Mollusca > Gastropoda > Nudibranchia > Aeolidiidae > Berghia > Berghia stephanieae. The sequence goes on from NC_088374.1 coordinate 10,691,989, forward strand.
CACACCCTGAGATACCGCATGACTTCCGGCATTTCGAAGTTCCCAGTCCGTAGGACATGGTGCAAGTTATCAAAAGCATCATTAATTCGACATTTCTACATTTTTAATCTCATCAATCTCTGTTCGACCTTTTCAGTTTTACTGCTATTATGACGTCTGAGTGATTAACACAAATTATATTTTTGTGTTAGTTGGGTGTGAATATTTGGGGAAAATCCTAAAAAAATAGGTGGTAAAGAGAAGGTTAACGTGCTCAAATCGCTTTACAAGTTGTCACAAGCTAACAACAGCACTTAGCGTTTAGAACGATACATATTACCATTTTTTTGCTTTTGCCGGACAGAGACAACGCTGTTAATTGCCAGGTACTCATTTTACACCTGAGTGCGGTGGGAGAATGTGAGTAAAGAGCCCTTTTCCAAGGGCTCAACGGTGCACCGCTCAGAGCGTGACTCGAACCCAGGATCTTCACATCCTAAACAAGACGAGTGTCATACCGCTAGACCACATAGCCGCACAACAATACACCACCACACCCGGATATAGGTAGTATGCGCTTGGCTAAGAAGCTCACAACATTGCCATCCGGAAGTATAATGGCAACACCAAAAAAAAACAAACAAACTCTCAAACCTGGGACTTCGCGCGGGCCATTTAAATCGATCGATATTTGAAGGACGAGTTTTCTGGCCAAATTTTAAAACATGG
>NC_088374.1:10703494-10705994 GCF_034508935.2 Berghia stephanieae
CTATCTATTTATTATTCCATTAACTTACTTATTCGTTTATTCATTTATTTATCTATTTATCGAAGTAAGCATGTATTTATTTAGTAAATTGAACAATAAATGTCCAATATAATACATAATGTTTTAAGAACGAGATTACCTCGGGTTTTTTTTTTTTTTTCCAATTTTCTCATTTTCAAAGTATTGACAATTTATTTATTTATTATGTTTATCCAAGCTGTTTTGATCAAAATGTCACGAAATAAAAATATTGTAACGAAATAATGGAGAATAATTTAAAGGAAGATAATGATGAGTCGGCGAGAGCAAAGGGAAACGGGACAGCAGAATAAAAACAAAACAAAACTGGGGCATCGTCCTTCTAACCCATTGAACAAAACAAAAACAAAAACAAAACTGGGACATTGTCCTTCCAAATCTTTTTTTTTTTAAAGAACAAAACAAAACCCAAAAAAACGTGCTTTTTCATATAGCGCAATATCCACTAAATGTGCTGAAAGCGCTTCCTTGACGGAACACGGGACAGCATAAGGAAAAAAACTGGGGCATTGTCCTTCTAACCCATTGAACAAAACAAAACAAATACAAACAAACTTTTGAGCTTTTATATAGCGCAATATCCACTAAACGTGCTCAAAGCGTTATAAAAGAGGTTCCTAACGAACACGGGACAGCAGAAGGAAAAAAAAACTGGGATACAATAGTCCTTACAACCAAACAAAAACAAAGAAAAAAAAAACACTTGGGCTTTTATAAAGCGCAATATCCACTAAACGTGCTGGAGGGGCCAGCCAGCGTGGCTCAGCGGTACGGTCTTTGCTTCGTACCCGAAAGGTAACGAGTTCGATTACCCGCAGCTGCGTCTTGAGCAAGTCACCTAGCCCAAGCTCACTTTGCGGCGCTGCACTGCGGCTGACGTCTGGATTATTATTCCAGTCTTCCCTTGGAATAGATCCTAAAGACAAATTTCCCCTTGGAGATGAATAAAGGGAATTTTATTTATTCATTCATTTATTTATTATAAAGAGTCCTTGACGAACAAGGGACAGCAGAAGAAAAGACAAACTTAAGCTTTTATATAGCGCAATATCCACTAAACGTGCTCAAATCGCTTTATAGAGGGTCCTAAACGAACAAAGGACAGCAGAGTAAAATCTAGGATATAAGCGGGTGGTTGAATGGGAGCATCACCCTTGAATCATATACCTATGATGTTCGCATGGGTGTACGATCCGATAGTGATGTCGTTTCTTCTTCTCTTTACTAGCCTATCCTGCTTCTTTGGTTTGTGATTGTATTTTTGACAGGGGATATTTTTTTTTCTGTAAATCTTCTGCCTGTTTGTTCTTGGTTATTTATAATTTAGCTTATGATATCTTTAGGTTATGATTTTGATTTACATTTGTACTATTTTTGTTAGATTGCTTGTTTTTTTTTTGTTTCAGCGGTCTCTCATATAACTTCAATTGTGTTGGAAGAGACCTAAAGCAACAAACAAACAAAAAATATGATACAACATTCCCTCCAAACCATTAAAAAACAAAAAAAAAACAAACAAAAAAATCTGAAGCTTTTATATAGCGCAATATCCACTAAATGTGCTCAAAGCGCTTTACAAGGGGTCCCTGACCAACAATAACACGTTACATGTATAACGGGACATGACGCCTGTTAGGCATTATTACTTTAATTATTTTTCCGACAGAGACAACGCTGTCTACGGCCAGGTACTCATTTTACACCTGAGAGAATGTGAGTAAAGAGCCTTTTCGTTCCAATTATGAGCCGAGCGACACTCGAACCCAGGACCTTCCGATCCGAAAGCGAGTGTCACACCACAAGACCGCAAAGTGTAAAATATAAGATTACCTAAGACAACTCCGTAAGAAAGAAACTAAACATTTTATCGTCACTCGGGTCGTTGTCATTGTTTTGTTTTGTTTCGTATTTTGTTAAGTTATTTATTTTTTTTATTTATTTATTTTTATTTTTTTGTTTTGTTTTTTTTGTTGTTGTTGTTGTTTTGTAATGTTTGTTTGTTTGTTTGTTTGTTTTTTTTTTTTTGTTCTTTTTGTTTGTTTGTTTTGTATTTTTTTTGGGGGGGGGGGGGGTTGTTTTTTTTTGGTTTTTTTTTTTTTTTTTTTTTTTTTTTTTGTTTGTTTTCTGGGTTTTTTTTTTTTTTTGTTGTTTTTTTCTTGTTTTTTTCTTGTTTTTTTTTTTTTTTTTTTTTTTGGGGGGGGGGGGGATGAGGGGTTTGAGTAATGCTCACTAAACTGTATTAACCAGACTATAAAAGTTCAAGGTTACACATAGTTTTGTGTGTTGGTCCGTTATACTTCTGGATGACAATACTGTGAGCTTCTTAGCCCAGCGCATGCTATCTTTAAGAAAAATGAATATAAGAGGAAATGAGGCAATAGCCAAAGGTATTTATTCATAAAAATTCGCCACAATATTTGGCTGGCGGATGGTGTGAGTACCTTACCTAAACGCACACCAT
>NC_088374.1:10710994-10715994 GCF_034508935.2 Berghia stephanieae
TACTGCACACAAAACGAACGAAGAAGTGCTAAAACAAACATACCAACAAAGGAAATAATGCCCTTAATAGCGGATCGACAACTATCCTTTTTCGGACACATAGTAAGGAAAGATAAGAATGAATACCTGGCAAGTTGTGGAAAAACACCTGGTAAACGCGCCCGGGGGAGACAAAGAAAAACACTCATAGACCAACTGAAGGGCTTCACCAACCTAACAATCCAAGAGCTGTTTGAAAAAGCAAGAGACAGGGAGGAATGGAGAGAGATAATTCATGCAGTATCCGAAGCCTGGACCAGGCATGGAACCTAGAAGAAGAAGACAGCCATTTCAAAAAAATAGTTCTCACTAAATTCTATCAATCAGACTATAAACGTTTAAGATGACACTATAGATCATCATCATTGCCTTTTTTCACCCTGGGTCAGGTTATAGGCCACACACAAACAGTTTCCATCCTTCTATATCATCATCATCATCATCATTGCCTTTTTCACCCTGGGTCAGGGTATCGGCCACGCACAAACAGTTTCCATCCTTCTCTATCATCATCATCATCATCATTGCCTTTTTCACCCTGGGTCAGGGTATAGGCCACACACAAACAGTTTCCATCCTTCTCTATCATCATCATCATCATCATTGCCTTTTTCACCCTGGGTCAGGGTATAGGCCACACACAAACAGTTTCCATCCTTCTATATCATCATCATCATCATCATTGCCTTTTTCACCCTGGGTCAGGGTATCGGCCACGCACAAACAGTTTCCATCCTTCTCTATCATCATCATCATCATCATTGCCTTTTTCACCCTGGGTCAGGGTATAGGCCACACACAAAACAGTTTCCATCCTTCTATATCATCATCATCATCATTGCCTTTTTCACCCTGGGTCAGGGTATAGGCCACAGACAAACAGTTTCCATCCTTCTATATCATCATCATCATCATCATTGCCTTTTTCACCCTGGGTCAGGGTATAGGCCACAGACAAACAGTTTCCATCCTTCTATATCATCATCATCATCATCATTGCCTTTTTCACCCTGGGTCAGGGTATAGGCCACACACAAACAGTTTCCAGCTTTCTATATCATCATCATCATCATTGCCTTTTCCACACTGGGTCAGGGTATAGGCCACACACAAACAGTTTCCATCCTTCTATATCATCATCATCATCATCATTGCCTTTTTCACCCTGGGTCAGGGTATAGGCCACAGACAAACAGTTTCCATCCTTCTATATCTTGAGCTACTTTTTTTTTGTATCTCATTCCATGTGTTATCACTTCTCTGTATAGATAGTTCGAAGATGACGTCATTCAGGTCTTTGTTATTGATTTTTGCCATCCGCGTTTATGAGTAATGATCACTGAACTGTATTAACCTGACTATAAACGTTCATGGATACACACAGTTTTGTGTGTTGGTCCGTTATAATTCCGGATGACAATGTTGTGAGCTTCTTAGCCAAGCGCATACTATCTATATATCAGCTTCTTTAATTCGAAGCTGCTTGTTTGGCGAAGACGTCATCGGGTCAGCAGAGTCCTTTCGGCTTTGTCAGTTGTCCTTCATAAATTCTCTCATTCCAGAAACTCTTCGGTCGCCCCAGCTAAAAAAAAAAAGGATTTGGTTTGTCCGTCTGCGTTTCTGTAACGGTTTATGTGTGTTGGTACACGTTATATTCGGCTGGCGGATGTTGCGAGTATCTTACACAAACGCATAACATAAATAGCATTCATAGGACACTATCGTGGGACACGATGCTCCCTACCTATAAATGACAACTTGGCAAAATAAGATCCTAAAAGATAGGGTAAATAGATAATTAATAAAATTAGGTGAAATTTCCCACGCCACGGGAAAGAACTGTGAAAAAACTGCTAAGAGCCTTAGCTCGGATTGAACGACAGGGTGTGTGTTTTTTATATCTGGCACGCAATACGATTCAATAGTCTGATGTCACGCCGACAAATCTAATATCGCCTAGCAAGCGTCATATCTCGTCCTATATGCTAAGTGTTGCTGTTGGCTTGGGACCCCTTGAAAAGCGCTTTGAGCACATTAAGTGGATATTGCGCTATAAAAAAGCTTAAAGTTTTTTTTTAATATATTTTTTAAATTTCAAGTCGTCATGGTAGAGTGTAGATACAAAATTTCTCACATTGCTAAAAAAAAAAATAAAATAAAATAAACCCACAAAGATTTTTTGATTCTAAAATGATTTTATTTATTTTTTTCTTTTGTTTGTTTTTGTTTTGTTTTGTTTTTTTTTCTGGGGTTATTTTAAAGTCTGGGTCATCCTGACACGACAATGTTTTGGGACAATTAGTCCCATTATTTAAGTTACCAGACGTGTTAATACGTATACGTTTTCCTCGAGATATACGAGACAACAGACAAAGGAGTAAATTAACCCTTTGTAGACCGTGTTTGATCTTTTGCGATGGTGGAAACTGTCATCATAGAATACCATCTTATCTTATCTTATCTTGCTTTTACTGGAAAAAAAAAAGAAAAACAGCCGTGCTCTTGAAAAGACACGTAGATAAGAATGTTTTTTCTTGTTTTTTTTTTTTTTTTACTTTTTAATTTATGGGGGTTTTTTTGTTTGTTTTTTTTTTGTTTGTTTTTTTTTTTTTTTTGTTTTTTTTTTTTTTTTAGGCCAATAGACCTATACCTGTTTATTGTCGTATTTAAAAGACGGAGATAATTCTAAACTGGCAAAGCGACGACACGACAAGCATTGGGTGTCTCCCATGCCTGAGGTTTTAAAAAAAAATTTTTTTTTTAATAAAATAAAATAAAATAAAGAATTTGGCCAGAAAACTCGTCCCTTTTTAAATATCGATCGATTTTTAATAAAAATATCGACTGCATCTGGGATCAATCTTAGTCCCTTTGTATGTGAAGCGAGTGATCTACCAACTGAGCTATCGGCACCCCCGGGTTTCCTTTGAGGTCATCGAAGTATTTTGAAGAAGGGAGAAAACAAACAAACAGACAAACAAAAGTCCAACCAACCAAACAAGCAAACAAACAAACAAAAGAAGGGAAAAAAAAAACAACAAATAAAAAAAAAACAAACCAAAACAGTCGGTCCCGTCTCGTCTCGAATGACATCATCAAATAAAATTAAAACCAGCCCAGGTACCTGATTGGTGCTATTATTATCATTATTATTATTATTATTATTATTATTATTATTATTATTATTATTATTATTATTATTATTATTATTATTATTATTATCATTATTATTATTTATTATTATTATTATTATTATTATTATTATTATTATTATTATTATTATTATTATCATTATCATTATTATTATTATTATTATTATTATTATTATTATTATCATTATTATTATTATTATTATTATTATTATTATTATTATTATTATTATTATTATTATTATTATTATTATTATTATTATTATTATTATTATTATTATTATAGTATTAATATCGATCAATCTGGCAACAGATGGAGGGAGAGTAGAAAAAACCCATTACAGTCAATGACATAATAGGATTCAATAGTCTGATGATGTCACGTCGCCCAGAAACGGAGGCCATCGTGGTTCTAAACAAAGAAAATCGGTACTTTTTAATCTTCATGCTGGCTAGAACTTTTCATATATCTTGTCATCAGAATGTATAAAAGTCAAAACATGATCAGATTTATAATGTTTTTCTCCTCTGGATACACTTTTATGCTCGACAGAGAAATATTTCATAAGGGCGTCCGCCATAGTTCCGCCATAGTTTAGAGCCAGTTACTAAGTTACCATGCGTCAATACGAGGGAAGTGACGTTACGACTGTTGAAGCGTATTGGGGGGGGGGGGGTGCCGATAGCTCAGTTGGTAGAGCACTCGCTTCACACGCAAAGGGACCGAGATTGATCCCGGGTGCAGTCGAGTTGGGTTTTTTTTTTCTGTTTGATTTGGCGAAAATATTTTACTTTGCGATAGACTAGCTTCCCATCCAAAGAATAGCAAGCAATAGGATTCAATAGTCGTAACGTCACTTCCTTCCTTATGACGCATGGTAACTTAGTAACACTGGCTCTAAACTATCGGAACAATGGCGGACGCCCGTATGAAATATTTCTCCGGCGAGTATAAAGCGTATCCAGAGGGGGGAAAAAAACATAAATTTGATCATGTTTTGACTTTTACACATTCTGATCACAAGACATGTGAAAAGTTCTAGTCAACATGAAAAATAAAAAGTAATGATTTTCTTTGTTTAGAACCAAGATGGCCGCCGTTGCCGAGCAGCGTGACATCAGACTACTGAGTCCAATTGCTTTATTGTACGTTTCACGCTATAGAATCCTGGATAAACTCCGACTCCATGAGCCGAATGGCTCCAAAGGACTACCATCTTTTTAATGGCATAATTAAGCTCTGAGCTTTTGAGCTTTTATATAGCGCAATATCCACTAAACGTGCTCAAAGCGCTTTACAATGGGTCCCTGGCCAACAGCAGCAACACATTACATGTAGGACAAGACATGACGCCTTTTAGACGATATTACTTTTTTTTTTTTCGGACAGAGACAACACTGTTAACGGCCAGGTACTCATTTTACACCTTAGTACAGTGAGAGAATGTGAGCTATGAACCTTGTCCAAGGTCTCAACTTTGCGCCAAGCGAGGCTCGAACCCAGGACCTTCCGATCCGAAAGCGAGTGTTATACCACGAGACCACACAGCCGCTCATAGTACCGTTTTGAAACGGTGGTTCACATTTGATTTGCTGTGCGACGATTTTGGTATAGATAGTTCGAAGATGACGTCACTCAGGTATTTGTTATTGTTTTTTTTGCCATCCGCGTTTATGAGTAATGCTCACTAAACTGTATTAACCTGACTATAAACGTTCATGGATACACACAGTTTTGTGTGTTGGTCCATTATACTTCCGGATGGCAATGTTGTGAGCTTCTTAGCCAAGCGCATAATATCTATAGAAAGT
>NC_088374.1:10720994-10728494 GCF_034508935.2 Berghia stephanieae
CATTTGTAAGAGTCAAGGAGTTTAGACGTGATGAGAGACAGTAAGCTCTCACCAAACTCGTTGGTCATAATGCATAGTTGTCAATCCCCCCCCAAAAAAGGAAATCGCTCAGTCTCTCTACCTGTTGTAAAGACTATGCCCAGCCCCCTCGCCTCCTATTAAATGGTCACAGATGACATCACAAACCCATACTGAAAACCCCCGCCCTCTTTTGTCTCTAATAAAATGGTGACACACTACTGTAACATCAAATCCTACTCACTCTCGATATTTCAACATGTCACGATTTCTTCCATGATAAAATTCAGTCATGATATTTTGTTAGATTGATTTCTTGAATTTACCAATTTTGAGGGCGAAAGTTTGTTACAATTAATCGAATTTTATTGTAATTAAGCAGTAACTTTTATATAGAATTAATTCCGTTTTCTTGTGAAATGTTGCGATTAACTGGAAGTTGCGATTAACCGAGTTGTGATTATCCGGAGTGGACTATGTTTATTTTTAAAACCAAGAATCGATGTTGTTAGGCGATATTACAATATTATTGGGGTTTTTTACCGACAAAGAAAACGCTGTAAACGGCCAGGTACTCATTTTACACCTTAAAGTAAGTACCATCAGATAATGTGAGTAAAGAGTCTTTTCCAGGACTCAACTATGCGCCGCTCTTGGCTTTACCAAAAAAAAAATACAAATATATCGATGTGGTCTAGTGGTATGACACTCGCCTCTGGACCAGATGGTAACTGAGTTGGAGGTCTGGCACATGGTTGATTCCTGGGAAATAGCTCTTTCCTTAGATTCTCTCACCGTACTCAGATGTAAAATGAGTAGCTGGACGTTTAACTATATTCTTCATCAGAAATAGCAATCTAAAATATGATGTTTTTAAAAATAGTCATTATCGCAATGAATAGGTTAAAAGACATAATAGAAAATATCGATTTTAGGGTAACCAATTTTTAAAAAAAATAATACTAAACTCATCACGATATTTTCAAACGTTTCGAAAAGTGGATTTCGATCTATTATGCATCTGAAGGGCATTCAGTTTGCCCGGGTCTCACAACCAAAAAAAAAAAATAGATTAAATCAGTAAATAAATAAATAAATAAACACATAAATGAATAAATAAGTTTAAAAACAGTATTTTAGAAAGAAAATGTTCAATTTGACGGTAAATCTGACATCCGAATCGAACCTAGTTGTAATGAGCCCAGTTTAACATGGTTGTAATGTACAATATTTTGCGTAATTTTGTTATGATTTCCACTACAACAATGAGTCCATAAGGAATTGCGTTATCAATTACTATTGTCCGTTTCACGCTGTAGAAACCGGGATAAACTCCAGCTCCATGGACCTGATGGCTCTGAAGGGGTAGTTTTTTAAAAAATATATAATGGGTAAATAGAAAAAAACTAAATCTTTGATTTCCAAATAAAAAATAAAACCACCGAAATGTTTATTCGACTAGTTTTAATAAAAACAACGATAAAAACGGACGTAATGTTTAAAACTAGATGCACTGTATTGTATGTTGATTGAATAACCCAAGACTTATACTATAGTAATAATAATAATAATAATAATAATAATAATAATAATAATGATGATAATAATAATGATAATAATAATAATGATAATAATAATGATAATAATAATAATAATAATGATAATAATAATGATAATAATAATAATAATAATAATAATAATGATAATAATAATGATAATAATAATAATAATAATGATAATAATAATGATAATAATAATAATAATAATAATAATAATAATAATAATAATAATAATAATAATAATAATAATAATGATGCTGATGATGATAATAATAATAATAATAATAATAATAATAATAATAATAATAATAATAATAATAATAATAATAATAATAATAATAATAATAATAATAATAATTTAAAAAGATGACATCCATGTCAATAATAGCTTACCAGGAATAGCAACAAGAGGTCACATGACCATTAGGTGATAGCATCAATTGTGGGGAAACTATGATCACGCTCGTGTTTCTAAAAATAGATAATCCACCCCTTGTCTTCTATTATCATTATTGTGTTGGCCTCCTTGTCTAACAAATCCCTCTTTTGTTATTGGGACCAGCTGTTTTTGCTTGTCACACGGTCAGGGCACGAGTGTGCACGGTTCGGACCCAGACGGCGACACTTATATAAAAAAAACAAAAAAACAAAAAGGGGGGGTGAGGCTGACTGCCAAAGATTCACAAATTATGAACACAACAAGTCCGAGATTTAAGTGTATATGATATGAAGTGTTTATTAATTAATGTAATGAGCTGGATATAAATGAAATGTATATGATTGAATATAGCAGATGAATCAAGAAGGTATGGTGGATGATGATAATGATGATGATGTTGATGTAATGAATGTTATCAAGATGACGCTTCTAAGTAGAATTATGATATTGATAATATAGTCAGTGATAAAAGGATAAATGTCAAAATAATATTGATGAAACTAATGATTGACAGATATGATGAGTTGGTGATAGAAGTGAATGATGTGAATATAAAGCTAAATGATATATGAATAATGATAGAAAAACATGATTATTTAGTTTGTATGACCTCAGGGTCCCCAACTTATCTCCGTCTGTGTGAAGATGATATTCTACGTGCTGTAGTTGCCTGTGTCTTATTCCAAGTGTGGGTTATTGATGAGCTAAATGTCCAGATGAATGACACACAGTACCAATGTATTAGGTTCCAGACAATGTCTGTTATCAAACAATGGATTGTTTTTCAAATCATGTATAGGTCACAGTAAGTTATTATGTCTATTTTGTAACAGGTTTCAGTTCTTGTTTTTGTTCATTAAGTAATAGGTTTCAGTTCTTGTTATTAAATGTTATACGTTATAGTCAATGTTCATCGAGGTTACAATGAGTCACATAAATGTTACTTGATGGTCAGGTAAAGTCACAAAAAGGTTAAAGAAAGGCCAGATCTCTAGATTTGGGAAAGAAAATGAAAACAATGATAATCAATTCTTTAAAATATCAACACCGATATAAAACTCAGTATAAAACCGGATAAATGACACATCGCAAAATAGCACTGGAAACTCGGGTATCACTATTATCATAAACAATCAATTAAATCAGAAATGCCGATAATCACAACAGAATACAATATTTCAATAGATTACAAATAACACTGGAATCTCACCAACAGAGCACTACTCAAAAAGAAATCAAACAACATTAATTTCTGTTTGGTAATACTGTCTCACAACAGAGACAGGAGTTAGAAGCCGTGATAGAACGTTACTATGGACTTTCACAACAGAAAATACAAAACGTCCTTCTCCACCACGGACTTATAGCAGAACTGAAGATGAAATTAAAAGTCACTATCTTTACCATCCCTATTCGCATGAATCATGGAAAAAACTCGAGGCGAAATGGGGGTGCGTGTTGTAATTTAATGTTCTTCTCCCCCTAAACATGTTTACCCCTAAATGAATACAAAGCGCGTACGATGGATGGATCGTCACGAAGTCAACCATGGTCTATGGAGACAATGGCCATTCGCAGCTCCGATAACGTCAGGGATTAAATTGGGGATGTCGAAGATCAGACTCTAAGACACGACGGAAATACTACACCCTCACGTTTTAGAGTGACAAAAGAAATAAATCAAGATAAGGTTGGATGTCCTGAGTCGTGCATACCACAGGTACTTCCCTACAGCGCCATAAACCGCAAAGGCATTTCCTTACAGCCCCCCACTTAAGACAAAATCTTGGATTTTGTCTAAAAGACCAGGAAATGCCTGAGCAATGTCTTCAGCAGCTTAAGCTAGCCTGGCTGAATAGTCCGGACCATGGTTCTTGGTTCCCTTGACTGATGCCGGCATGATCGTCCCCACGAGGTCGACAGCAACACGCGGAAATGGAGTCTCAATTAAGGGCATCTCCTGAAGGGGAACTTTCTGGGTTTTACCTTTTGGGGCGCACCTTTGACATACATCGCATGAACGACAGAATTTGCGCACGTCAGTCCAAATGCTAGGCCAATAAAACGCTTCTAGAATGCGTTCTGTTGTCTTCTTGGCCGCCAAGTGTCCAACAAAGACACCCTCATGCGCTAGTCGCATGACTGTGATGCGCAGTCCCTTCGGTAGCACCACCTGTTTCGTTGGATTTCCATGGTGTACCTTGGGCGAAGTGTAGTGGCGGTACAGGATTCCGTCCTCGTATGCATACCACTGTTTACTTTTCTTGTTGGTGATTTTCTTCTCACCGCTGCTTGCAAATTCTCTAGCTTTAGCTATTGATGTGTCAGATTCTTGTTGAGCCTTTAAATATGCAGGCGTGACGTCAATTTTCGGGGCAGGTAACGTCACTAACTTCTTCGTCTTCTTGTGCTTTGAGCCTCGTGTCTCGACTGCTCGCACAGAACGTTTGTTACACATACCAGGACATTTCGCCCCTGGTATGTTTCCAAGGATGGCGTCAAATAGTGGGTGTTCCATTTCCACCGCACTGACTTCACCTTTAAAATATGGACAGTCAATGGTGACGTCCACCGTCGTGGTCCCTCTAGCAGAGCCGTCAGCAAGTAGGACCGGGACTTTCCGTGTTCCCCTGCTACTGCCGTCAACTAGGCCCTTCTTGACCACCACACAACTGCATCCGCTGTCCCGGAGTACAGTCACCGGTCGGCCGTTCAGTAAGCCGTTGGCTACCGGCATATTCTTGTCTCGTCCCTCGTGGCCCAGGCATAAGGCTGACGTTACTGGGAGTGTGCAGCCGCACATTAGTTGCATGTGCCCATGGCTGCATTGTTTTGAATCTTCGTTAGTGTAGTTAGGTGCTGACATTGAGGCGACCTGTGGAGGTTGTAGCCTCTTCTCATCAAACTGCCTCTTCCGGCAGTCTATCGAAGTGTGCCCCCGTTTCTTGCAGTAGTCACATATACTGACCGTTACTGCGGCCAGTCCGGGTTTTGTTCTACAATCTCTGGCAATATGTCCCGCTCTCTTACATATGTGACATGTGACTGGACCGTTCCTAGGCGGTCCGCTTAATTCTCTCTGGTTGAGATTCTCTGGCCTTACTTGATTCGAGTCCATCTCTTGCTTTGTTCTGATTGGTGCTGATCTCGTGAAGGCACCTGCTGAGCCGTGAGCATCCATATATTGGCTGATCAGATCCACGACTGATCTCACATTTGTGGGCTTTCTTTCTTTGACAAACACGAGGAGCTCTCGCCCACAAATGTCCATCAACTGCTCCTTAATAATTAGGTCAATTATGTCACCGGCACCTTCCTTGTTCTTTCCTGCCATTCCCACCCACTTGCTGAAGTAACTGCTAATCCGGTTACTAAACTGCTCAATGCTTTCTCCCGACTCCGGTCTTGACTTGCGAAATTTTTCGCGAAATCCATCTTCCGTTAAATTATATCGCTTGAGGAGGCTTGCCTTCAGGATAGAGTAGTCGTTGGCCTCATCGTCGGATAGGCGACTGTATACTTCCAAGGCGTTGCCAGTAAGGAGAGCGCTGAGATGGGTGGCCCAATCTTCCTCCTCCCATCCATTTACTCGCGCATACCTTTCGAATCTTTGAAGATAGTCGTGGAGATTATCATTGGCAGCATGAAAAGGTGGTAATTTTGGTAGTCTAATAGTTTTCATGTGACTAGTACTTTCCGCCTGACCTCCGATTGCTCCCTCTTCCCTGCCTTCATTTTTCCTCTGCTGCAATTCCAATCGCAAAGTTATCAGTGCTGTCTCTTCTCGCAACCTTTCCGTCTCTAATTTAACCCTCTCTCTTTCAATTTCGATATCTCTTTCCGCCCTTGACCTCTCTGCCTCAAATTCTCTGTTTTCTGTCGTCTTCTTCTCGCAACCTTTCCATCTCTAATTTAACCCTCTCTCTTTCAATTTCCATATCTCTTTCCGCCCTTGCTTTCTCTGCCTCAAGTTCTCTCTGTTTTCTGTCGTCTTCTTCTCGCAACCTTTCCGTCTCTAATTTAACCCTCTCTCTTTCAATTTCGATATCTCTTTCCGCCCTTGCCCTCTCTGCATCAAGTTCTCTCTGTTTTCTGTCGTCTTCTTCTTTGATAGACTTCTCTATCCAGTCTTTCAACTCACTTCCGGAGAGACCCAAAGATGATCCAATCTTAGCTAACTTTTCAATGCTAGTACTCATGTTTGGAACTGGAATGTCGGCAGAGACGGCAGTAAACTAAAATGTTATACAATGAAAAATCAAAGAGAAAACGTAGACAGCCAATGACGTCGCTATAGGGAAGAGCAAAAGAATAACTTTGATAAGGTTGAATAATCACCGAGACTGTGGATGACAATGAAATGAGGAGAGGTGTTTAGAGCGATTAAAGTGGATTATCTATATAATAGATGGAAACAGGGGGAGGGGGGGTGTAACAAGATTAATGTAACTTGTGTTATCGACTGAAACAATATATCTGAATGAAGAGGAACTAGGTTCAAAACTGTTCGTCCTTATATAACTGCAATTATATGATTACTCTTGGTGTGTATAGATGTATGTGTGTCTCAAAACTTATCAATTCACAATATGCAAAAACAATGGCAATCAGATATCCTACCCGGCAGCTCCACCAAATTATGTCACACGGTCAGGGCACGAGTGTGCACGGTTCGGACCCAGACGGCGACACTTATATAAAAAAAACAAAAAAACAAAAAGGGGGGGTGAGGCTGACTGCCAAAGATTCACAAATTATGAACACAACAAGTCCGAGATTTAAGTGTATATGATATGAAGTGTTTATTAATTAATGTAATGAGCTGGATATAAATGAAATGTATATGATTGAATATAGCAGATGAATCAAGATGGTATGGTGGATGATGATAATGATGATGATGTTGATGTAATGAATGTTATCAAGATGACGCTTCTAAGTAGAATTATGATATTGATAATATAGTCAGTGATAAAAGGATAAATGTCAAAATAATATTGATGAAACTAATGATTGACAGATATGATGAGTTGGTGATAGAAGTGAATGATGTGAATATAAAGCTAAATGATATATGAATAATGATAGAAAAACATGATTATTTAGTTTGTATGACCTCAGGGTCCCCAACTTATCTCCGTCTGTGTGAAGATGATATTCTACGTGCTGTAGTTGCCTGTGTGTTATTCCAAGTGTGGGTTATTGATGAGCTAAATGTCCAGATGAATGACACACAGTACCAATGTATTAGGTTCCAGACAATGTCTGTTATCAAACAATGGATTGTTTTTCAAATCATGTATAGGTCACAGTAAGTTATTATGTCTATTTTGTAACAGGTTTCAGTTCTTGTTTTTGTTCATTAAGTAATAGGTTTCAGTTCTTGTTATTAAATGTTATACGTTATAGTCAATGTTCATCGAGGTTACAATGAGTCACATAAATGTTACTTGATGGTCAGGTAAAGTCACAAAAAGGTTAAAG
>NC_088374.1:10730994-10735994 GCF_034508935.2 Berghia stephanieae
CTCACTTGATCGGCATGGGGGTGATGCGTGAGGACTAAAATGGGACGCTGTGTCTCCTGCTTCCTGGCATTGCGAGGCCTCATTGCTGCTTCTCTCGACACGAGGCTGGCTTTCCGGACAGCCTTAAGCAAAACCCTTTCGGGATATTCCCGTGCCCTAAAAAAATCGAGCATGCGATCACGTTGAAGCGCAAATTCATCATCTTCCAGACAGAGTCTCCGCAAGCGGAGTATCTGACTGAATGGGATGGAGTAATAATAATAATAATAATAATACACATTTATATAGCGCTCATTCTCGTGTAAAACACAAGCTCTGGGCACTTTACAATATAAATATCAATTTTAAGTGAAAAAATAAAAAAATAAAATAATAACAACAATAACAATTCATAGCCAAATCAAGGATTCATATAGAGTCAAGAAAAACAAATACAGTAAAAATGTGTCTTGAGATTCTTTTTAAAAGTAGGTAAAGACTTGCACTCCCTCAGACCACGTGGTAGTTCATTCCAAATCTTGGGGCCGAAACAAGCAAACGATCTATCACCAAATTTTGTTCTTGATCTTTTTTTCCGAAATTTTCGTTTGGTCATTACATGATCTTAAAGTGTAATTTTCAAATTTACACATGACCACGTGATCTGTGAGATATGCCGGTGCTATACCAGCCAAACACTTATAAACAAGACACGCTGCTTTGTAATATGTGCGCTTTTCAATGGGCAACCAGTGGAGAGAGGCCAACAAAGGGGTTGCATGATCAAATTTTTTTTTGCCAAAAACTAATCTTGCTGCACTGTTTTGCAGTAGTTGCAATTGTTTAATAGAAGCCTGAGGCAAGTTGACAAGCAGCGAGTTACAATAGTCTAGTTTCGAAAAAATGAGGGAAACAACCAATGTTTTACATGTTCCAATTGCAATATACTGACGGATCGAACTGATTTTCTTCAATTGAAAGTATAAAGATTTACAGAGAGCAGAAATGTGAGCTGACATTTTCATTTCTGAATCAAAATAGACACCCAAATTTTTCACAGTCTTTGAAACTTTGATCTTTTCACCCCCAATCAACACCTCAAGACCATCATTCACCTTCAACTGCCCTCTATTTCCCACAATCATCACTTCTGTTTTTGACTCATTCATTTTCAACTTGTTTGCATCCATCCACTCTTTCACATCCGTCACACATTCTTCCACACGTTTCACAATATTTTCGAGATTTTTAGTTTTATCAGTAGCATAAAGTTGCGTATCATCTGCATAGAGATGATAGCGCAGCCCATGACCAGTGATGACATTAGATAATGGAGAAGTATACAAAACAAAAAGAATTGGACCCAAAACAGAGCCTTGAGGAACTACTACTACTACTACTACTACTACTACTACTACTACTACTACTACTACTACTACTAATACTACTACTACTACTACTACTACTACAACAACTACTACTACTACTACTACTACTACTACTACTACTACTACTACTACTACTACTACTACAACTACTACTACTACTAGTACTACTACTACTACTACAACTACTACTACTACTACTACTACTACTACTACTACTACTACTACTACTACTACTACTACTACCTATATGTCTTTTATCTTCCATTATAGTCTGGAAAGTTCTGTTCCCTGACGCTGACCTTTGCTTATCAATTAGATCACCCCCCTGGGGCACCCTATCCTCTACCCACGCCACGCTAACATTTCATTCATACTGCAACCACCATTGAGTACAGACGATACAAGTTATTTTTCATTATATTTTATTTGTTTTCCACGTTTATTTGTGTATTGTTGTGCTGACGAAGGGTTTGTACCCGAAACGTCCATTGTCTGTTTTGTTCCCATACGAAGCCTTTCCATTTTCACTCTTTCGTTAGTATCTTTACCATCCCTATTCGCATGAATCATGGAAAAAACTCGAGGCGAAATGGGGGTGGGTGTTGTAATTTAATGTTCTTCTCCCCCTAAACATGTTTACCCCTAAATGAATACAAAGCGCGTACGATGGATGGATCGTCACGAAGTCAACCATGGTCTATGGAGACAATGGCCATTCGCAGCTCCGATAACGTCAGGGATTAAATTGGGGATGTCGAAGATCAGACTCTAAGACACGACGGAAATACTACACCCTCACGTTTTAGAGTGACAAAAGAAATAAATCAAGATAAGGTTGGATGTCCTGAGTCGTGCATACCACAGGTACTTCCCTACAGCGCCATAAACCGCAAAGGCATTTCCTTACATTGCTGTTTTGTTTTTGTTTTTTTAATATCCCACTTTTGTTGTTCCCTATAGCATAAACAGCATCAATGTCAATATCTTGTCAGGCATAGCAACAAAAGGGCACATGACTATTAGGTGACAGCATCAATTGTAAGGACTCTGTGATCACGTGATATGTCTAAAAATAGCTCACCAAAAACTGATTTCCTATAGTGTTTGCCTGCTTGTCTAACAAGTCCCTCCTTTGTTATTGTGACCAGATGTGATGTATTTTAAATGTCCCACTTTTGTTGTTCCCTGTAGCATAAAATGACATGTCAATAGATTGTCAGGCATAGCAACAAGAGGTCACATGACTATTAATAGGTGACAGCGTCAATTCTAAGGACTCTGTGATCACGTGATGTGTCTAAAAATAGCTCACCAAAAATCTGATCTCATATAGTATATGTCAGCTTCTTTAACAAATCCTTTATTTTCTCCACCTATTCAATTTTTGGGATGGTCAGAATGTCTAAATTCATTATCACATCATTGTCCAAACATTTATTCCCCATTTGACCCTAGATCGTTTGTGTTTTTTTATGTTTTTAAGGTTTTTACGGCACTTTCAACACATTAAGGTCATATCAGCGCCAGTAAAAAGGAAGAAAATGGGATAGTAAGAAGTTCTAGAATTACAATAAAGCATCCAAGAAAATGGAAGACAAATGGTAATTGGTTCAAATAAGAAACAGGTGTAGATTCCAAAAGCACTCCATCAAAGTACTTAGTTTGAGATCATCTAAAAGTCTCATCCAGACATAAGCACAGGTCCCCGCTAAGAGGAATATACTCAAACGTTTTACAAATCATATATAATATAAAGAAAGCATAATATTGTGCATAACAGAGAGATGATTTACAATGAAAAAAATATCATCTCCCAAAACTAACTATACATTCGACTGTTTCCCTCTCAGCCAGGGCATCTGGCCAGGACAAGGACAAAACCAAGTCATTCCAAGACAAAGACATAAAGCATGTTGAAAAACTGATATTTTATAAGGGGATAAAAGACACAGTATGTACCCCCCTGCCCACTATGGGAGGTCAGGAATCCCACCCAGGGTGACCCAAGATCATTGGACACCAAAAATACTTATAAAAAAACATCCGTTATGTTCAGCAAGCTATCTAGCAACTCAAGAAAAAGACCGAATGTGCCAAATTTGTTTTGTTTTTTTAATTTGTTTTTCCCTGGGCAATATCATAGGATTAAGTATGACGTCATACAATAATGTTATTCGTTACGCGACGTAAATGAAAGAGACTGAAGCTGACCTATTGACGAATTGATAATTTTTGATTCCACAACAATTATATAATATCGATATTGAGGTACCACTTTCAAAACATCCATCATGATCACCATCATCATTATCATTATCATCATCATCATCATCACCATCATCATCATCATCATCATCATCATCACCACCACCACCACCACCACCATCTTCTAACTAATCATCATATCATAAGACATTTGATACTTTCATCTCGATATAGAGATGTCATTTCCACAACAACAACAACAACAACAACAACCATAACTATCACATCACCATCATCCTCATTCTCATCTTCATCCTCAACACCATCACCACCACCACCACCACCAACCTCCATAACCTAATCATCATAACAGACGACATTCGATACTCCCAGATCGATATCTAAGTACAATGATGATCATACCGATTTCACCCTACAAAAAGGAAGAACGTGAT
Source organism: Berghia stephanieae (assembly GCF_034508935.2). Lineage (NCBI taxonomy): Eukaryota > Metazoa > Mollusca > Gastropoda > Nudibranchia > Aeolidiidae > Berghia > Berghia stephanieae. The sequence goes on from NC_088374.1 coordinate 10,735,022, forward strand.
TTCGCTATGGTTATGGCTTCCTATCCGAACGCGCGAGCAAATGAATATTGGTAGGTTTGTCAACAGAATTACCAGAATTACCAGTTATCGATAGATATACAGTCTGCCGTCGGTCTGTGAAAACCCATTTTTGAAAATTTGGCCAGGAAACTCGTCCTTCAAATATCGATCGATTTAAATGTCTCTCATCTTGGCAAAAACTCTCAAACCCGGGACTTCGGCGAAGTCCCGGGTTTGAGAGTTATTGCCAAGATGAGAGACATTTAAATCGACCGATATTTGAAGGACGAGTTTTCTGGCCAAATTTTCAAAAATGAGTTTTTTTCTGAGTTCGACAGTACACTAGATTACCCTCCAAAATACTATCTTACTTCGGAAAAACACGTAAAATATTTAAGATTTGGCCAGAAAACAAACTCATCCTTCAAATATCGATTGATTATAATGACCCTCGTGTTGTTAAAAGCTCTCAAACCTGAGACTTCCAAACACCCATCCGTCAAGTCCCAAATTTGAGAAAACTTTTGTCAAGATGAAAGATGAGAGTCATTCATTCTATTCGATCAAATATTTGGGGGACAACTTTTCTGACCAGAATTTTGAAAAACGTGTTTTGTTTTTTGTTTGTTTGTTTTTTTGGGGGGTTTTGTCTGGATGGTCAGTTACTACCCCAGCCTTTGGGTCTGATGCGACGTGCACATATATGCAGGTCTGACATCCGGGCATACTTACTTATGGGCCTAGTATAACATTGTTGTAACAGACAATATTTTGTGTCATTTTTTTTTTGGAGGGGGGGGGGGGGGGTGATTTCCATACGATGTAGACATTGAGTAAGCTCCGATATTGGGGTGGGTGAATGTTAATTCAGAAATGATAATAGTGTATGGTTACACATCCAAAAATATTTCATCAACACAGTTTTGGAAGTCTTCATCTGCCTCTATAATCGTTTCGATTTTCGGCGAATGTT
>NC_088374.1:10743494-10746588 GCF_034508935.2 Berghia stephanieae
CACGTTTATGAGTAATTCTCACTAAAATGTATTAACCAGACTATAGATAGAATGCGCTTGGCCAATGAGTTCACAACATTGCCATCCGGAAGAATAACGGACCAACACACAAACTCTGTGTAACCATGAACTTTTATAGTCTGGTTAATACAGTTTAGTGAGAACAACCCACAAACGCGGATGGCAAAAACAATAACAAAGGCCTGAGTGACGTCATCTGCATACTATCTATAAACGTTCAATGTTACACATAGTTTTGTGTATTTGTCCGTTATAATTCCGGATGGCAATGCTGTGAGCTTCTCAGCAAAGCGTATTCTATCTATACGATTATTTAGCCAAATCATAATAAAGATTGAGAAAGACAAACAGACAAACCAAAGCAACCGATCCGAAAGCAAGTGTCATACCACAAGACCACATAGCCTCACACTAAACTATGTGCCGAGCGCGAGGCTCGAACCCTGGACTTCCGATCCGAAAGCGAGTGTCATACCACTAGACCACATAGCCGCCCTTTGATAAATGTGACCCTCCGTATCAAAGCGGTATTATGTCGGGATGCACTCGGTTAGGGAAATTGAATTCATAGCCACAAATATCCAACTTGGGTTTAATTTCTGTACGTTCTGGTGGAGAATAAAGACTATTTCATGCATTGCAAAAACGTCTAAGCTCCAATTTCTCATAATTCTATCTCTAAATCCACTTTTTGGGGTCTGAATCATCCCGACATAATACCGTTTTGAGACGGAGGGTCACAAATGTCACTTTTCATTCCTTAACAACAAAAACTCATTACCGTTTGTTGCATTTATTCCCAAATACCAATTAACACCAATTAACAATAAAGTCAGTTTCTAGCACTCAACACAATGACCAGTCCATTAACGTGGGACGTAAAACTGTCCTAAACCCATTCAATATTGACCATGTTTTCATTCCAATCCCAGCGTCGTTAACTTTGCTTGAATATTAATCACGTTTTTTGGTTAAGATTCTTGTGTAACGTTCTTGAATAAGCTATAAACTATACTCTCTTACACATTGTTGTGGTCTCGTGGTATGACAAACGCTTTCGGATCGGAAGGTCCAGAGTTCGAGCCTCGCGCTCGGCACATAGTTTAGTGTGCGGCTATGTGGTCTAGTGGTATGACACTCGCATTCGGATCGGACGGTCCAGGGTTCAAGCCTCACGCTCGGCGCATAGTTGAGTCCTTGGAGAAGGCTCTTTATTCACATTCCCTCACTGTATTCAGGTGTAAAATGAGTACCTGGCCGTTAACTGCGTTGTCTATGTCCGAAAAATTGTAATATCGCCTAACAGGCGTCATGTCCCGTCCTACATGTTAAATGTTGCTGTTGACCAAGGGACCCCTTGTAAAGCGCTTTGACTTAACGTGCTTAAAGCGCTTTAAAAAGGGTCCCAAGACAACAGCAACATGTAACATGTAGGACGTGACACGACGCCTAACAGGCGATATTATTTTTTTTTTTGGGATGGACACAACGCTGTTAACGACCAGGTACTCATTTTACACTTGAATACGGTGAGAAAATGTGAGTAAAGAGCTTTCTCCAAGGACTCAACAATGCGGCTAGCGAGGCTCGAACCCTGGACCTTCCGATCTGAAAGCGAACTCTGCAGCAGCCATGTAATACCGTATTGCCGTGATGGGTCACAGATATATATTATTTCATATTTGATGACGTAAGGTAGAGTTTTGAAAGGTCATGTCGTACTCGATATCGTCAAACGGTGATTTAAAGTACGCAAGGGGCGATTACTCTCCCAGCGACCCCCGCAAGGGCGACAACTCGAACGTGTAAATATAGTCGACGGGGAAATAAAAACTCTTCAATCACGGTGACAGGAAGTTATGAAATAGGGAAATGGGTGGGGGTGGGGGGGGGGGGGCATAACTTTTGATTAGTTTTATATTTCTATAGATAGTATGCAGATGACGTCACTCAGGCCTTTGTTATTGTTTTTGCCATCCGCGTTTGTGAGTTGTTCTCACTAAACTGTATTAACCAGACTATAAAAGTTCATGGTTACACAGAATTTGTGTGTTGGTCCGTTATACTTCCGGATGGCAATGTTGTGAACTCCTTGGCCAAGCGCATTCTATCTATATATAACATTTGTTATGTATATTGTACATACTTCATATGAATATTTCAATACAAGTATATATCTCTTCTTCAGGTATAGATAGTATGCGCTTGGCTTAGAAGCTCAAAACAATGCCATCCGGAAGTATAACGGGCCAACACACAAAACTATGCGAAACCTTAAACGTTTATAGTCTGGTAAATACAGATTAGTGAGAATTACTCATAAACACGGATGGCAAAAAACAATAACAAAGACCTGAGTGACGTCAACTTCATTCTATCTATAACATTAGTTATCTATATTGTACTTCGTATGAATATAATTTCAAATCAAGTATATATCTCCACTTTAGCTATTATAGATAGAATGAAGTTGACGTCACTCGGATCTTTGTTATTGTTATTTTGCCTTCCATCTTTATGAGTAATTCTCACTAAACTGGATTAACCAACAATAAACGTTCAGTTATATATGGCATAGCGCCCTGAGACGGTAGAAACTTTTAAAAAATAATTCTGTTGAATACGATTCAATAGCCTGATGTCACGCCGCCCAGCAACGGCGGCCATCTTGGTTCTAAACAAAGAAAATCATTACTTTTTATTTTTCATGCTGGCTAGAACTTTTCATATGCCTTGTGATCAGAATGTGTAAAAGTCAAAACATGATCAAATTTATTTGTTTGTTTTTTTTCCTCTGGATACGCTTTTATGCTCGCCGGAGAAATATTTCATACGGCGTCCGCTATTGTTCCGATAGTTTAGAGCTAGTGTTACTAAGTTACCATGCGTCATTAGGACGGAAGTGACGTTACGACTGTTGAAGCGTATTGTAAGCTTCAATTAAAACACGAAGACAGATACTGTTGTCGTTCCGGGTTTTCCCTTTATCAACAAAACACGATAACACGACATCGTGTTTTGTTGATAAAGGGGAAACCCTAAACGTCCATAGTATCTGTCTTCGTCTAATAAA
>NC_088374.1:10746688-10766688 GCF_034508935.2 Berghia stephanieae
TCTATATTGTACTTCGTATGAATATAATTTCAAATCAAGTATATATCTCCACTTTAGCTATTATAGATAGAATGAAGTTGACGTCACTCGGATCTTTGTTATTGTTATTTTGCCTTCCATCTTTATGAGTAATTCTCACTAAACTGGATTAACCAGACAATAAACGTTCAAGTTATATATGACATAGCGCCCTGAGACGGTAGAAACTTTTAAAAAATAATTCTGTTGAATACGATTCAATAGCCTGATGTCACGCCGCCCAGCAACGGCGGCCATCTTGGTTCTAAACAAAGAAAATCATTACTTTTTATTTTTCATGCTGGCTAGAAACTTTTCATATGCCTTGTGATCAGAATGTGTAAAAGTCAAAACATGATCAAATTTATTTGTTTGTTTTTTTTTTCCTCTGGATACGCTTTTATGCTCGCCGGAGAAAATATTTCATACGGCGTCCGCTATTGTTCCGATAGTTTAGAGCTAGTGTTACTAAGTTACCATGCGTCATTAGGACGGAAGTGACGTTACGACTGTTGAAGCGTATTGTAAGCTTCAATTTAAAACACGAAGACAGATACTGTTGTCGTTCCGGGTTTTCCCTTTATCAACAAAACACGATAACACGACATCGTGTTTTGTTGATAAAGGGGAAACCCTAAACGTCCATAGTATCTGTCTTCGTCTAATAAATTAACGCTTACAATTCAACACTTATCTCTTTTTTTTTTCCTTCGAGATTCAAGTTTTTTTTTTTTTAATGTATCTAAATGTTGCTGCTCGAAGATCGAAGAAATAATTAACACTGTGAAATTGAATGTAGGCTTCAATCTAATATACGAAAACAGATCAAATGGACGTTTCGGGTTTCCCCTTTATCAACAAAACATGATAAATGAAACACTACAGACGAATGAGAAACCCCGAAACGTCCATTTTTATCTGTTTTCGTATATCATTAAATTGAAGCTTAGATCCAATTTCACATTGTTCTTTGGGGTGGTTTTTTTTTTTTTTTGGTTTTGTCTTGTTTTTTGTTTTTTTTTGTTTTGTTTTTTTTTTTAGGAAATTGAAATAAACACTTTTTTTAAAAAAATGTCACGTCCTCTCCGATTTCACGCATGCGTAATGACGATGTTTTAGTTATTGATTTGTCTGGTTTTGTTTTGTTTTTTGTTTTTTTGTGTGTTTTTTTTTTAAAAAAAACATTTTTATACTTGTTTGTTTTTCTATCCCTGGAATAACTCAAATAAGATAATAATAATATTGTCTTCTATCGAAATGCTGACGTCATAGGACAAAAGATCGCATGTCGATAATTTTGTGCCGCTATAGGGAATGAGATTAACGGAAGAGTAGCGTCCCTTGACTGGACGTCACCCATAGTCTGTGACGTCACCGGCGGAAAAGGTATTAGAGAGAATGTTGGTTGTGCGCATGCGTCTCTCGTCCTCGCTTCCGCGAGTTATGCACTCTCAGTTATGCACTGAAAAACAGTGGTATTATGTTTTCTTTATATTATATATGATTTGTAAACATTTGAGTTTATTCCTCTTAGTGGGGACATGTGCTTGTGTCTTTTAGGTGATCTCAAACTAAGTACTTTGACAGTGTGCTCTTGGAAGCTACATCTGTTTCCTATTTGAATCAATTCCCTTCTTTTGTCTTACCTTTTCTTTTGTGCTTTAATTTTAATTCTAGAAATTTTTACTATCCCATTTTCTTCCTTTTACTGGCACTGATATGACCTTAATGTGTTGCAAGCGCCGTAAAACCCTTAAAAACAAAATCAAAACAAATGCCACTTGATACATTAGAAGACATCTATGGAATGACGTTTTTAGAGAGTCATTTTAATGATTAGTTTTCACTAAATTCTATCAATCAGACTAAAATCGTTTATGGCTACATCATGTAGTGTTTTGTGTGTTGGTACGTTATGTCCGAGTGGCAGATGTTGTGAACATTTTACCTAGACGCATATCACCAATAATAGAAAACGTTTATTTTATTTTTTTTTTTTTCTTTTTGCCTCTCCTGTAAAATGGGTTTGTTTATTTTTTTGACTTCGGTCCCTTTGTCTAAATACGCTGAAATATAATGGTCTTGTGATTGCAATCACCAAACAAGGGATGACTACTCTTGTGTTTGTGTGCGTGTGTGTGTGTGTGTGTTTGTGTGTGTGTGTGTTTGTGTGTGTGCGTGTGTCAACATTACATGACCTGGGCAAGCAACTCTCTTTGTACTCATCAAATATTTCCATTTATAACTTCAATGGGAAAGTGGTTGTTGAAAACAATGCGAGAGTTGTGTATTTAGACTATTTTTTGTCGAGTGTTGCCAATGATGATGATGGTAATGATGATGATGATGGTGATGATGATGATGATGATGATGATGATGATGATGATGATGATGATGATGATGATGATGATGATGATGATGATGATTATGATGATGATGATTGTGATAATGATGATGGTGGTGATGATGGTGATGATGATGATGATGATGATGATGATGATGATGATGATGATGATGATGATGATGATGATGATTGTGATAATGATGATGGTGGTGATGATGATGATGGTGATGATGGTGATAATGATGATGATGATGATGATGATGATGATGATGATGATGATGATGATGATGATGATGCCGATGATAATGATGATGATGATAATGATGATGATGATGATGATGATGATGATGATGATGATGATGATGATGATGATGATGGTGATGACGATGATGATGATGATGCTGATGCCGATGATAATGATGATGATGATGATTATGATGATGATGATGATGATGATGATGGTGATGCCGATGATAATGATGGACATGATGAAGTCCTAGTGGCAACCAACACTGGTGTAAGACTCGTCTGTCTGGTGTTGATTTCTATCTAAATAGCACGGGAGATAACTCTAATGTGCAAACAGATCTGAACACAAGTTGACATTCAAAAGCAGTAAAGTCAACACTGCCAAACTCTGGGAAAACCCATAATATTATTTTAAAATTTGGCCAGAAAACTCGCCCTTCACATATCGATCGATTTAAATAACTCTCATCTTGGCAAAAAACTCTCAAACCTGGGACTTACAAGAAGACTTAGTAAAGTCCCAGGTTTGAGCGATTTTTACACCTAGATGAGGCTCATTTAAATCGATCGATCTTTGAAGGACGAGTTTTCTGGCCAAAATTCAGAATATGGGTTTTTTCCAGAGTACGACTGAAGAGAGCACGTCCACGGAATCAATAGTTTTGGTAGTGACTATTTGATCTCTGGTCCTCTTTAAATGTTGTTATGTTAATGAAGAAGAAAAATTGATCTTTTATATAGCGTAATATCCACTAAACGTGCTCAAAGCGCTTTACAAAGGGTCCCTGACCAGCAGCAACATATAATATACAGAAGGAGACATGACGCCTGTTACATTTTTTTTCCGCGCAGAGTCAACGCTGTTAACGGCTACTTAGGCCACCCGGGGTAACTTGGGCCACATACTGAAAAAAGGTTGCTTATTTTAAAAGTTAGAATCTTTTTAGAAGCTTTTATATTTTAAATATTTTTTAAAAAAACCTAATAGATGTAATAAACACCCATTACTTTAACTTTTATAACAAGCCATCTATTTTTCAATAAGTGGCCTAAGTTACTCCGGGTGGCCTAAGTGACCCCGGGTTGCCTTAGTAGCTCCCGATTGACGGTACCAACAACCTGGAACACGTTGTGATTTGATCTTTCCTCCCTTATAAATGTAACCCATCTTATGAATCTGGTATGATGTAGTGATGAACTTGGTCGTTTAAAAATTCAACTTGAATTCCAAAGTATCAGAAAAAGGTCATGACGCGGGGAGGGTTCAAGATGCGCTCAACATTCACTTACTGGGTCTGATTACACATTAAAAGAAACCCCAGAAACAAGACGGTTGGGCTTCTATATAGCACAATATCAACTAAACGTGCTCAACGCGCTTTCCAAAGTGTCCCTGACCAACAACCTTTTGAATCTTGAGTATGTTTTGAGTAGAAAAATAACAATACTTACAAGAACAACAGTAACAACATTCATCACAACGACAGTCACAACACAAACCACAACAGGGGGGAAATCATCATGACAGCTTTTCAACTGATAAAATCCCTGCAGGGAATTACCAAAACAAGGGGCGATAACTCTATGGGTATAATAACAAAAATATGCTGTGAGAATTACCGTAACAATTTTACCAGGTTGTGGGGAAATTACCGATAGCCTGGAACTCTTTGCGTTTGACCTTTATTCGTGGTAAATGTGACCTTGCTATGTCAAATTGATTCGGATAGGCTATATTTAGAAAAATGTTGCTTAGAATAAAAAAATTGTTCTATTATTATTTATTTGATGTTTTGGGGCACAGAGAAAAAAAGTGTAACAGCAACAACAACAACAAAAACAACAACAACAACAACAGAAGCAGCAAGAACAACCGCAACAACCACAGCAACCAGAGCAACCACAACAATCACAGCAACCACAACAATCAGAGCAACCACAGCAATCACAGCAACCACATCATAGAGAAATTCTATAACAGTTACTTTAGCCTAATTAACAACTTCGAAATCGTCTGCATGAAATCTTCAAAAGAGGGGCGACAACTCTAGTTATCTATAAAGATACACGAGACATGCTTAATAGTTATATTATCGTACCCATTTTATTACCCTTCTTGTCGTAATGGGGGGGGGGGGGGGGTTCGAGAGCGGGGGGAAGGGGGGGGGGGTCAGTGCAGAAAAGTGAGTGGGGCACTCGCTTATCTGCCATACACTGGAAAAACCCATGTTTTAAAACTCGTCCTTCAAATATCGATCGATTTAAATGTCTCGCGCGAAGTCCCAGGTTTGAGAGTTTGTTGGTGTTTTTTGGGTTTTTTTTTTTTTTGCAATTATACTTCCGGATGGCAATGTTGTGAGCTTCTTACCCAAGCGCATACTATCTATACGATCATAAGCATTTACATATGTGTGCAACTACGCCACAAATGTTTAACTAGGCCCATAAGAGGGTTGGGGTGTCAGACCTGCATATATGTACAAGTTGGTTTTATCTTTAATTATTTGCTAAATTATCTTTGTCCTTACCATCATTATCAGTATTCCCATTACGTTCGTTTTCTCAGGGTTTGTGTGTGCGTATATGTGTGTGTGGGGGGGGGGGGGCGTTGTTTGCTTGTCCTTCTCAATATTTATTATGAATTGGCTAAATAATCCTGGGCGTATAGATAGTATGCGCTTGGCTAAGAAGCTCACAGCATTGCCATCCGGAATTATAACGGACAAACACACAAAACTATCTGTAACATTGAACGTTTATATTCTAGTTAATACAGTTTAGTGAGAATTACTCATAAACGCGGATGGCAAAAAAACAAGACCAAAGATCTGAGTTACGTCATCTTAGTTCTATCTATAGTATTCGCTTGGCTAAGAAGTTCACAACATTGCCATCCGGAAGTATAACGGACCAACACACAAAATTATGTGTAACGTTGAACGTTTATAGTCTAGTGTGGTGGTGTATTGTTGTGCGACTATGTGGTCTAGTGGTATGACGCTCGTCTTGCTTAGGATGTGAATATTCTGGGTTCGAGTCACGCTCTGAGCGGTGCACCTCACTCAGGTGTAAAATGAGTACCTGGCAATTAACATCGTTGTCTCTGTCCGGCAAAAGCAAAAAATGGTTATATGTATCGTTCTAAACGCTAAGTGCTGTCGTTAGCTTGGGACAACTTGTAAAGCGATTTGAGCACGTTAACCCTCTCTTTACCACCAATTTTTTTTAGGATTTTCCCCAAATCTTCACACTCAACTAACACAAAAATATAATTTGTATTAATCACTCAGACGTCATAATAGCAGTCAAACTGAAAAGGTTGAACAGAGATTGATGAGATTAAAAATGTAGAAATGTCGAATTAATGATGCTGTTGATAGCTTGCACCATGTCATAGGGACTGGAAACTTCGAAATGCCGGAAGTCATGCGGTATCTCAGGGTGTGGTGGTGTATAGTTGTACCGTCATATTGTCTAGTTGTACGACTCTCGTCTTAGGATGTGAAGATCCTGGGTTCGAGTCACGCTTTGAGCGGTGTACAGTTGAGCCCTTGGATAAAGTCTCTTTACTCACATTCTCCCACCGCACTCGCGTGTAAAATGAGTACCCCCCCCCCGTTAACAGCGTTGTCTCTGTCCGGCAAAAAAAAAAAAAAAGAAAGAAAAAAGGTAATATGTCGCGTCCTAAATGCTAAGTGTTGCTGTTAGATTGGGACAAAGTGTAAAGCTCTTTGAGCACGTTAACCCTCTCTTTACCACCTATTTTTTAGGATTTTCCCCAAGTATTCACACACAAAAATATGGTAATTTTTTTTATCACTCAGACATAATAGCAGTCAAACTGAAAAGGTTGAACAGAGATTGATGAGATTATATATATTTATGAGTGTTGGTGGGTACTTGTAGGTACGAAAGTGCTCGATAATGGTGGTTAGAGCTAATATATAAATGTAAATTTTCACTCACATTATTCTTGCCAAGACGATTCGTTTCAGTGCTCCCACCTCATCAGTCGGCATAATCCATTTGTAAGCTTATATATATATAATGAGTTTTGATATTGACATGCTGGTTGTAAAATTGAACCGGAAATCCACCTACTAAATGAACTATTTTTAGAACGGGTTTGATCGATAGTTGAAGGATGAGGTTTCTGGCCAAATTTCTAAAATGTATTATTTCTTCTTTTTTTTTTTTTTAACCCGATAAATTGGCTGGTTTGAAAAGAATCAAGTTTGTATTCTTCGATACACTTTTAATTTTTAAAAAACAAACAACAACATATTTCTAAAATTTTGGCCAGTAAATTCTTCCTTCAAATTAATATTGATCGATCAAATTTTCTGGCCAAAATATTTTTAATTGTATTTTGGGTTGCAGTTTTTTAAATCAGAGAATGGCAGAAATGGTTGACTTCGCGAGAGTCTAGAACTGAAAAAAAAAACAAAAAGCAAATCCTTTATTTTTTAGATTTTGGGAAGATGGGTCGAGTTTTCTGGACAAAATTTTTAATATGTATTTTTTTAAATATATTACAGACTTACGAAATAATTTATTGTCTTGACAAACGCTCGTTCGTCCGGAGTTAATTTATTGCCCCCAGGTGAAAAACCTCTCTAGACATACATAATAAATGAGTTGTCTCCCCTTGGGCGTCGCATTGGGTCTATTGTTATTTCAGCCCTATCGAATGTTCAATGAAAGTCTACTATTAGCTATTAGTTAGTCAGCAAAATATATTTCTTCTTCGTAGGGGTAATTTGAACTAGACACGTCAAGTGAAACGTGAACCCACCCCCCATCGGCAGGGTTAGGTAGGGTCGGATTCAAAAGCTCCCCATTCCAGAACAAGGATGGAAAATCACATTAATATATGAAAAGGTGGCGTAAAAAAACAAAACCCTTAAAATAGTAGCGAAATAATAGAAGATCCATTAACAGTCAACTGTAGGCTTTCTGGAAAAACACATATTTAAAAATTTGGCCAAAAAACTAATCCTTCAAATATCGACCGATTTAAATGACCCTCATTTTGGGAGAAAAAACTCTCAAACCTGGGACTTAAAGAAAGACTTTGCGAGTCCCAGGTTTGAGAGTTTATTGCCAAGACGAGGGTCAGTGTAAATCGGTCGATATTTGAAGGACGGGTGTTCTGGCCAAATTTTTGAATACGTGATTTTCCAGAGTACGGTAGTTGACTGTTAATGGATCTTCTATTATTTCGTTACTTAAATTTTTAAGGGTTTTTTTTTCGCCACCTTTTCATATATTATGATTGTGTTTTATCATCCTTGATTTGGAATGGGATCAGGGACCTTTTGAATCTGACCTCACCTATCCTGCCGGCGGGGGTAGAGTTAAATTTGCACCCAACCTGCACATGGGCTACTAAATAGGTCTGATTACACCTACAAAAGAAAAAAACAAAACAACAACAAACTTGAGATTTTATATAGCGCATTATCCACTAAACATGCTCAAAGCGCTTTACAATGGGTCCCTGACCAACGGCCTTTTGAATCTGATCCACAGCATTCTAAAGACAGCATGATTTGACCCCACCTAGCCTGCCAACGGGGGTAGGAGTTAAATTTGCACTCGACATGCACTTGGGCTACTAAATAGGTCTGATTACACGTTCAAAAGATAAATAACAACAACAACAACAACAACAACAAAACTTGATCTTTTATATAGCGCACTATCCACTAAACGTGCTCAAAGCGCTTTACAAAGGGTCCCTGACCAACCAACGGCCTTTTGAATCTGACCCCACCTACCCTGACGACGGGACAGTTAAATTTTGCACTCAACGGGCACTTGGGCTACACACCAATAAAAAAAAACAACAACAATAAAAAAAACTTGAGCTTTTATGTAGCGCATTATCTACTAAACGTGCTCAAAACGCTTTACAAAGGATTCTTCCCTGAACAACAGCAACACGTAACACGTATAACGGTACAGACAATGGACGTTTGGGGTACTAACCCTTCGTCAGCACAACAACGACGGTTGCTTTGCTGACGAAGGGATTTGTACCTCAGCGTCCAGTGCCTGTACCCTTCCCATCCGAAGCCTTTCCATTTTTCACATCTATTTTGTTAGTATTTTCACGATCCAAAGACGTCAGTCAGGCTCTGAACGACTTAAGAAACAAAATAGTGAATTGAATTTGAGAGATAAATTGCACGGAAGCAGATAAACAACGAAATCATTCTTAGAGATTTACACGACAATCAATCGATCAAACAAACAAACAAACAAACAGACAAATAAAACAAATAAACTGATTCAGTCTGAGAGAAAGTTTGTGAATAAACAAACAATAAATTATAATATAAAATTGAATTTAAAATAGACACATACATTACACACAAACAGAAAAAACAGCGAAATCATTCTGAGAGATAATATGCATGCCAAACAATCCATCAAACAAACAAACAATCAATAACGTGACTTGATCTAAGAGGAAAATTATATACAAACAATCAATCAATCTTACAAGCAAACAAACAATGAAACAAACAAACAAAGAATTACCCGTGTGACTTGAATCTGAAAGAAACAATATAAACAAACAAACAAATGAGACGTTAGAATCTGATAGAAGAAACAGTACAAACAAACAAGCAAATAAAGAAAGAAACAAACAAACAATGGAGACGCTAGAATCGGATAGAAGAAACAAAACAAATAAACAAAGAAGACGCGAGAGTCTGATTGTATAAACAATACAACCAAAGGAGACGACAGAATCTGAAAGAAAAAACAAAACAAAATAAACACAAACAAACAAACAAACAACCGAAGCAGACGCTGCAATCCGAGAGAAGCCATACCTCTATGACCAAAACGGTTACAAAACTCATCAATTTTGTAGAGCTGTTCCTTGCGTGATGCATCTGCGTTTCGTCTCAGTCCCTACAGCGACTCTTTAGGGGTTTTGATTCACCCGATCCATACGGAAATGACATTTGAAACTTGGCCGCCATATTGGATGATTGCAAACAAAAGCAAGAGTAAAACAAACAACAACAAAAACAAAACAAAACAAAAAAAAAGAATGTAAAAAAAAAAAAAAGATAAGAAAAAGGAAGAAAAGAAGGATATAAGGCGGAAATTAATTCTTTTTAAAACGTATGTGACCCCTCGCCTCAAAACGGTATTATGTCGGCATGTTTACGATGCTGAAAATTGGTTGTTGACGCTGGCTAGGGACAAGTTGATATTGCGCTATATACCTTCTTTTTTTGTATATATACAAACTAAACAATTCGTATTATATTTATATATATATATAATATATATATATATATATATATGTGTGTGTGTGTGTGTGTGTGTGTGTGTGGTGTGTGTGTATACACATATATATATGTATATATATATAAATATATATATATATATATATATATATATACATATATAATATATATATATTATGTATGTATGTATATAGATCATATATATAAATATATATACATATATATATATATATATATATATATATATATAATATATATATATATATATATATACTATATATATATATATATATATATATATATATATATATATATATATATATATATATATATATATATATATATATATATGATTTCAGAACGTCAACAAATTCGAGAGAAATTCGATATTTCGATAAAAATTCACAAACAATACCAATGATAAAAATAGATATAATACAGTCTACAATATAAAAGCCAATAAGAAAACAGGAAAGAAGTCACGTGAACAATGCGTAATGTCCATTGGCCAATGATGACGTTAATGATTTTTGTCAATTCCTATTTCCCATAATCCTTGCTTCAAAAACATGTACATACAAGGTCTTCCTTTATTGGCTTTATTATCTATTGCAACGAACAAACCTCGAAGACTGGCTTCTTCCTTCTTGTTTTTTTCCCTCCTTCTCCTTGTGCGCCTCTTGCTTGTTGCGGTAGTTAATGCTGTTGTTGTTGTTCTTGTTGTTGCTGTTGTTGTTGTTGTTGTTCTTCTTCTTCTTCTTCTTCTTCTTCTTCTTCTTCTTCTTCTTCTTCTTCTTCTTCTTCTTCTTCTTCTTCTTCTTCTTCTTCTTGATGTTGCTGTTGTTGTTGTTGTTGTTGTTGTTGTTGTTGTTCTTCTTCTTCTTCTTCTTCTTCTTCTTCTTCTTCTTCTTCTTCTTCTTCTTCTTCTTCTTCTTCTTCTTCTTCTTCTTCTTCTTGATGTTGCTGTTGTTGTTGCTGTTGTTGTTGTTGTTCTTCTTCTTCTTCTCTTCTTCTTCTTCTTCTTCTTCTTCTTCTTCTTCTTCTTCTTCTTCTTCTTCTTCCTATCCTCCTAATTTCCTCCTCCTCCTCCTTCACCTCCTCCTCCTCCTCCTCCACCCCTCCTCCTCCTTCTCCCCCACTTCTTCCTCCTTCTCCTCTTCCCCCTCCTCCTCCTGCATCGTCATACTCCTGCTCCTCCCCTCTTCCACCACCACCACCACCACGTCCTACTCTTTCTTCAGCATTGCACTGTGATTGTGACCCGAAAGTTTCCCGGTTGAGTTTTTTTTCCTTGGTGAAGATTATATTAACCCTCAATAGGATTCAATAGTTTGATGTCACGTCCGCCCAGCAACCAGCAGCTTGGTTCTAAACAAAGAAATTCTGTACTTTTTATTCTTCATTCTGGCTAGAACATTTTCACATGTCATGTGCTCAGAAAGTATAAAAGTCAAAACATAATCAGATTTATAATGTGTTTCTCCTCTGGACACACTTTTTATGCTCGTCGGAGAAGTATTCCATAAGGGCGGTGATGGAGATAATACCGTCCGCCATTGTTCCGATGGATTAGAACCAGTTACTATGTGTCATTACGAGGGAAGTGACGTCACGACTGTCATCACCTAGTCCACCCCCACATAATGCTGCTTGGAGTCAGTGGATCACCATTTATTTCTAACCTTCCTTTTTTGGCATCAGATTGGCGACAGAACTATGCCAGCATAATGTAAATAAGGTTAAAAGTTACACTCGGATCACGTGACATTACATTAATTTTTCGAAATGATTTGAACCCCCCCCCCCCCCTTTTTTTTCCACTTAAAAAAAAAATAAATAAATAAAATAACTGAAGCATTTATATAGAGAAATTTCCACAAAACGTGCTCAAGGCGTTTTACAAAGTGTTTCAAGCCAACAGCAACACTTAAAAAAGCAGGACGAAACCCCTTTTAGGCGATATTATTGTATTTTTATCTGACAGACACAACGCTGTTAACGGCCAGGTACTCATTCTACACCTAAGTACGGTGAAATGACGTGAATAAAGAGCTTTTTTCCAAGGACTCAATTCAACTATGAGCCACCACTCAGAGCAAGGGCTCGAACCCACGATCTTCCGATTCGAAGGCGAGTGTCAAATCACTAACTAGACGACGACATTATTAAACTTGAGCTTTTATGTAGCGCAATATTCACTAAACGTGCTCAAAGCGCTTTACAAGGGGTCCCTGGCCAACAGCAACATGTAACATTTAGAACGGGACATGACGCCTGTTAGGCGATATTACAAATTTTTGTTCGGACAAAGACAACGCTGTTAACGGCCAGGTACTCGTTTTACACCTATGTACGGTGAGAGAATGTGAGTAAAGAGCCTTCTCCAAGGACTCAACTATGCGCCGAACGCGAGACTCGAACCCACAACCTTCCGATCCGAAAGCGAGTGTCATACCACTAGACCACATAGCCACAAGATCGACCACCCGGAGCATTATTATCAAGAAGCCGTAGACAGCCAGTTGGATGGCCGAGATTTTTTGGAGATTTTACAGAATGAAGTGAAGCGGGAAAATATGGCATTCTGCCATTACTTACTCTGGAAAAACACATATTTGAAAATTTGGCCAGAAAACTCGTCCTTCAAATATCGATCGATTTAAATGACCCTCATCTTGGCAAAAACTCTCAAACCCGGGACTTAAGGAACATTTCGCTAAGTCCCAGGTTTGAGAGTTTTTGCCGAGATGAGGGTCATTTAAATCGATCGATATTTGAAGGACGTATTTTCTGGCCAAATTTTTTAATTTGTGTTTTTTCCAGAGTACGGCAGGCAGTATTGGCGTTTTGTCGTGTCGGGCTTGTGCGGCTATGTGGTCTTGTGGTATGACACTCACTTTCGGATCGGAAGGTCTTGGGTTCGAGCCTCGTTCGGTGCGTAGTTGAGTCTTTGGAAAAAGACTCTTTACTCACATTCTCACACCGTACTCAGTAGGTATAAAATGAGTACCTGGCTGTTAAAAGCGTTGTCTTTGTCCGAAAAAAAAACATGTAATATCGCCTAACAGGCGTCATGTCACGTCCCACACGTGTTGTCGTTTGCCAGGCACCCTTTATAAAGCGCTTTGATCACGTTTAGTGGATATTACGCTTTACAAAAGATCAAATTTGATTTGATTTGTGTGGAGAGATGGGAGAAGAAATTTGCCGCGCATTGATGATAAGAAGAGCAGATAGCTCAGTTGGTAGAGCACTCCATTCACACGCAAAGGGACCCCAGATCGATCCCGTAGCGGTCAAGATTTCTTTCTGATTCCCCCCCCCCCCCATCCCCCCCCTCCCCACCTGTCCACCCAGCAGTAATTGGGCAGACGGTTCTCTCAGGGCCGATAGGTATACTCGAAGATAGACTGTCGTCCTATCCAAAGGATAGCGAGCAATTGCTATTGTCCGTTTTACGCTATTAGAAGCCTGGATAAACTCAAACTCCATGGGCCTAATGAATGGCTCTGAAAAAAAAAACACAAACAAATAAAACTTGAGCTTTTATATAGAGCACCATCCACTAAACGTGCTCAAAGCGCTTTACAAAGGGTCCCTGACCAACAGCAACACGTAACATGTAGTACGAGACATGCCGCCTGTTAGAAGATAATACCATTTTTTTTTTCGAAGGACGGAATGAAGTGAAGCGGGTAAATATCGTGCCGGGTGTGAAGAGATGTGCCGTGAAATCTGTGCCCTGCAATGATAAAATGCCGTGTTTACCCTGTTCTTTCTTTCTATCCTTATCCAGGCATTTGCAGAAAATGTCCCCAAAATATCAATTTTATTATTATTATTATTAATAATAATAATAATATTATTATTATTATTATTATTATTATTATTATTATTATTATTATTTATTATCATTATTATTATTATTATTATTATTATTATTATTATTATTATTATTATTATTATTATCATTATTATTATTATTATTATTATTATATATATAATGTAAATTTTCACTCACATTTTTTTGGCCGAGACGACTCGTTTCTGTGTTTTTTACACTTCTTCAGTCGGCGTTGCAATGATGATTCGACATTGTAATGTCCGTAGAAAACTCCGAACTAAAGTTGTTTCGTTGTGTAGTGGTGATTAGTTTTGATGTGTATTGTGATGTGCTCTCATGTTTATATTATGAGTGTGTGTGTATGTGGGTGTATGTGTGTGTATGCGTGTAGGTGTGTTGTGTGTTGTGTGTTGTGTGTACATGTGTGTGTGATATTGTAGTGGAATGTGGTTGCGGCGGCGGGGGGGGGGGGGGAAGAGGGGGGAAGAGGGGGGTATAATGGGGTCGGGATCAAAACTAATCACCACTGCACAACGAAACAACTTTAGTTTGGAGTTTTCTACGGACATTACAATGTCGAATCATCATTGCAACGCCGACTGAAGAAGTGTAAAAAACACAGAAACGAGTCGTCTCGGCCAAAAAAATGTGAGTGAAAATTTACATTATATATTAGCTCTAACCACCATTATCGAGCACTTTCGTACTTACAAGTACCCACCAACACTCATATATATATATATATATATATATATATATATATATATATATAGATATATATATATATATATAGATATATATATATATATATTATGATATTCATAAAACTGCGTGGAGCAGGCACTTATGTTGATAACAACAAGGAATAAATTGAGTCGGGAAGTGACAGAAGACAATAGAGAATTTTAAAAAGAAAAATTGGCGGCGGCGATGGGGGCTCGAACCCACGACCCAGCCGGTGAGAGCGTAGCGCTATTGTCAGACACTTGCTGGAGTGGTGGATAGCTCTGAAAATATTGCTGCCCTCTATCCGAACATGCAGAGTTGCCGTACCAGTAAGGACGTAGGTTCGAGCCCCAAAGATTTTTATTCTCTATCGTCTTTTCTCACTTTTCTACTCACCTCACTCCTTTTTACTTGCAAACTCACAGTCAATAGAAAAAGCCGACCAAAAAAAAATAAAAAATAAAAAAATCAAACCAAAAACACACCAAAAAAAAACAACCCCCCCCCCCCCCTCCCCCACCCCAAACATCCAAAAAAATTTTTAAAGATAAAAACCGACCCCCCTTGTGGAGCATCCTGTTTCAAGACCTCATCTGTCATGGTCTCAAGTGAGTAAAGAGCTACTCGACTATGCATAAAGATATATATAGAATGAGGCCCCAGAATTTACTAGTTACTGTAAATGAAAAACAATTAACGATTTGTTTACAATGAAATAAAAATAATGATGAAATTTAATTAAAAGAGATAAACAGTGATCGTGGCAGTTACAAATAGAGATATGAATATTTTACGTAACTTATGATAATATGTCAGGTTCGTAAGTTTACGTTTCCAGGCAGTTGATGGGCTTGGATGATCTATTCCTCTGATAACAGGATTGGACTCGTAAAATTCCACTTCCAGGCAATTGATAAGAAGTTATTGTGTAGTCCTTTGACAGCGGGCTTGGGTTTGATCCTTGAAGATTATACAATCAAAGTTAAAAGCTCCGGCGTCTTAATGGTGTAGATATAATATCTACAAAGTCCCAAAAGATAAAAATCTTCCAGTATATATATAGGAATAGAACGACTGGCCGTCCGGCATAGATTGTGGAGAGAAAGTGAGTGTCGAATGTTAGACCTATCAGCTTTTATAATAAGTGGCTACGTGACAGAATGTAGAACGAAAAGTATTCACTAATTAGAAATTAATTCGAGGGAAGGCTATAAAAGGAAAGACGATCTAATATTAGAAGGTAAAGTTTATCTAAGCCTACCGAAATATAACTGGAGTGAGATGAATTCAGTTCTTATTAAAATAAAATTTAATAAGATAATTGTGAACAACCTTTACTGTGACATCATCAAACACCCCATTGTCCAAATGTAAACAAACACCAGAATGAGATTCCAAGACCCAATATTATCTCGTTCGCGACCTTAAGAGCTTTAATAGTACAAGGAAGTAGGGTTCCCTTTAACTTTGTATAAAGAAAGAAAAATAAACTCGAGCTTCTATATAGCGCATTATCCACTTAACCCTCTCCTTACCAACTATAGGGAATGAGATTAGCGGAAGAGTAGCGTCCCTTGATTGGACGTCACCCATAGTCTGTGATGTCACCGGCGGAAAAGTTATTAGAGAGAGAACGTCATATCGGTTGTGCGCATGCGTCTCTCGTCTGCGAGGACCGGAAGCAAGGACGAGAGACGCATGCGCACAACCAACATGACGTTCTCTCTCATAACTTTTCCGCCGGTGACGTCACAGACTATGGGTGTCGTCCAATCAAGGGACGCTACTCTTCCGCTAATCTCATTACCTAAAGGAAAATCGTCAGATTCGTTACGATACAGTCAACATTTTTCTGACTCAGAATTGTTATTTTTAAACGTCTACAATATTTATAGAAAATACATGTTTTATTTACAATAATATCATGCTGTTTTTTAACGCTTGTTTTGATCTACAAAATAATGTAGGATGCACGTTGTGCGCTTAAATTTGAGTTTAAAAATTCAATTTATGTGTTGGGTATTTATGAGATTTGAGTAAAAGTAACAGCAACCAAATTCTCCTCCCCCCCCCCCCCCCCCCTCTCTCTCTCTCTCTCTCTCTCTCTCTCTCTCTCTCTCTCTCTCTCTCTCTCTCTTTCTTTCTCCCTCTCCCTTTCACTCACGCCTAAATCAATGCTATTTTTTCAGTTCAAACTTCAAAAGAACGACTTAGGATTGAATGAAATCACTAAGAGGTCACCCCGTCTGTGTACCGTTTAGAAAGGATCAGGCACAAAGACGTTATTTCCATGTCTTTTAATCCCTACACAAATTGAAATGAAATTATTCCATCGATTTCTCAAATGACAACCACTAAGTCTGAAATCCAACCCCCCCCCCCCCCTCTCTCTCTCTCTCTCTCTCTCTCTTTCTCTTTGTTTCTCTCTCTCTCTCTTTCTCTCTCTCTCTCTCTCACTCTCTCTCTCTCTCTCCCTCTCTCTTTTCATTCTCTCTCTCTTTCTCTCTCTCTCTCTCTCTCTCTCTCTCTCTCTCTCTCTCTCTCTATCCCTCTCCCTTTTCATTCTCTCTCTCACACACACACACACACACACACACACACTTTTCTTTCTCTCTTTCTCTCTTACTCTCTCTCCCTCTCTCTTTTCTTTCTCTTTTTGTCTCTCTTACTCTCTCTCCCTCTCTCGTTCTCTCTCTCTCTCTATCTCTATCTCTCTCTCTCTCTCTCACACACACACACACTTTTCTTTCTCTCTTTCTCTCTTACTCTCTCTCTCTTTTTTTTTCTTTCTCTCTTTCTCTCTCCCTCTTCTTTCTCTTTCTCTCTAACTCTCTCTCTCTCTTTCCCTCTCTCTCAACCAGGCGGAGGGTGCCGTGTCAGTTGGACCAGTCACAAGAACTTGATAATATCCATTACTTTTAATCCAAAACAAATTGAAATGAAATTGTTTCATCGATATTTTCACCGGGGTGTTCCAGTGATGACAATCACTATGTTTGGAAACCAGATGTACATGTTGCTGCTCGAAGCTCGAAGAAATAAATAATAACGTGACGTTGAATGTAAACTTCAATTTAGTTACAAAAACAGATCAAATGAACGTTTCGGGTTTCCCCTTTATCAACAAAACAGGATGAATGAAACACTACAGTGGTGAAACACTACATCTGTAGTGTTTCATTCATCCTGTTTTGTTGATAAAGGGGAAACCCGAAACGTTCATTTGATCTGTTTTTGTAATTAAATTGAAGTTTACATTCAACGTCACGTTACTATTTGTTTGGAAACTATAATATTATTTTTGTAAATTATTTGCTGGATGACTAAGTGGCTCGTGTAACTACTCGTTCTCTCTCTCTCTCTCTCTCTCTCTCTCTCTCTCTCTCTCTCTCTTTCTTTCTTTTTTTCTCTCTATCTATCTATCTATCTATCTATCTATCTCCCTCTTCCCCCCCCCCCCTCTCTCTCTCTCTCTCTCTCTCTCTCTTTCTCTCTCTCTCTCTCTCTCTCTTTCTCTCTCTCTCTCTCTCTCTCTCTCTCTTTCTCTCTCTCTCTGTATGTCTTGCTTTCTTTCCTTCTTTCTTTCTCTCTCTATTTCTCTCTCTAGCTCTCTTTTTTCTTTCTCTCCTACTCTCTCTCTCTCCCCCCTCTCTCTCTCAGCCAGGCGGAGGATGCCGTGTCAGTTGGATCCCAAGTTTGTCTTTCTTGACGCTCTTTTACGTCCCGTAATCCTTAAGAATCTGCCGTATATAGATAGTATGCGCCTGGCTAAGAAGCTCATAACATTGCCATCCGGAAGTATAACGGACCAACACACAAAACTGCGTGTTTCCATAAACGTTTATAGTCAGGTTAATACAGTTCAGTGAGCATTACTCGTTAACGCGGATGGCAAAAAACATTAACAAAGACCTGAGTGACGTCATCTTCGAACTATCTATACATCCTGCTACTAAAATAGTCATGCCACCAACCAACCGTATGATCCAATACGTAACCTATTGGTTACTAGTCTTCCGAATGGCTGGTTATCACCGACATATCATAGTGTTGTTATGTGGTCTAGTGGTATGACACTCGCTTTCGGATCGGAAGAACCCGGGTTCGAGCCTCGCTCGGCACATATTTGAGAACTTGGAAAAGGCTCTTTACTTACATTCTCTCACCGTACTCACTCAGCTGTAAAATGGGTACCTGGCCGTTTACCGCGTTGCCGTTGTCCCCCCCCCCCCCCCCAAAAAAAAAAAAATAGTAATATCGCCTGACAGACGTCATGTCTTGTTCTACATGTTACGTGTTGCTGTTGGTCAGGGACCCCCCTGTAAAGCACTTTAAGCAAAATTTAGTGGATCTTTCCGTTAAACTCAAACTGTTACAGAAACGCAGACAGACAAACCAAATCCTTTTTTTAGCTTGGGCGACCGAAGAGTTTCTGGAACGACAGAATTTATGGAGGACAACAGACAAAGCCGAAAGGACATGGAGAAGAACTAAAGAAGCTGATATACAGAGACGTGGTAAGACCTGGAATGAGATAAAAAAAAAAGTTAGCTCAGGATAGAGAAGGATGGAAACTGTTTGTCTGTGGCCTAAATCCTGACCCAGGGTGAAAAAGGCAATGATGATGATGATGCGCTATATAAAATCATCATTGAAAAAAAAAAAACATTTGCACACTTCCAAGGATTTTGGAACCAGAAAAGTAGATTGTGTGACGTCAAGGCTGGGTTTTTTTTCCCAATTGTCCCTGGGCGGAACTGTCTGGTGGGTGGAAATGATTGCCCATGGTCAGACTATGCTATAGATAAAACGTTAATGGGGATGAGGAGAATAATGGTAAGAGTGAATACAGGAAGTGACGGGCAAAATGGACGGCATAATATGATGACGTCATAATGATGGTCTTAGAGTGAATACAGGAAGTGACGAGCAAAATGGACGGCATAATATGACGTCATAATGATGGTCTTAGATTGAGAAAATGGTGGTGATATATGCTTTTACTGTGAGAGAGGACAGGGACGAGGGGAGGGGGTAGATGAGGGAGGAGGAAGAGATCAATTATGGAGTGTGGTCAAGGTACCTACTTTGATGGTGGGTTGTGAGTCCTGGGTAGAATAGACAGACAGTAATAATAATATAAGGTGAGGACTAAAAAAAAGGAAAGAGAGAGTGTGGGTGTGGGTGAGAGAGAGAGAGTGTGGGTGTGGGTGTGAGAGAGTGTGTGTGAGAGAGAGAGTGTGTGTGTGTGGGCGTGAGAGAAAGAGAGTGTGTGTGAGAGAGAATGTGTGTGTGTGGGTGAGAGAGAGAGAGAGGGAGTGTGTGTGTGTGAGAGAGAGATAGAGAAAGAGGCAGGGAGAGAGTGTGTTTGTGTGTGTGAGAGAGAGAGGGAGGGAGAGAGTGTGTCTATGTGTGTGTGTGTGTGTGTTTGAGAGAGAGCGAGATAGATAGATAGAGAGAGAGAGAGAAAGAGAGAGAGAGAGAGAGAGAGAGAGAGAGAGAGGTAGAGGGAGGTCATAGTGTAAGATAGAGATCCTTGCCCTCAATA
>NC_088374.1:10784828-10787328 GCF_034508935.2 Berghia stephanieae
CGAAATCCCATGAAAGGGGGGCCCTTTGGTTATTCTGGGTTTGACAATTTTATTGTTTTGGTGTAAGTTAGGAATTGATTTTTCTGTTGCCAGAAGTGAAATTATTCCATCAAATTTCTAAATGACAACCATAAGTTGAAATCCAACCCCCCCCCCCCCCTCTCTCTCTCTCTCTCTCTCTCTCTCTTTCTCTTTGTTTCTCTCTCTCTCATTCTCTCTCTCTCTCTCACCTCTCTCTCTCTTCCCTCTCTCTTTTCATTCTCTCTCTCTTTCTCTCTCTCTCTCTCTCTCTCTCTCTCTCTCCTCTCTCTCCCTCTCCCTTTTCCATTCTCTCTCTCTCACACACACACACACACACACACACACACACACACTTTTCTTTCTCTCTTTCTCTCTTACTCTCTCTCCCTCTCTCTTTTCTTTCTCTTTTTGCTCTCTTACTCTCTCTCCCTCTCTTCGTTCTCTCTCTCTCTCTATCTCAAATCTCTCTCTCTCTCTCTCACACACACACACACTTTTCTTTCTCTCTTTCTCTCTTACTCTCTCTCTCTTTTTTTTCTTTCTCTCTTTCTCTCTCCCTCTTCTTTCTCTTTCTCTCTAACTCTCTCTCTCTCTTTCCCTCTCTCTCAACCAGGCGGAGGGTGCCGTGTCAGTTGGACCATCACAAGAACTTGATAATTTTCCATTACTTTTAATCCAAAACAAATTGAAATGAAATTTTTTTCATCGATATTTTCACCGGGGTGTTCCAGTGATGACAATCACTATGTTTGGAAACCAGATGTACATGTTGCTGCTCGAAGCTCGAAGAAATAAATAATAACGTGAAGTTGATTGTAAGCTTCAATTTAATTACAAGAACAGATCAAATGCACGTTTCGGGTTTCCCCTTTATCAACAAAACAGATGAATGAAACACCACAGATAAATGAAGTGATGTGGTAGTGGCGTAGTTAACTGGGTTCGAGCCTCGCTCGGTGCATAATTGAGAACTTGGAAAAGGCTTTTTAAACTCACATTCTCTCACCGTACACATTCAGGTGTAAAATGGGTACCTGGCCGTTTACAGTGTTGTCTTTGTCCCCCCCCCCCCCCCCCCCCCAAAAAAAAAAAAAAAAAAATTGTAATATCGCCTGACAGACGTCATGTCTTGTTCTATATGTTACGTGTTGATGTTGGTCAGGGACCCCCCTGTAAAGCACTTTGAGCAAAATTTAGTGGATCTTGCTCTATATAAAATCTCCATTGAAAAAAAATAATTTTGCAGACACACTTCCAAGGATTTAGGAACCAGAAAAGTAGATTGTGTGACGTCAAGGCTGGGTTTGTTTTTTTTTTCCCAATTGCCCCCTGGGCGGAAGTGTCTGGTGGGTGGAATTGATTGCCCGTGGTCAGACTATGCTATAGATAAAAGGTTAATGGGGATGAGGAGTATAATTGTAAGAGTGAATACAGGAAGTGACGAGCAAAATGGACGGCATAATATGATGACGTCATAATGATGGTCTTAGAGTCTTTCGTCTTAGCGTGGGAAAATGGTGGTGCGGTGATACAGGAACGAGGGGGGAGGGGGAGTGAGGGAGGAGGGGGGATTATGGAGGTACCTTCTTTGATGAAGGGATATGAGTCCTGGGCAGAATAGACAGAAAGTAATGATAATAAAAGTTGAGGACAAAAAAAGGAAAGAGAGTGTGTGTGTGGGGGGGGGGGGTGTGTGTGTGTGGGTCTGTGGGTGTGAGAGAGTGTGGGTGTGGGTGTGAGAGAGAGTGGGTGTGGGTGTGAGAGAGTGTGTGTGTGGGTGTGGGTGTGAGAGAGTGTGTGTGTGGGTGTGAGAGAGTGTGTGTGTGAGAGAAAGAGAGTGTGTGTGTGAGAGAGTGTGTGTGTGAGAGAGAGTGTGGGTGTGGGTGAGAGAGAGTGTGTGTATGTGAGAGAGAGTGTGGGTGAGAAAGAGAGTGTGTGTGAGAGAGAGTGTGTGTGTGTGTGGGTGTGAGAGAGTGTGGGTGTGGGTGTGAGAGAGAGAGAGAGAGTGTATGTGTGTGTGTGTGAGAGAGAGAGAGAGATAGAGAAAGAGGTAGGGAGAGTGTGTGTTTGTGTGTGTGTGTGTGTGAGAGAGAGAGGGAGGGAGAGAGTGTGTCTGTTTGTGTTTGAGAGAGAGAGAGAGAGAGAGGGAAGGAGAGAGTGTGTCTGTGTGCGTGTGAGAGAGAGAGAGAGAGAGAGAGAGAGAGAGAGGGAGAGGGAAGGAGAGAGTGTGTCTGTGTGTGTTTGAGAGAGAGCGAGAGAGAGAGATAGAGAGAGAGCGATAGAGAGAGAGAGATAGAGAGAGAGAGCGATAGAGAGAGAGAGAGAGAGAGAGAGAGAGAGAGAGAGAGGTAGAGGGAGGTCATAGTGTAAGATAGAGATCCTTGCCCTCAATATAATTTTCAAATTACATTCCTTTCACCAGTTCTCATCAGATCATTCTCGCCACACAACACAATAACCATCCTCCCGTAATAGTCAT
>NC_088374.1:10797328-10800194 GCF_034508935.2 Berghia stephanieae
TAAACAAAACAATAAAGAGCATAACAGACAGATGATTTACAAGGGAAAAATATAATCTCCCAAAACTCGAACTATACATTTGACTGTTTCCCTCCCAGCCAGGTCCTGGACAAAACCAAGTAATCCCATCCCGAGACAAAGACAGAAAACAAGTTGGAAAACAGACATAGGGGGATAGAAGACGCAACGAGTACGTCCCTGCCCATTATGGGAAGTCGGGAACCCCACCCAGTGAATGGAGTTGGATGGATAGGACAGCAGATCTGATGGACACAATGAACGGCTTCAATCAACATCTCATTCACTTTAACTTGCACAATGCTTGCTTTGGTTTCGTGGTAGACAGTTCGTCTGACGCCCGAGTTGCCAGGGTTCGAATCTATATTTGTGGCGATGCAGAGTCATTGTAAAAGTCTCATTTACAGTCTCACTTGTGTTAATTGGAGTACGTTACTGAATTGTAACAACGTTGTTCTGTTCGTGTCCATATAAATGTACTACCAGCTGCACGTTGAGCTCATTGTGGGTTTTATGATACATCAAGCTCGTGTAAAATTACATTTACATTTGACGAAAAATGATACATAACGATAGAAGTCTACAAATCATATTGCAGGTTTATTTCAGTTCCAAAAGCCATCACAAACATTCATCCACTGTATCACATAAGTCTTTGGTCACCAAATAAAAGCATGAAGTTTGCTATGTGTACAGTGCAACATAAAAGGATAGAAACAGTTTTACTGATAAAACCCTCAAATGATAACAAACCAATATGTTGTTGCTGGTAAGTTGCTTAATTGCATTTGTTAAAAAGCATAAACTGTGAAGCAAAAGTGTTGAAAATCGTTTGAATAAAGTTTAATGCAAAAAAAAATAATTCTTAAGCACTTTATGCCGTTCTAAGCTGTCGTTGCTGCATTTTTTTTCATTATTAATTATTATTATTCTGATTAAGGATGAGGGGATAAAGAAAGAATGAAATTAAATGCACAGAGGTGTCATTTCTTGACAGTCGCCTCTAAAGATTGCAACTCTTAAAATTATCATAAAAAGAATAGTGAAATTTTACATTAGGTATCTAGAAAATGCTGAACATAAGCTACATTGGCCAATTAAGTTAGGGTTAGTAGAAAGACTTTTTATTCTGCCATATCTGATTCTTTCAGATAGTTCTACATAGCTGCCAACTTTTCAAAAATAAAATAAGGAACGCTCATTTGGCCGGGATGAGGGACGATGTGTGCCGAAGCCCCCCCCCCCCCCCTTCATCGAATCGCAACATATAAAAGTCAGCCTTTTTAATTACTATTACTAACACTAACAAGTTTGAGATGACAGAGGCTAGTCCAAATGTTGCTCAATTATCGGGTTTAGTACCAGCACATTTGAATCGTTAAAATGACACTTTCCACAATGATTGTTGTTTTGTTTTTAAGGGTTTTACGGCGCTTGCAACACATTTAGGTTATATCAGCGCCAGTAAAAAGGAAGAAAATTGGATAGTAAAAAGTTCTAGAATTACAGTTGAAGCATCCAAGAGAAAGTAAGACATAGGGGAACTGGGAACAAATAGGGATCAGATGTAGATTCCAAGAGCGTATCACCAATGTACTTAGTTTGAGATCACCTATAAGTCTTATCGGACACAAGAACAAAATCCAACAAAGAGGAACACACTCAAATGCTTACATTATACATTAAAAAATAACAAATATAGTAATAATACATAACAGAGAGATGATTTACAAGGAAAAAAATATCATCTCCCAAAACAATAAATATGCATTTGATGCTTCCCTCCCAGCTAGGACTCCGGCGAGGGCAGGAAAAAAACAAGTAATCTCATTCCAAGACAAAGACTGAAAGCATGTTGGAAAACAGATATAAGGGGATAGAAGACACAGTGTGTACCTCCTGCCCGCTATGGGAGCTTTCCACAATGAGATCAAAATTCAGAACGGACAATATAAAGAAAGAATTCAACTGCCTCAACTTTGATAAGGACCAATACACAAGAAGCACAATTGTAAAATAAATGAAATAACTTAAGATGGTTAGAAATGCATAACTACCAACTGGTACATCACTTGAGAGGGCGTTTTGGGGTAAAAATTAGGTGAGTTCAGATAAAAAGTAGACGATTGCATATATGTTTTCTTTCATGCAACATAATGGTCTGTAAGTAGTATACTATAATAGTAGTTATAGTAAAATGCACCTCTAAATATTAGAGAATTCTACTTCTTTACTTTGACAAGATAAACACACCTAAAAATGGAGTATACTTATTTTTTTGAACCTAAACCGTTACAAAGCTTGCTTGAAAAAAAAAAAATTAAAATCAGATGAAGATGTTTTTAAAGGGATTAAATTTATATATTTCATAAATTAATAAAGGGAAATAATCATTGTCATCTTTAATCAATATAAGCAATTGATTTTCTTATTGAATACCTTCCAATCAAAAAGGTGGATTTAATTTTATTCTTAATTAAAATAATATTGTAACAAATAGTGAAAGTATCAATACTGTCTTAGAATATTCAAAGTATATCGAGGCTAACATCCATATCCTATGCAAATCTCCAATACATTATGAAAGGTTTGAGTAAAATACAGGCGTCATATAAACGAATGGAACTTTTTTAATTGTTGAAAATCATTTATGATAGAGGCATAATTCAAATTAAAGAGCTACACAAATGGAGATTATGCTCTCACTGGACACCAATAATAATGATAATAATAATAACAACAATAGTAGTAGTAGTAATAGTAATAATAATGGATCAATAATAATAATTCATTAGGCTCACATGGCTTTTTTACCACAAATTAGTCAAAAATTACAAATACGGATTTT
>NC_088374.1:10806115-10813615 GCF_034508935.2 Berghia stephanieae
CCCCCCAACTGCCTGAACGATGCTGATGCCCAGACAACTTAATCCTGATTTATATTTTGTGGGAATGAAATATGACATGTATATGCCGGAAATATTTCAATAACAAACACACTGTTCAGATAGAAAATATTTGAGTCTTGCCTTTGTTAATTGACACAGGTAAGTTAGGAAAATAAATGCTAGTAAAAACGATCAGCAAGTTCGTGAACACTGCTTCTCAACTCGAACATATGTTTTCATCAAATCTACACACATCATGTTGTGAGCTGAATTTTAATGATCTCAGTTGTCATTGAAAGGACACCCAAGAATTTTAGAATAAAGAAAAATATTGAACCTGGAAGTCAAAAGGGTTTGTAGCACAGCAGACATTATCAAAGTATAATTTTAGTACCGACAAATTAAAAAGAAAATGTGCTTTTCTTTAAATGCTCCCAATCATCATATACTGTTTAGGTTGCAAGATTAATAAAAATGTTATCTACTCTGATTCTCGTTAAGTTTCCAGCTGGTCTGTGAAAAAAAGCCTTAAGCATCATAGAAATACAAAGAAACAGTTTTAATATATAGATGGGTTGTAACAAAAAAACCATTTTAACACTTACAATACAAGCAATTTAAGTCTATTACAGACAAAAAAAACCCCAATAAAATAAACATGAACATTTTTATGGCTGGTTTCACTGATATCACTCACACATTGGGGTTTCAGATTCTAAGATGTCCACCCTATCAAATTTGGATTTGTGCTTGTTATGTAAATGGTAGCGTATTTTGCGACGCAGCACTGCCAAAACAGAAAAAAATGCAATAACACAAATGCAGCACCATGGAGGGGGTGGAAGTTTTCTTTTAAAAGGAATGGGTAAATTAAAATTGATCCCACAAATATCAAAGGAGAAGAATGACAAAAAAATGACTCACCATTGCACGTAACACGTTGGTTTGCAAGTGTATAGCATTCGGGTTGAACCTGGGTCCCAGACTGGCAACGAGGTTCAGTCTGTGATAGTTGTGGATGAGGCTCTGACTGAGTTGGGGAATGAGCACTAGGTTCCAGAGACAATGATGTACTCAGCATTGGGTACCTCACAGAGTACGTAGAGGAATCAGACTCGGAGTCAGCAACAAAATCGGGACCCTGTATATTTTGTGGAAAAGATGACAGATCAATCAATTTATTCATGTTGACAATAAACATGAAGAGCCATTGTTTAATAATCCAACTAAACAATTAGCTGGTTAATAATGCAAGTATAATAAAAAAGAGTTGAGAAAGGCAGACATATTGTCTAAGTATTTAATATGTTCAACTGTGCTTGGATAAATATAGATACACCAACCAGGGTTTCAGTAAACCGTTTTTAACCAACTCTTTAAATCCTACACCAGGACCAACAACTACAAAACAATTTTTTATATCACTACGATTCTGGACATATAAACGGTTGTCATTGCAACAATATGAACTTCCTAACCTTGCAACTGCAATATAGTTAACAAAAAAAGTTGATAAACATTACGATGCAAGAGAATTTGGACAAAATGCGAGATCAAAAGTATAATCCCAACAGAAGCTATTTTAATTTTTCCTGGAAACGCATCATTTTCACATTTTGTCAAATAAAAAACAAACGACTTCAAATGTGAATGGCTCATCAATGAATATCACTTCAAAATATAACGAGGAAGGTTTAAAATAGTGTTATTGTTGGCGAAGTCCACTGCAAAGAAAAATTTTTAACAACAAAAAACTAGGAGATCTCACTGGTGTAAAACAGTGTTGTCCTTGTCCTGAAATATTGTATTGCGCCTAACAGACTGCAGGTCTCATCTTTTGTGGCAAATGTGTTTTGTCCACCACAAAATATGGTGATGTGAAGCATTTTGAGCATGGTGCCAACTGTGGATAAACGCTATACAAATGTTATGATTTTATTTTAATGTACATACTTACCACAAATGAATCATGTGATATGGAACTTTGTTCTGCATCACTTTCAGGCTCTGAGTTGGAGTCTATATAGAAAATAAAAACAACAAAAAAAAGCTGAAGACTATCATGTGCAAGTTTTTCTCTAAACTCTTAAACAAAAAATCATGCCATCTTATGCTGTAAAAGGATTTTTTAAAAATTATTTACCTTATGACTATTGTCCTTTGGAAAAAAAAGAAAATTAAGTCCGAAACCTTCTGGCTATTTTCTTTTAAATTTCAAGAACGTCAGAGTTGGCAAGGGAGGACGGAAATATAATTCCAGAAACCAATCTGTCTATAATCATATCCATATGATAGTTTTTCGTTCAAGATTCAGGTACAGTCCACTTAGGATAATCGCAATACCTTGGGATCATCGAAAATGTTGGGATTAACCGAAATTCAGTTTCCTGTCCACTATTTCAACATTTTACACATTTATTGTCAACTCAAACCAGTAAATAATATTCTTAGTCAACCACATATAGAGCAATTTGATTGAAACAAAAACCATATGGCAGCCCCGTGTAGATTTGTCAACCAAAAGCAGCTATGAAGCAAGCCGATATCTTATTCAGATTGGAAGAAGTTTCAATCTTTTTTCTCAACAATTCAACATTTGTCAGAGTTAAAGAGATTAGCCTTAATGAGAGACAATAAGCTCTCACCAAACTCATTGGTCACAATGCACAGTTGTTAATCCTAAAACAAAGGATATCGCTCAGTCTCTCTTTATAACTGTCATTTATAACCTGTTGTCAAGATTATGACCAGCCCCACCCCTCTTCTATTTAATGGCCACCGATGACGTCACAAACCCATACTGCAGAGCCCCGCCCTCTTTCGACTCTAACAGAGTGGTGACACACTACTGTAGCATTAAATCCTGCTCACTCTCGATTCTTCAACCTGTCACGATTTCATCCATGATGAAATTTAATCATGATATACTGTTTGATTTCTTGAATTTACCACTTTTTAAAAAACCGAAGTTTGTTGCAATTAACCAGTGACTTTTATATAGAATTATTTCCATTGCTTAGGAAATATTGTGATTAACCGAAAGTTGCGATTAAATGAGTTGCAATTATCCGGAGTGGACTGTAATAGTATTACACATCATGACTCAAAAAAAAAAAAAAAAAGCAAACTATGTGTACCTCAATGTTATTCATTTCCTCATCAAATTACATTCTTACCATTAACATCATAGATCACATCAAAAGGGTTGTCTGGATTGACAGCAAGACATTTTTCAGGATTTTTAAAGCTCAAATCTCTCTGATCTGAAGTTACAAAAGAAATAGCATATTCTCAACATTAAACTATGATTTTGTGATGGCTGTGATATGGCATACTGTATGCATAAAGCAAGATGCAAAGACAGGTTTAAGTTTAAATTATTTTATATTCTTTTCAAAAATCCATTCTAGTTTTGCCAAAATAAAATAAACACGAGAAGTGTTGAGTTGGATAGCGCTAAAACTAAAAGTAGTAGTGGTAGTAGTAGTAGTATTAGTAGTAAACGACAGATCTTACTCACTAGTGTGAATCTACAGTCTACAGAAGTTCCCGAATTATCTGACTCCACTTCCAAATGACTGACTGACAAGTGACAATCATCAATCGGTGTGTGATGTCTACCCTATTGAAAATCTTAAATCAACTGTGATGTAATAAGAATGGCCAATAACTTACCATTATAATTATCTCGGTGTCTCTTCAATGATGCCTCCAGCATCAATTTACCCCACGATGCCATAGACGTCTAGTTTGGAACTCAGCAAGTGACGAAAAAATACTTGCGGCTATAGAGAGGACGTCCGTCGGCCACTCTCTTTGTAAGTCAGTAGTCAGTGGTTATCAGATATCCTTGGTTCTTGAAAAATATAGAAACACAGCGGTTCATTTAAAAAGACTCTTTTGTAGATCAAGTTATAATGTTAGGTATTGCACTTTAAAATCTCTTCAGACATAGAACGAGTCAACTTGACGTCTAGACCAAATCATTTCGAAGATCGATATGGCAACAGCAACGCCTGGAATGGAGGATTTAAATGCGGCATCTGACGATTCTACTGCTATGACAGAAGATGCTCCATTTCACGACGTCGAGATGGCTTCAACTGGCATCAGGCATCAACATGCTACTCAATAATGGGTTTGATGAAGCGTTTGACTAAGAACTAAAGGCCGAGCTGATAACTGATAACCACCTACTACCGACTTGCAGAGTGAGTGAGTGCCGAGTGCCTCTTTATGCGCGAAATTGACTAAACATACGTTTCACGAAAAAAAAGAGTTACTATGTTTGCTTGTCTCTTGTCACCAAGATAAGAATCCGGACCAAGATTCGATAAATCTGTTTCTAAAAATAGATTATAATTCGTATATCTTGTTCATTCCTCAGTTCATCAACTTTCACACAATTTTATATTAGGTTTTCATTACTATAAAAATCCATATAATGCTCTAGAATTTTAGAGAAAATTTCGGAAAGATATATTGCCTCACTATTGAAATATATCGATGAAAACACTGGTACCCCTATTGTACTTTTTTCAGGCGGTCACCTTATTGACCAACGTGAAAATTTAGGCATAACTCTTCTTACTGTGGTGTTTAACAAATAACTTCAATACTATGATTTACAATTATATATCCTTGACGGTTGGGTTGACAACCTTAAACTAAAAATAGAAAAGTGAATGTGCTAGAGGTCAAATCAATAGGGGGACCGGATTTTGGTCTCCCTATTGGTAAAGTACTGTAAAATGAACTAATAGGGGTACCAAAAGTCTCCCTATCCGGTATTAATACATATATATATATATATATATATATATATATATATATATATATATATATATATATATATTTATATATCCTTTGTTTAGTGACATTCGCATACTTGATCCATCTCTTTCTACCTCTCTGTCTATCTATCTATTTATCTGAGTCTATTTATTGATCGATCTATCGATCTATCCAACTATCTATCTATCTATCTATCTATCTATTTATCTGAGTCTATTTATTGATCTATCTATCTATCTATCTATCTATCTATCTATCTATCTATCTATCTATCTATCTATCTATATGTTTTTCTGTTTTTTTATCTATCTAATTATCTAGCTTTCTATCTATTTATCTATCTATCTGATTTAGTCTATCTAACTATCTATTTATATATCTATATATCTATCTAACAATATATCTATATATGCATCTATCTATATATCAATCTATTTGTCTTTTTAACTATCCATCTATTTATCACTTCAATCATTTCTTTAATTATCTATCTAACTTTCCTTTAATATATTCTATAATATCTGTTTGACTTCTCTTTCTCTCTCTCTCTCTCTCGCTCGCTCTCTCTCTCTCTCTCTCTCTCTCTCATGCATTCTCTCTCTCCCTCTCTCCCTCTCCCTTTCTCTCTTTCTTTCTCTCTCACTCTCTCTCTCTCTCTAGGTCTCTCTCTCTCTCTTTTTTCTCTCTATATATCTATCTATCTCTCTTTCTTTTTTTCTCTCTCTCTCTTTCTCTTTCTCTCTCTCTCTCTCTCTGTGTGTGTGTGTGTGTCTCGCTCTCTCTCTCTCTCCCTCTCTCTCTCTCTTTCTTTCTCTCTCTATATATATATCTATCTCTCTTTCTTTTTTTCTCTCTCTCTCTTTCTCTCTCTCTCTCTCTCTCTCTCTGTGTGTGTGTGTGTGTGTGTGTGTGTGTCTCTCTTGCTCTCTCTCTCTCTCTCTCTCCCTCTCTCTCTCTCTCTCTCTCTCTCTTTCATTCTCTCTATATATCTATCTATCTCTCTTTCTTTTTCTCTCTCTCTCTCTTTCTCTCTCTTTCTCTCTCTCTCTGTCTCTCTCTCTCTCTCTCTCTCTCTCTCTCTCTCTCTCAATCTCTCTCTATCTCTCTTAATACCCCACCCGCATGTTTTCAGGAGAATTCCAACTTAATTTCAAAATCCGAACAGTCAATACACCAAGTATTCTTGATTGTGATTATTTTTTTATTTTTTTTACTGTTTAAAACTACAATCTACTACAAGAAAGCCGGTTCCTGGTAAAGTACTCTTAGAAATGTCACGTAGGCACTGAGCAACAGAAAATAATATAAATTAAAATTTGAAATAAATTTAAATATAAAAGACTGAAGCGATTTCGGCCTCAAGGTAATATGGTTTTGAATCGACGTGCATGTATTTGCAGGTCTGTTAACCCAATTCCTAATGGGCTCATTGTTGTAATGGAAATCTAAAGGGAGAAAAAAAATGAAGCAAAATAGTGTCCGTTACAACAATGTTAAACTAGGCCCATAGGATGTTAGGATGTCAGACCTGCATAAATGTGCACGTTGTTTTGAATGTGTAGGGTTTGTCATAAGAATTGGCCTAAAGAAGAAAACAGGGTATTTATTTGATTAAGAATAAAATTTCATCAATTTAATATATTTATTTATTATTTCAGTTTATTTTTCAGCTTATTATCTTTCCGTCTTTTGTTTGTTTGTGTTGTGTGGTGTGTGTGTTGTGTGTGTTGTGTGTGTATGTATGTGTGTGTGTTGTGTGTGTATGTGTGTGTGTTGTGTATGTATGTGTGTGTGTGCCTGTGTGTGTGTTGTGTGTGTTGTTTGTGTGTATGTATGTGTGTATGTTGTGTGTGTATGTGTGTGTGTGTGTTGTGTATGTATGTGTGTGTGTGTGCCTGTGTGTGTGTGTTGTGTGTGTTGTTTGTGTGTATGTATGTGTGTGTGTTGTGTGTGTATGTGTGTGTGTTGTGTATGTATGTGTGTGTGTGCCTCTGTGTGTGTTGTGTGTGTTGTGT
The DNA here is from genome assembly GCF_034508935.2 of Berghia stephanieae. Taxonomy (NCBI): domain Eukaryota; kingdom Metazoa; phylum Mollusca; class Gastropoda; order Nudibranchia; family Aeolidiidae; genus Berghia; species Berghia stephanieae. Next base: position 10,812,925 of record NC_088374.1, read on the forward strand.
GTGTGTATGTATGTGTGTGTTGTGTGTGTATGTGTGTGGGTGTGTATGTGTGTGTATGTGTGTGTATGTGTTGTGTGTGTTGTGTGTGTATGTGTGAGTGAGTGTATGTGTGTATGTGTGTGTGAGTGTATGTGTGTGTATGTGTGTTGTGTGTATGTGTGTTGTGTGTATGTGTGTGTATATGTGTTGTGTGTGTTTGTGTGTGTATGTGTGTATTTGAGTGGGTGTTGTATGTGTTACCTTTTTAATGTTGTCAAAACCGAATTTCTCACTAACAATATTTGGATGTCGTATTCCATGCCACATTCTATGCGTTTCACTCATCCGGGTAAAATACTCACATGCAAACCATTTTTGTTCTCATTATTAATTATTCAAAAGCAAAATAAATTTAAAAATATATTAAAAACAAGCGAAGTAAAAAAAAACATCAAAAAACAGCAAAATCGTCACATTTGTTACGGCACAATATACATTTTTTCTAATTCAGATTTATTCTGTATATCACAAACTTTGAAGAATGATCTTTGTTTAATTAATAATAACATAAAGTTGTATTGTAGATTAACGGGGGCTGGTAGAGAGAAGGGGAAGATGATAAGAGATCATAGAGACAGATTGAATACAGAATCAAAGATAGAAGTTAGGGAGATGAGTAATAGTGGTGGTGGTGGTAGTCGTAGTAGTAATA
>NC_088374.1:10826115-10828615 GCF_034508935.2 Berghia stephanieae
TTGGTGTTGTTTGTTTGTTGTTGTTGTGTGTGTTGTTGTTGTTGTTGTTCGTATTAATGGAATTGTTGATTGGGTGATGGTGATGGCGATGAGAATGAGGAGGACAATAATGGTGATGGTCGTCACTAATATCATGATAATGATAATGGTATTAACGATGATGATGATGATGATGATGATGATGATGATGATGATGATGATGATGATGATGATGATGATGATGATGTTGAACTTAGTATCTGGTTCTAAACTATCGGAACAATGGCGGACGCGCTTATGAAGTAACTTCTCCAACGTGCATAAAAGTGTATCCAGAGGAGAAAAAAACATTATAAAAATCTGACCATATTTTGACTTTTATACATTCTGATCACATGACATGTGAAAAAGTTCTAGCCAGCATGAAGAATAAAAAGTACCGATTTTCTTTGTCTGGAACCAAGTTGCTGGCTGCTGGGTGGACGTGACGTCAGACTATTGAATCCTATTGTATTCGGCTGCCAGAGCTGTATATTATTATATTATTATATGCACAACCGGCTCAAAACCAAAGGGATATAATGATAATAAAAAACAATTTATATTTACATAACATTTGATAAAAGTCAAACCAACCGCATCCCCCCCCCCAAAAAAAAAAAAAGATAAAACACTCAGAAATGAAGTAAAATCTTACATTGATTGTGTCATGTCCTTGGCCTTTTGCGACAAAGATAATTTCTTTTTTTTTTTTTCTTTTTTTTTTTTTGGTACTTTTCATTTCCGGGTGGTTGTGGGGGGGGGGGGTGTTTTTAGTTTGTCTTTTCTTTAGTCCTTTCTTTTTTTTTTCTTTTGTAAAGTACTTGGAACAAATGGATTTGGATTGGACCCCTGGGTATTGACTATTGACCACAGATATTTGGATAACATTTTGACCTCAAATCAAAACGAGCTTAGGACTTATGTAAACATCTCCCTGTGTTCTTTGTCTTCTTCTTCTTCTTCTTCTTCTTCTTCTTCTTCTTCTTCTTCTTCTTCTTCTTCTTCTTCTTCTTCTACTACTACTACTACTACTACTACTACTACTACTACTACTACTACTACTACTACTACTACTAATACTACTATAATGCTACTACTACTGCTACTACTGCTACTACTACTACTTCTTCTTCTTCCACTACTACTACTACTACTACTACTACTACTACTACTACTACTACTACTACTACTACTACTACTACTACTACTACTACTACTACTACTTCTTCTTCTTCTTCTTCTTCTTCCCGTATGCCTTTATATCTGGAATCCCGTTTCGAAGATGAAGGTACAGTACTCGTCATTTTGAGTTGTTCTAGCGGGCTGAAAAGGTTTTTTTTTTGTTTTGTTTTGTTTTTGTTTTTTTTTTTTATGATTTTGTTTGTTGCCGTTGTTTTTGATTTTTTTGATTTTTTGTTTGTTTGTTTTGTTTTGTTTTTTTTTTGTTGTTTTTTTTTTGGGTGGGGGGGTTGTGGTAAGTAGAGAGGTTGCAGAACTCCATATCTTTACTCTATGGGTTTTGTGTATTTTATGCATCGCTGCATCTTCCTCCTCCTCCTCCTCACCACCACATGAGCAGACCGGTGACTATGTCAGATTCATGTGTCCGAGCATGTTATACTTTTTAATTCGATTGTGTCTTGTCCTGAGGTGAAACAGGATTACCTGTTCGTGTCTGGGCAGCACATGGTAATCATTTGAAGGCATTGGTGTAGTATGAGGCTCTTAATTATGTGTTTTGTATCGCTGAAATCGGTTCGATTGTCTGATGTCACTTCCGCCCAGCAACCTGCAGCTTGGTTCTAAACAAAATGAATCGGTACTTTTTATTTTTCATGCTGGCTAAAACTTTTTCACATGCCATGTGATCAGAATGTATAAAAGCCAAAACATGATCAGATTTGTCATTTTTTTCCTCCTCTGGATACACTTTTATGCTCGTTGGAGACATATTTCATAACGGCGTCAGTCCGCCATTGTTCCGATAGTTACTAAGTTACTATGCGTCATTAAGAGGGAAGTGACATCACGACTGTTGAACCCTATTATGCAGTATGTTTTGTTCTTTCTTTTTGGCAGCATTTTTTTTGGTGGTGGTGGGGGGGGGGGGGGGGGGCTCTATCATGTATCAGCTTCTTCATTTCTTGATATGCCTCAATGAGCTGGAATCCACTAAAGAACCGTTGGTGGCGTTTATAGATAGTGTGAATTTGACGTCAATCGGGTCTTTGTTATTGCTATTTGCCTGCCTCACTAAACTGTATTAATATCCAGACTATAAACGTTTAAGGTTACACATAGTTTTGTGAGTTGGTCTGTTATACTTCCGGATGGAAATGTTGTGAGATTCTTAGCCAAGCGCATACTATCAATACCCTGAAGAGTTTCTTATGATTTGTCTTCTGTGTTCATTGCACGGACTTTTTTTTTTTTTGCAACCAAAAAAGTGGGTTGTTGTTGTTGTTGTTGTTGTTGTTGT
>NC_088374.1:10833615-10838615 GCF_034508935.2 Berghia stephanieae
CTCTGTCTCTCACTCTCTCACTCTCTCTCTCTCTCTCTCTCTCTCTTATTTTTTTCTCTATCACTCTTTCTCTCTCTTTCTCTCTCTTCCCCTCTCTCACTCTTTCTCTCTCTCTCTCTCTCACTCTCTCTCTTATTTTTTCTCTATCACTCTTTCTCTCTCTTTCTCTCTCTTCCCCTCTCTCACTCTTTCTCTCTCTCTCTCACTCTCTCTCTCTCTCTCTCTCTCTATATATATATATATATATATATATATATATATTTATAGAGAGAGAGAGAAGGAGAGAGACAGAGTGAGAGAGGGAGAGAGAGAGAGACATAGAGAAGAGAGAGAGAGATTGAGTGAGTGAGTGTGTGTGTGTGAGAGAGAGAGAAAGAGAGAGAAAGAGAGAGAGAGGGAGAGAGAGAGAGAGAGAGACAGAGTGAGAGAGGGAGAGATAGAGAGAGAGAGAGAGAGAGAGAGAGTAGAAGAGATAAAAATAAAGAAAGATAATTTGGTAATTGAGCAAACAATTGAACCAATGAACAAAACAAAAACAACCAAAAAAAAACGAACAAAATTTTTTTAAAAAGCTAAAACTGACAGAGTGTCTAAAATTGATACATTATCGAGATTCAAATTCCGTCCAGTTTTCATTGACTCGTTAAAACTCCAGATAGAGAGAGAGAGAGAAAAAGAGTGATAGAGAAAAAAGTAAGAGAGAGAAAGAGAGAGAGAGAGAGAGAGAGAGAGAAAAGTGTGAGACATAGAGAAGAGAGAGAGAGAGAGAAAGAGAGAGAGAAGAGAGAGAGAGAAGGAGAGAGACAGTGAGAGAGGGAGAGACAGAGAGAGAGAGAGAGAAGAAGAGATAAAAATAAGGAACGGTAATTTGGTAATTGAGCAAACAATGGAACCAATGAACAAAACAAAAACAACCAACAAAAAAAAACGAACAAACAAAAAAATTGCCAGAGTGTCTAAAATTGATAAATTAACGAGATCCAATTTCCATCCAGTTTTTATTGACTCATTAAAATCCCTGGCATCTTCATTAACCACTCAGACACAGGTTCTTGTAATAGTTAACTGGCGTACTCTGGTAAAAAAAAAACTCATATTTAAAAATTTGGCCAGAAAAACTCGTCCTTCAAATATCGATCGATTTAAATGACCCTCATCTAGGCAAATATTCTCAAACCTGGGATTTCTCTAAGTCTTTCTTAATTCCCAGGTTTGAGAGTTTTTACCAAGATGAGGGTCGTTTAAATCGATCGATATTTGAAGGGCGAGTTTTCTGGCCAAATTTGTAAATACGTGTTTTTTTTTCTTCTCCAGAACAGGGCTGAGTACTGGTTAATAAATAACAAACATACAAAAACAAATAATATTATAATAATTTATCAAGTGTACACGACACAAAAGGTGCTAATGTCTGTTTACACAGTTTAAAATTACACACAAGACGCTAGTGAAGCACACTGGAAAAACACTTTAAATGTTTTGATTGGCGTGAACCAAATGTCAGCCATCGCGTGAATACAGCACAAGACGTCTTTGTCTTTTTGGTATGATTTCCTTTTTTAAAAGATTCAAAATAAGATTAATATCCACTAAACGTGCTCAAAGAGCTTTACAAAGGGTCCTGACAAACAGCAACACGTAACATGTAGTTGAGACGGAATAGGAAAGGAGGTTGACTAGTAGGAAGTATAGTTGGAAAATAAATAAGGAAAAGGAGAAGGAGGAGGAGGAGGAGGAGGAGGAGGAGAAGGAGGAGAAAGAAGAAGAAGAAGAAGAAGAAGAAGAAGAAGAAGAAGAAGAAGAAGAAGAAGAAGAAGAAGAAGAAGAAGAAGAAGAAGAAGAAGAAGAAGAAGAAGAAGAAGAAGAAGAAGAAGAAGAAGAAGAAGAAGAAGAAGAAGAAGAAGAAGAAGAAGAAGAAGAAGAAGAAGAAGAAGAAGAAGAAGAAGAAGAAGAAGAAGAAGAAGAAGAAGAAGGGGAGGAGGAGGAAGAAGAAGAAAAAGAGGAGGATGAAGAGAACGAGAGGGTGAAGAGGAGGAGAAGGAGAAGGAGAAGGAGAAAGAGGAGAGGAAGAGGAAGAGGGGGGGTGGATGTGGAGGATTTGAAGGAGGAGAGTTATGAGGGAATAAAAAGAAGAGAACGGCGGGTATTGTTGAGTGTAACATTACGAATGAGAGTGAGTGAGGGAATGAGAGAGGTGCCAACACTTCCATTTCTCTAATTGTAAGCCTAAAAGCCTTGGACGAGAATTGAGGTCGTGGGATTTTGGGTTAATTTAGGTCTATATTGATTCTATTTTTAACTCTCCCCTTTCCAGCCATTTTCAGGATTTTCCCAAAAACCTCAACCCCCAACTACCACAAAATAAATTTTTAATCACTCAAAAAACAATAGGGAATGAGATTAGCGGAAGAGTAGCGTCCCTTGATTGGACGTCACCCATAGTCCGGCGGAAAAGTTATTAGAGAGAGAACGTCATGTTGGTTGTGCGCATGCGTCTCTCGTTCTATTGATCCCATTAAAATACGATTCAATAGTTTGATGTCACGCCGCCCGGCAACAGCGGCCATCTTGGTTCTAAACAAAGAAAATCATTACTTTTTATTTTTCATGCTCACTAGAACTTTTCATATGTCTTGTGATCAGAATGTGTAAAAGTCAAAACATGATCAAATTTATGTTTTTTTCCCCGTCTGGATACGCTTTTATGACCGCCGGAGAAATATTTCATACGGGCGTCCGCCATTGTTCCGATAGTTTAGAGCCAGTGTTACTAAGTTACCATGCGTCATTAGGAAGGAAGTGACGTTACGAATGTTAAAGAGTATTAATTTATTTCACATTACACCCACAAAAACAAATGAGTAAGGGGAGACACATCGGGTCCATAAGAAACAAAAATTGATATTTATTTTTATTTTATTGGGGGGGGATTTTCCACTGAGCTGCGCTGCGGCTAACGCCTGAGCTACTCCTTTCTTTTCTTTTAAAAGAAATAATTTTTAAAAAATAAGCCAATAACACACATTTCTCCCCAAGTTGAATATAATTTCTGATTCAAACGTCACACTATTCTATTCATGCCAAGGGAATATTTGTCTTTAAATACATCATTGAAAATGATCAAGATACGTATGGAGTTAGTTTTGGAGTGCAGCGCCGCAATTTCATTATATATATATATCTATATATATATATATATATATATATATATATATATATATATATATATATATATATATATATATATAATATATATATATATTGGTCAACGAAACAAATGCAAAAACCACATTCTGACAGCAGCGCGTTTTAATGTGAGTCCTTCGTGTAAAAGTCGCAATGGATATGCCATCCACATAATCAAACTTGGCGCTTATAATTTTTGGTTTTTATTCTTATTGTTTATATATTCTATTTATTTTATTGTTTCACGCTACAGAAACCGGGATAAACTCCAGCTCCATGAGCCCATTGGCTCTGAACGACTACTTTCTTCTTCTTCTTCTTCTTTTTTTTTTTTTCTTTTTTTTTTTTTTGTTTTTGTTTTGTTTTTTTTTTTGTTTTTTTTCGGGATTTTTTGTTGTTGTTGTTGTTTTGTTGTTGTTTTTTTTTTTTTTTTGTTGTTTTTTTTTTTTTTTTTTTTTTTGGGGGGGGGGGATGTTGGTTTTTGGTTTTTAATTACCTGCTTTCTTTATTTCCCCATGACTTCACATTGGGACGACATTCAATTAATTTAATTTTCATGAAACAGGTTCACAAAAAAAATTGATAATGCAATTCCAGCACAGAAAGACACATGGGCTAAGGGGAAGTGAGGGGGAGGTGGGGGAGGGAGGGAAGGAGGTGGGGGAGGTGGGGGTAGGGAGGGAAGGAGATGGGGGAGGTGGGGGAACATTCGATAATTATGATCTGTTTCTAATTAACCTTGTCAATTTTATTAGTGTCATTAAAATATTGTTTATTTGCTTTTTCTTATTTGTAGCTGTTGTTACTCGGGCTGTTTTTCGACAAAACGTCGTTTGAAGCATTTGAATCAGAAAATTGAGATTTTAAAAAACTTTTATACAGCGCAATATCCATTAAACGTGCTCAAAGCGCTTTACAAAGGGTCCCAAGTAAACAACACTTAACATATCCGACAGAGACATAGCTGTTAATGTGTGGCCATGTACTTATTTTAAACCTGAGTACGATGAGAGAATATGAGTAAAGAGCTTTTTTTTTCCAAGGATTCAACTATGCGCTGAGCGAGAATCGGACCCAGGACCTTCCGATCCAAAAGCGAGTGTCATACCACTAGACCACATAGCCGCACATAAAATTGATTTAAAACAACAACAACAAAAAGTGCTTGAAAAGAATACATTGTCTTCTGGGAAATATTGATGCTATGTGTCCACGTAAAATACTCACAACATCCGCCAACCGGATATACCAAACCAACACACAAGACTATATAATAATAATAATTATAATAAAATAATAATAATAAATAATAATAATAATAATAATAATAATAATAATAATAATAACAAATAATAATATAATAATAATAATATAATAATAATAATAATAATAATAATAATAATAATAATAATAATGATATAATAATGATGATATGATGATAGATGATGATGACGATGATGATGATGATGATGATGATGATGATGATGATGATGATGATGATGATGATGATGATGATGATGATGATATTAATGCACACTTATATGGCGCCCACAATAATATGTCACTTTAATCTTTTATAGAAGGAACGAAACTGACCTCACTCAGCCCTTTGTTTTAGCCAGCCATTTTATGAGTAGTTCTCACTAAATTATAATTAATCAGACAATAGATAAACGTTTAAGGTTACACATAGTTTTGTGTGTTGGTCCTTTATACTTCTGGATGGCAATGTTGTGGGTTTCTTAGCCATGCGCACAGCATTTATATATTTTTTTGGATAGTTTTGACGAGTTTGAGATTTGATCTAAATTCAT
>NC_088374.1:10843615-10848615 GCF_034508935.2 Berghia stephanieae
GTTGGTATGTTTGTTTTAGCACTTCTTCGTTCGTTTTGTGTGCAGTATACGATATTCTCTGCATCCTTCTCAAGCACCACATTTCAAAAGCTTCAATGTTCTTTTGTGTTTCTGCATTTGTAGTCCAGCTTTCGCATCCGTATAACAAGATTGGCCACACGTAGCACTTCAAGACTCGGAATCTAATCCCGAACGACATCTGTTTGTTTTTCAAAATGTTTCCCAGGTCCATGAAGGCCTGTTTGGCTTGAGTTATTCTTGCTCGTATGTCTCGGTTACATCTTCCATCTGTTGTCACTATTGAACCTAGGTATTTAAAACTTTCTACGTTGGTAAGTTGCTCGCCGTGAATCGTTATATTGCAGGTGTTGTTGTTTTCGGGGTTTTTCTGTATTACCATGCATTCCGTTTTGGTGATATTCACTTCCATTCCCTTGGCTTCACTATCTACTACCACTTTGTCAACAATCTTTTGAAGTTGGATTTCTGATGTTGCAATGAGTACCGTATCGTCTGCGTATCTTATATTATTTATGTTGTGACCTCCTACTTTTATTCCCTCCATATTATTTATGCCCCTCATGATTGTTTCTTGGTATAGATTAAACAGATCTGGTGAGGCAACACACCCTTGACGGACTCCTTTCTTAATAGGAATGGAATTTCCTGTAGAGTTTCCGATTTTGATAGATGCCTGCTGGGTGTAGTATAATGTTTGCATGAGTCTGAGGTCTTTCTCATCAGCGCCAATGGAGTGCAGTTGTTTTAGTATTTCTTCGTGGCGTACTCTATCAAAGCTTTTTTGTAGTCGACAAAACAGAGGTATAGTGGGGTCTGAACCTGTATAGCTCTTTCACTTAAAACACGGAGGAGGTATATTGCGTTCCTTGTCCCTCTGTCAGGTTGGAATGCATATTGTTCGTCTGCGATTTCGGGGTTAATCTTATTCCTTAGCCTGTTGATAATTATACGCAACAGTATTTTGTTGATGTGGCTTATTAAACTTATAGTTCTAAAATTTTCGCATCTGACTGCACCTGCTTTCTTTGGTATTGCTATGAAAATAGAGTTACAGAGATCTTCTGGAATTTTCCCAGTATTGTATATATTGTTGAATAATATGTGAAGTTCATCAATTGCTAGATCTCCTAGGCTTTTTAATACCTCTACAGATATTTCATCAGGGCCTGTTGCTTTACCATCCCTCATTCGTTCCATGGCATGTTCAATTTCACTTTTGGTGATGTTTGGTCCGCTTAATGGTTCTTTGAATTTCAGTGGTGGTTCATTTCTATTTGGATCATTGTACAGTTCGCCTATGTATTCTACCCATCGGCTTTCTATATGTTGTTCTTCAAATAGCAGTTCCCCTTGTTTGTTTTGGATACAACTTCCTGCTGCTTTGCTTTTCCTTTTCCCTGATTGTTCTTTTATTCTTTGGTGAGCTTGTTGGGGGTTGGGTTTGTATTCTCTTTCGATTTCGCAGCATTTCCAGTCTAGATAGTTCTCGTGTGCCTCGATGCATTTGGATTTAATGTGGTTGTTCAATGTTTGGTATTCTGCAGACCCTCTGTTGCATTTTCGTCTTTCTTCAAATAGGTTTAGAATTTCATTTGTCATCCATTCCTTTTTGCTGTTTATTTGAGCTAGTAGTAGTGAGTGTTAATTATTTGTTCTCATCTCGTTTTTTCACATATTTTCCTACAACATTGTTTCGTCCAAAGTTCCTGGAGTTATCAGGGAAATTGATTTGAGGTGTCTGGTGTCCTCTCTCTCCCTCTCTCTCTCTCTCTCTCTCTCTATATATATATATATATATATATATATATATATATATAATATAGAGAGAGAGAGAGAGAGAGAGAGAGAGAGATACATAGATTAATATCACTACCAGTTCCTTTGTAACTATTCAATGAAGGGCAAAAAAGGTCGGTTTAATCATAGGGGATTTAGTCCCTTTAATTTGAATTGTCAAATAAGAGAGTAAGCGATGATAAACATTAGATATATATATATATATATATAATAATATATATATATGTATATATATATATATATATATATATATATATATATATATATATATATATATATATTCATCCAAAACGAATTTTCACAAAATGGTTTGTCGTTCGGTGTTCGTTCTCCCTAAGACCCCCCCCCCCCCCCCCCCCCCCCCCCCCCCCCCCCCCCCCGCCTTCTTTTTTTTTTTTTTGTAATCATGTCTTTGATCCATCATAAAATAGAGCAATTTTTCTTATATAGATTTCCCACTTTTTGTTGCGAGCACTAGTTTATTTTCTGTGTGAAATGCAAAGATTATATAAAAGGATATATAGGTATTTTGAGAGAAAGAAAGGAATAGAGAGAGAGAGAGAGAGCCAGAGAGAGAGAGAGAGAGAGAGAGAGAGAGAGAGAGAGATAACGAGTGGGGGGGGGGGAGGGAACATTTCTTTTGTATCATTCCCAGTTCGGTCCCTTTGTTCTATTTTTGTCCATTCGAAAGAGGGCAAAAAGGTCCGTTTAATTACAAAGGAGCGATTCTCCTTTTAATTCGTAGGGTCAACCAAAACACGAGATAGATGTCTATTTATCCAAAACAAATTTTGTCATGTTTTTACAAACCGATTGCTTTGCGGAAGTAAAGGGGTTGTTTTCTTCTTCTTTGTGTGTGTATAAGGCAGGGGGGGGGGGGGAGGGGGAATGGTGCGCGCGTGTGAAAATGTTTTTGATCCATCATAAAATAGATAGAGCGATTTTCTATAGCCTGGCCCATTTCTGTCGCTTGTATTGTTGTCTGTGAGAGATAAATAGATGTATAGAAGGGTATATGGGAGACAGATTTTTAGAGTGAGAAAGATATATATATATATATATATATATATATATATGAATATATATATATATATATATATTATATTATGATATATATACTAGTGATCAAAAGAAAGTCTACACTTGTTTTACCTACAGAATTGATATGAAATATTGTTTTGGTTTATTTAAAACCTATGAGTAATCATAGTACTATCATTTATCTTTCATTTTGTTAGAATTTGTAACGTTTATGGTTGATCTTGTATGCAACATAGACTTTTTAAAACATGATCTTCAAAAAGGGAAGTAGCAAGTCAAAACATACACAATAATTTTGACAAACAATGGCATTTTAATAAAATTATTTGCGTTCATTTCATTTGAAGTGAAGGTGAATCTAATTCAATCAGTAACGAGTATATCCCCCGTTCGCTCCAATCATAGCATTGTATCTCCTACGCATGGAATTGGTCAATCTGGCCAGCTGGTGTTGAGGAATGTTATCCCAAGCTGTTCTAATGGCGTGGAACAGTTGTTGTTCATTTTGCGGCTCTAATGAACGAACTTGGCGGCCGATTATGTTCTACACATGTTCTATCGGATTTAGATTCGGGGATATTGCAGGCCACAGGCTGATAACGTTCACATTATTTGCTTCTATAAAATCCCTTGTTACAATAGCTCGGTGGGATGCTATGGTACATGGTCGTGTTGGAATGAAAAAATTGGATGTTCATGAAAAAATTGAATAACATGGGCTTGTAAAATGTGCTGGATGTACCCTGCACTGGTTAGGGATACATTTACTTGAACTAGAGGTGTCCTACAGTCTCTGCTTATTCCACCCCACACCATCATTTATTTGTCCATATCCTCTGTTTGGGGATTCCAAGACACAAGAATCGTGAAATCACTCGTGTGATCTTCGGTAACAACGTTATCTACCGTCGTTTCTTCCAATCACAAAGCTTGATTCATCTGAGAATAGAACAAATGACCACGCATGTCCAGGCAGATGAGCACTTGCCCACTGAAGACGGGCCAACCGGTGATGTGCTCTAAGAAGTTGTCGCATCAACGAACGTTTGCGATAATGTCATGCTCTCTGCAACGAACAGTGTGTCGACTAATTCGTGTACCTGGGAACTCTAGCGCAATTTCAGTCGCCGTCCTAAAACAATCCCGTAGATGTAGGATGCGTATAAAATGTCCTCACCTTGTGTTGTTACTCGTGGTCTGCCAGTTCGATTTTGGTCCCTTACCGTTTGTGTTATTTCAAATCGATCCACTAACAAATATATATCTCCTTGTGATATTAAACATTCTTGCGACATTGGTCACAGACTGCCCAGCTTGAAGATGACCAATGGCACGTGCACGTTGTTCTATACTAAGTCGTTGCATCGCGTAGATTAATGGATGGTATTTTGTGTTGTGTTTTCTTGCCTTGAAAATAGTTCAAGAAGACACGGATGACAAAAAAATTAATCTACACACTTCCTGTCCAGAGTAAGGGGCTAAAAGGTCATTTTAGCACGTGCGTGCGTGGTGAGCGAATTTCAGGCCAAAAACAAAAACATCGACTATCGGCACACAGAAATGCTAATGGTAAACAACTCAGTGGAAAATCATTAGCCTACGTCAACGTATAAAAAAGTAACGACGATTTTAAATGTGTATACTTTCTTTTGATCGCAAGTATATATATATATATATATATATATATATATATATATATATATATATATATATATATATATATTATATGATATATTTTATAATATATATATATATATATATATATAGAGAGAGAGAGAGAGAGAGAGAAAGAGAGAGAGAGAGAGAGTAGAGAGAGAGAGAGAGAGAGAGATTGATTTTTATATAATTACCGGTTTCTTCCCTTTGTCCTCTTGTTTATTGTTTGATCTATTCAAAGAAGGGCAAAAAAGGTCATTTTAATCATAGGGAGTTAAGTCCCCTTTTAATTTGTAGTTTCAAACAAAAGATTAAGCAATGCTAAACATTGAGTATTTCTATAGGGAATGAGATTAGCGGAAGAGTAGCGTCCCTTGATTGGACGTCACCCATAGTCTGTGACGTCACCGGCGGAAAAGTTATTAGAGAGAGAACGTCATGTTGGTTGTGCGCATGCGTCTCTCGTCCACGAGGAAATTTATTTT
>NC_088374.1:10853615-10858615 GCF_034508935.2 Berghia stephanieae
TTAGTGCTAAACTTGATGATTTATCTCAACCAATATTGCAATGGTTTCTCTTATATATATATATATATATATATATATATATATATATATATATATATATATATATATATATATATATATTATTTATTTATTAATTTTCTTAAAAGTATAATTAAATATGCTTAAAGCACTTTACATGGTGTCCCAATCTGACAGCAACACCGGCAATATGTAACACATCGCCTTAATTCGCTGAAAATTGGCCATGTACTCGATTAGCTCTATAAGTACGAAACTTGATGGTTTATCTCAACCAACATTGCAATGGGTTATGAAAAAATAGATTATATATAAAAAATGATTTATCAAATATGCTTAAAGCACTTTACATGGTGTCCCAAGATGGCAGCAACACCGACAATATGTGACACATCGCCTAAATTCGGTGTTCTGAAACACGATGCAAATATTTGATTTGAAGATAAAGATTTGAAAAAGTGTGAATGAGACACAGTGTCAGACAAAGCAAGATAACTTGTGCAGCTGTGTGATCTTGTGGTATGACACTCGCTTTCGGATCGGAAGGTCCTGGGTTCGAGCCTCGCTCGGCGCATAGTTGAATCCTTGGGAAAAAAAGCTCTTTACTCACATTCTCTAACCGTACTCAATTGTAAAATGAGTACCAGGCCGTTAACAGCGTTGTCTCTGTCAGAAGAAAAAAAAATTGAAATATCGCCCCCTGAGCGGTCCACCTGAAGGGTCCATCTGAAGGGTCCATCTGAGGGGTTCATCTGAGGGGTCCACCTGAAGGGTCTATGTGAAGGGTCCATCTGAGGGTCCACCTGAAGGGTCCATCTGAGGGGTCTATGTGAAGGGTCCATCTGAGGGTCTACCTGAAGGGTCCACCTGAATGGTCCATCTGAGGGGTCCACCTAAAGGGTCCATCTGAGGGGTCCACCTGAGGAGTCCATCTGATGGGTCTATGTGATGGGTGTATGTGAACAGTACATCTGAGGGGTCCATCTGAGGGGTCTACCTGAAGGGTCCATCTGAAGGGTCCATCTCAGGGGTCTATGTGAACGGTCCATCTGAGGGGAACTGTTTAGTGGGAATAGAACCGGACAAGGCCGGGAAAGGATTAATCATTCTCAATTACTAATCGAATCGTAGATTATTATATCCTTTTTATTTCTCTACAGACGATCTCTTCATAAAACTGATTTGATTTATTATTATTATTATTATTATTATTATTATTATTATTATTATTATTATTATTATTATTATTATTATTATTATTATTATTATTATTATTATTATTATTATTATTATTATTATTTGCAGGAAAATATTTTATTTTTCATTCACGTGAGGCACAAATCTTCTTAGCCTCCTGTGTATATGTGGTCTAGTGGTATGACACTCGCTTTTCGGATTGGAAGGTCCTGGGTTTCGAACCTCGCTCCTCGCTAGGCGCATAGTTGAGTCCTTGGAAAAGGCTTTTCTTTACACGCATTCTCTCATCGTACTCAGGTGTAAACTGAGTACCTGGCCGTTAACAGCAGTGTCTCTGTACGAAAAAAAATTGTAATATCGCCTAACAGGCTCGTGTCATGTCTCGTTTTACATATTACGTGTTACTGTTGGTCTGGGACCCTTTGCCAAGCGCTTTGAGCATATTTAGTGGATATTGCGCTATATAAAAGCTCTTTTTTTCTTTCTTTCTTTTTTTTTAAAGTGGGAATAGAACCGAACATGGCCATGAAGGGGTTAATCACTCTTCTTTACTAATCGAATAGTATATTATCTCCCTTTTTTTCTCACAGACGATACCTTCTTAAAATGTATTTCTGGGGTGAGCGTGGCTCATGCTGTACCGTCTTTGCTTCCTACCCGACAGGTACCGAGTTCGATCAGCCGCCGCCGCTGCGTTGTGTAGCCTTGAGCATGTCACCTCGCCCAAGCTCAAATATTCGGGGCGCTGCACTGCGGTTGCCACCTGTGTTATTCCAAGTATTTTTTTGGGTGCAATATAAATAAACATCATGAATATTACTCTTGAATATTGACCACGAATATTTCTCGTTTGCGCTTGTCTAAGAAACTCACAACATTGAAATCCGAAGTATAACAGAACTTTTATAGTCTGGATAATACAGTTTAGTGAAAATTACTCATAAACGTGGATTGCAAAAAACAATAACAAAGACCCGAGTGACGTCATCTTCGTTCTAGCTATTAAATGAGTTATTTTTTATCGCCGCAATTTTAAACAAATATAACGTGAAATAAAACACTTTATTCCAGCCCTCAAAGTAATTTTCTTGGATATTTCATTAACCAATAATGAATTTGTACAAGTGGTTCATTTTTCAATAAATTCAAATTACTCATCTCTCGTACAAGCGGACAAACAGCGACGAGACGTCACGAGCGATGCCAATTTGGTATTTTTAATGCACTTTTTAAGATTGGTCATTAAACAAAAAAAAAACAACAAAAAAAGGTATTGTCTGGACACTTATTACAGAAATACAATAAGGAATTCAAAAGTTTCATCCACTTCTACGGGCATTTACTAGACAATGTGATGCTTCTAAAATGTTGGCATTTAATTAGACCATTCCAAATATTCCAGTAAATTTTGTTTGGCATTTTGTTCTAAGTTAATCTGGCCCTAGAAAATATCGTCTGCTCGTCTAGACATAGGTACCTAGCTGTGCCGGCTCTTTTTAAAAAATTATCGTGTGCTCCAGCTGTGTGACTTTTCTTTCAATTTTCGATAATCTTGTTTTCCGAATTATGCATTATCGATGCACACTAATGAAGACACAATGGAATTGAAGGTATTTATTGTTAAAGTTTGAAATTGTGTTCCAGTCATTTGTGAGTTAGATTTGTTTTTTAAACTTCAAAGTTTCAAAGTTAAAAGTTTCAAACTCTCGGATAGAATGGAAAGCTGTGTGTGCTCTTTCGAGTCAAATTGACGACCATAACGTTGAAGGTTGATGTTTGTCTATTGCCGATAATTTTATTATTATTATGTGTGTTCAAGTTCAAGTTCAGCGTCTTTATCAACAAAAGGCGGATTGCCGATCACTGCAGATCGTATACAATTATGTGGTGACTTTCTCCATTATTGTGTTATTGAGTTGAAAGATAAAGTTGACCAAATTTGTTGTCGGTAATATCTAGAGAGCTGCGCCGGTGTTACCAATACTTAGCTTCTATACCAGGACAAATCATTCGTTTGGACAGAAAAATAAATAAAAAACTTACCGCTTACCGTCAAAAGCAGTTTAGATTTGAAGATACATTTGTTTTCTATCACAAAACATTCGGTACTAGATAATCCTTGATGAATATCAAAAGTTGTGTTTGAAATTATATCCTAAATATTTTCATGATTCATTCCTCGCTAAATCGTGTGTGTTTTTCGTCTGATTCAGTGGTTGGTGATTGGTGCCCCCTAGTGCCAGCCGCCTGCCGCGCAAAACAAAGGTTTTTTAAAAAGTTTATTGAGAAAAGATACGGAAAAAAGTGTCCCTAGATAGGTATGCAATTTGGTGCATAAGTGCAGTAAAAATTGGTGCGCAAAATTAGTTCGTAGAGGATGCGAGACTGTGTGTGTGTGTGGTGTGTGTGTGTGTGTGTGTGTGTGAGTATGTGTGTGTGTGTCTCTTTCTTTCTTCCTTTTTTTTTTGGGAGTGCCTACATACACGGTAACGGGGCATCTAGCCTCAGGATCTATGTACACGTAAACCGGTTTACCGTTTCAACATTCTGCTCGTGTGTGTGTGTGTGTGTGTGTGTGTGTGTGTGTGTGTGTGAATTTTTTTTTAAAATCAAAACAATTTTAACCATTAATGGCGAGATTCCATCTTACACTCCCCAAACTCCAGATCTTAGTCTTAATGTTATCATTAAAAGACAAGCTTTGCGATTTATAGTTTAATTGAAGCCCGAGTCGAAATATACTCTTACTACTGTTCTCTTGGTGGAAACGATTTATTCTGCATAAGCAATCTGGAGAAAAAAAATCAGTGTCACTGTAAAAGGTTAAAATATCACGAAGTACGCACCGTGAACACCGCTGTAACAATCCTTTGATCTACGTCATCAGGCAACCCATTGTTTCTTTCATCTTTTCCCATTCCCCTTACTATCCCCCCATCCCCCTGCCCATCTCCCTCTCTCTCTCTCTCTCTCTCTCTCTCTCTCTCTCTCTCTATATCTCTCTCTCTCTCTCTCTCTCTCTTGTCATAGTGTTATCCCTCCCCCTTCCCATCTCAATGTAAAATGAAAACGTTCTGCTGTTTGCAGATACATGTATGATTGTTTTGTTTTCTCTCTCTCACTCGGCTA
The DNA here is from genome assembly GCF_034508935.2 of Berghia stephanieae. Taxonomy (NCBI): domain Eukaryota; kingdom Metazoa; phylum Mollusca; class Gastropoda; order Nudibranchia; family Aeolidiidae; genus Berghia; species Berghia stephanieae. Next base: position 10,857,960 of record NC_088374.1, read on the forward strand.
GGATTAAAAACCAAGACATCAGGTAATGGGTGTCTAATGCCAAAGTATAGATTCTCTCTTTGGCCAATTTAGTCACGTATGTGGCAGCCCAGCTATTTATTATGTTCTGCCTATAACACGCAATAAGTGGGATTCTGGGGTGTGGTACGAAAGAAATCAAGGTCATAAGTAACCGTGCACAAGAGCTGTATAGGGAATTGGTTTCTGGGGGTCTTGCAAATACCAAATATTTTATGGAAAGCTCTTTCGAACTCCAAGACGTCTGGTTTGTTTTGCTATCTTGGAACAAACGAAACAGATATGTCTTGATGTGTGACCTAGTTGTCTGATTTTGTGACCTCGATGTAAGGTATTGTGACCTAGATGTATCCTTTTGTGTGTGCAAGCCATGCGGGTAAGTACAGCGATAGCTTGCCAGTTGAGGAAAAAAAGGAAGAAGCAACGTATCCGCATTTGAAAAACAAAACAAAAAAAACTGAAAAAACAAAACAACTTAACCTTTTAAAGGCGAATATCAATCTTACTTGGACCAAAAATAAAATCTTACCGTTTTCATCAAAAGACAAAAAACAAATTACAATTTAAAAACTTGAGCTTTAGGGCAATATCCACCCAACGTGCTCAAAGCGCTTTTTATCAATATTCTTACTGCTCTT
>NC_088374.1:10863615-10865722 GCF_034508935.2 Berghia stephanieae
CTCAGAAATTTTTGTTGCTGCAAATTTGGCTTTTTAAGATGTCTAATCGACAACCTTGCTCTTTCATTACTCGCCATATCTTGTCCTCGTTAGGACGAATATCATTGGACATTATCGCAATTAAGACCCGCCGTATTCAACGACAAAACCGGAAGTTCTTTCAATGTCAACTTCCGGTCATTGCATGTTTAATCATCTCTCTATTCATTAATTAAAAAAAAAATGAAAAAGAAAAAAAAAAGAAAGAAAATTCACCGCGCGGGTCTCAAGTGGTCAAGTGTCTTGAGATTTTTGATGATGGTCTTGGTTGTTGGTTCAAAAACTCGTCCTTCAGAGTCATTGGGCCCTTGGAGCTGGAGTTTAATCCCGGTTTCTATAGCGTGAAACGGACAATAGTAAATGCTTGGATGATAGCCTTTCGAATAGGGCGCCAGTCTATCGCAAATTTCAACCACTTTCCGCCAGATCTAACAGACCCAGCTACCCAATATGTACAGGGGGTTAGAAAAAAAAAATCTTGACTGCACCCGGGATCGACCTCGGTCCCTTTGCGTGTGAAACGAGTGCTCTACCAACTGGGCTATCGGGACGCCCTGGGTTGTTCAACGTTTACAGGAACAAATTACGTAGCAGGCACAGCTGGAAGATGGAGTTTTGGATAGCTCAGTTGGTAAAGCACTCAATTCATACGCAAATGAATCGAGATCGATCCCAAGTAAAGCCGAGATTTGTTTTTATCAGACCCAAAATGCCGAATAGTTATGATATTATTATTAAATGAAAATATTAAATTAAAGAAATCAAGGAGCAGGCACGCGGGTGGTTGGATGGGAGTATCACCCTTGAATCATATACCTATGATGTTCGCATGGGTGTACGATCCGATAGTGATGTCGTTTCTTCTTCTCTTTACTAGCCTATCCTGCTTCTTTGGTTTGTGATTGTATTTTTGACAGGGGATATTTTTTTCTGTAAATCTTCTGCCTGTTTGTTCTTGGTTATTTATAATTTAGCTTATGATATCTTTAGGTTATGATTTTGATTTACATTTGTACTATTTTTGTTAGATTGCTTGTTTTTTTGTTTCAGCGGTCTCTCATATAACTCAATTGTGTTGGAAGAGACCTAAAGCAACAAACAAAGGAGCAGGCACCAGTATAAGATAAAGATCTGAACAAGTGTGTATGAAAGGTGCCAGACAAAGCAAGAAAGAAAAATAGAAGAAAAAAAAACACCCCAAAAAATCAGTCGACCTCGAATGGTAGCACGTCTGACGGTAATCAGAAGGTCTAAGGTTCGATCCCCAGTCGAGGTCGACTGATTTTTTGGGATGGTTTTTTTTTCTTCTATTTTTCTTTCTTGCTTTGTCTGACACTTTCCATACACACTTGATATTATTATAATGCATGGATGTCCAGATAGCTCAGTTGGTAGAGCACTCGCTTCAGCGTGCAAAAGGGACCTTTATGGATCTCAGGTGCCACAAGATCATTTTTTCTGACCCACTTTTTCCACCATCCATCAGGGATTGGGAAGCCGGGTCTGTTCAATATGGCGGAAAGTACTTTGCCATACACTAGCTTCCTATCCAAAGGATAGCTAGCAATAATTGTTATTGTCCGTTCTACGGTATAGAAACCAGGAGAATCTCAGGCGATGTGAACCGAATGGCTTTGAAGGGATACTAGTGATGTAAAAAACAAACAACCCAAAAATACTAGAGCTTTTTTATAGCGCAATAGGGAATGAGATTAGTGGAAGAGTAGCGTCCCTTGATTGGACGTCACCGATGGAGAAGTTATGTGTAAACAAACCAACTACAAGCCAAGCGCTCCAAATACAAAATTTATTATTCATATTTCGGTACAAAAATGCATATCATAATCAACGTTATGCATTTTTGTACAGAAATATGAATAATATATTTTGTATTTGGAGCGCTTGGCTTGTAGTTGGTTTGTTTACAAATAACTTCTCCACCGGTGACGTCCAATCAAGGGACGCTACTCTTCCACTAATCTCATTCCCTATAGATAGTATGCAGATGACGTCACTCAGGCCTTTGTAATTGTTTTTGCCATCCGCGTTTGTGAGTTGTTCTCACTAA
>NC_088374.1:10868322-10873832 GCF_034508935.2 Berghia stephanieae
ATCCGCGTTTGTGAGTTGTTCTCACTAAACTGTGTCAACCAGATTATAAAAGTTCATGGTTACACAGAGTTTGTGTGTTGGTCCGTTATACTTCCGGATGGCAATGTTGTGAACTCCTTGGCCAAGCGCATTCTATCTATATCGTGAAGGAAATCAACCTCTCTCTGATCGTTGTTATTTTTTAGACCAAATGTGTGACTAGTTATCACACGATTTTCTCGATCAGAACGTTTAAGTTTACACATAATTTTCTGTGTTGGTTCCATTGATCAAGCGATAGAACAGTGGGTAATTTATCTTGACACGTTCCATCGATAGTAAGTAGGTCGCTATGTTTACCAATCACTGTCATTGTTTACATTATGGCGACGGCCCGAGTCCGAGAGGCGTCACTTGGGCCTTTGTTATTGTTTTTTTGCATCCCCATTTATGAGTAATTCTCAATAAACTGTACTGACCAGACTATAAACGTTCAAGGTTACACATGGTTTTTTTTGTTGGTTCGTTATATTTACGGATGACAATGTTGTGAGTTTCTTAGCCAAGCGCATACTGTCTATAGATAGAACGAAGCTGACGTCACTCTGGTCTTTGTTATTGTTTTTTGCCATCCATGTTTATGAGTAATTCTCACTAAACTGCATTAACCAGACTATAAGGTTACATATATAGTTTTGTGTGTTGGTCTGTTATACTTCCGGATGACAATGTTGTGAGTTTCTTAGCCAAGCGCATACAATCTACATGGTTTTAGATGATATCCAAATAAATGCCTTGCCCGTACAGAGTTAAGAATCAAGGAATGATTGAGTTGAAAAATCAAAAGATGTCATTTTTAACCATTTAACTGCCAAACTATGGAAAAAACGTATTCATAAATTTGGTCAGAAAATTCGTCCTTCAAATATCGATCGATTCAAATGACCCTCAACTTGGCATATACCCTAAAAACCCGAGGGTTAAAAGAAGACTTCGCGAAGTCCCAGGTTTGAGAGTTTTTGCCAAGATGAGACTCATTTAAATCGATCGATATTTGATGGACGAGTTTTCTGGCCAAATTTTTAAATACGAGTTTTTCCAGAGTTCGGCAGTTGACATTTTAATCCAATCGTGTCCCCAAGGGCACAAGGGGAGATAACCGGAAGAAGAATTGGAATCTTTGCAACCGTACGCAAAACGAGATTGAATTCTATATAGAATATGAGGTCCTGAGTGAACTTAGGATTTTAATAGTAGAGATTTCGACTTTAATAGTAAAGCTTATTTTTTTTTTGTTGTTCATTTCCTCTCTTTTCATATTTCTCTCTCTCTCTCTCTCTCTCTCTCTCTCTCTCTCTCTCTCTCTCTCTCTTTTTCTCTATCTATCTATTTATCTCTCTTTCATTCTCGCTCTCTCTCTCTCTCTCTCTCTCTCTCTCTCTCTCTTTTTTTTTTTCTATCTATCTCTCTTTCTTTCATTCTCTCTCTCTCTCTCTCTCTCTCTCTCTATCTATCTATCTATCTATCTATCTATCTATCTATCTATCTATCTATCTATCTCTCTATCTGTGTCTTTCTCTCCCTCACTCTCTTCTTCTTCTTCTTCTTCTTCTTCTTCTTCTTCTTCTTCTTCTTCTTCTTTTCATAAGATCTTTTCATGCGTCGGGATACTTGAAGTTATAGTCAGTATGCGCTTGGCTATGAAGCTCATAACATTGCCATCCGGAAGTATAACGGACCAACACACAAAACTTTGTGTATCCACGAACGTTTATAGTCTGGTTAACACAGTTTAGTGAGAATCACTCACAAACACGGATGGCAAAAGACAATAACAAAGACCTGAGTGACGTCAACTTCGAACTATCAATATAATATGATAGGAAGGGATTGTGGGATAAATAAAAAGGGGACGATGACAGAGATGTGTGAGAGAAAAATTAGGAGAGAAAGAGGGAGAGTAAGAGAGAGAAATAAAAGGAGATAGATAGAAGGAGATAGCGAGGAAGAGAGGAGAGGGCGAGGGAGAGAGAATGAGAGAGAGAAGAGATAGAAGGGGAAAGAGGGATAAAGAGAGATATAGAGAGAATGAGAGAGAGAGAATGAGAGAGGGAGAGAAAATGAGAGAGAGAGAGGGAGAGAATAAGAGAGAAAGGGGGGATTGAGAGAGAAGAAGAGAGAGGGAGAGAGAGATAAAGAAGGGCAGTTGGAGAGAGAAAGAAGGAGATAGAATGGGAAAGAAGGATTGAGAGAAGGAGAGAGGAAATATTTGTGGATGGATATGACAGAAGCGAAGAGAGATGTTGAGTACGATGGGGAGAAGGGAATGACACGGTTGTCAATTTGGCGTTTTAAAGACAAATTCCAAAAACGTGCTGTTGATTAAAGCCGTTTAGCAAAGTAAAACTACGTTTAGCATTTTGGAATTTTTTGGCATTTAAAAAAACAGATCACCTAATTTCAACTATTGTTTAGAAAAACTAACATTAATTTCACAAAATGTACAACATTTTTACCCCTAAACTGACAAGACAAGGTGAAAATATTTTTTAAAATGATAAAATCACTGCTGTTACAGCTCGATACGAAAATTTCCGGGTTTTTCTTTTGCATACGGCTATGTGGCCTTGTGACATAACAATCGCTTCGATCGGTATGTCCTGGGTTCGAGTCCCGCTCTGAGCGGCTCATAATTGAGTCCTTGGAAAGGGCTCTTTCTTTACTCACATTCTCTCAACCTACTCAGGTGTTAAATGAATAACTGTTCGTTAACAACGTTGTCTCTGTCTGAAAAAATATAATATCACCTACATCTCAAATGTTGTTGTTGACTAGTGACCACTTGTGAAGCGCCTTGAGCACGTTTAATGGATATTGCGCTATATATAAGCTCAATATTTGTTGTTTTTTGTTTGTTTGTTTTATTTTGTTTTAGCAGAAAAACTGATGGTTAAAAAAGTTTGGCATTTTTAAGGCCATTTGGCAATTTTCTGTGACATGTTTGGCATTTTTTTGCAAAATTAATCTGTGAAATCTTAACGGAGCAAAACACTTAGCACTCTTTCTGCTAACAATGCGATGTCTTGACTTGACACGCCAGAAGGAATCTTTCGTTTTCAGAGAAATCTGCCGTTCTCTGCAAAAAAAACCCATATTTGAAAATTTGGCCAGAAAACTCGTTCTTCAAATATCGATAGATTTAAATGATCCCTCATCTTGGCAAAAACTCTAAAAACTTTGTACTTTAAGGAAGACTTCGTGAAGTCCCAGGTTTGAGACGTTTTGCCACTCTCAGTCATTTAAATCGATCGATATAATTTGAAGGACGAGTTTTCTGGCCAAATTTTGAAATATGTTTTTTTTTCTCTCCACAGTACGGTAGAAATGGCTGCCTTTTTTAAGGGGAGATAATAATTGCTATCAATCCACTCCTCTATCTTGGCATCGAGTCCTCTTGGTGACGCCTATAGCCCTTTGACCCCTCCTTACCAACCATAGTGTAAATGGTGCTGCTCAAAGCTCGAAGCTCGAAGAAATAAATAACAATTGAAATTGAATGTAAGCTTCAAGTTAATATACGAAATCAGATGAAATGGACGTTTCGGATTTACCCCTTTATCAACAAAACAGGATTCGTCTGTAGTGTTCCATTCATAGTTTTTATTCATACTGTTTTGTTGATAAAGGGGAAACCTGAAACGTCCATTTTATCTGTTTTTGTATATTAAATTGAAGTTTAAATTCAATTTCACATTGTTGCTTAGCAACCATATTAAAATTGTCCCATTTGTTACGATCCAACCTTTTTAAAGCACTTTTATCATTCAGATTTCTTTTCCTAAATCATATCTATAATTTCAAGAATAAATTGCTATAAAAACGTGACACTGTGTTGTAGAGTTCATATTGCTGATCAGTAACATGCATTTTCTCAAAATATACTCTCCCTACTTCAACGGTCATATCTCGGCCAACGGTCATATCACGGCAATGAACAATCAGAACTGTATAAATTTGGTATCAAATTTTTAAAGCATAAAATAAGCTATGGTTGGGTACCAAAAACCAAAAATTGAAAAATCTGACTTAATACCGTTTCGAGGCAGAAGGTCACATATAATGTATTTGTTGCTTTCCTGTTTGAGTAAGAAAAAAATATTTTTGTGTTGGTTGGGTGTGAAATTTTGGGGAAAATTCTGAAAATGGCTGCTAAGGAAAGGGTTTTATGCCATAATCTGAAAAAAACTCGTATTTTAAAATTTGGTCAGAAAACTCGTCCTTCAAATACCGATCAATTTAAAAGATCCTCGTCTTGTCAAAGAGTCTCACACTTTGTACTTAAAGGAAGACTTCGCGAAGTCCCAGGTTTGAGAGTTTATTGCCAAGATGAGAGTCATTTAAATCGATCGATACTTATTTTGAAGGATGAGTTTTCTGGCCAAATTTTTAAATACGAGTTGTGTTTTCCAGAGAAAGGCAAGTTGACGGGTTAATGAGTGGTATTTATTTCAACAAAAGAAAAGAAAAGTAACAAAAACTGAAACAATATTTGAGAAAAAAAAACAAAAACAATAAAAAACAAAAAAAACAACAAAACAGAAGCCAGAGGTCCATCTTGTCGAAAATGATGAGAGAGAGAGAGAGAGAGAGAGAGAGAGAGAGAGAGAGAGAGAGAGAGAGAGAGAGAGAGAGAGAGAGAGAGAGAGAGAGGGAGAGAGAGAGAGAGAGCGAGAAAGAGAGAGAGAGAGATTTATTCATTTATTCATATCTTGAAGTTCCATGTGTGATTTTTGTTGTTTTCAAGAAATTGGGTGATAAATCTTATCGGAAATTTCCGATTTGTAATAATAGGGGAGATAATAATTGCTCTATTAATCCACCTCTCTGACACCGATCGCTCTCAGAGGTGCCTTAATGAATGTCATTTATCTCAACAAAACACAGAGAGAATGTGTGTGTGTGTGTGTGAGAGAGAGAGAGAGAGAGAGAGAGAGAGAGAGAGAGAGAGACCCAAGTATAGAAGCAAAATCAATATCAAGAAAAAAAACAAGAGGTCAGGAAAGTATTCTTGTAGAAAATAGACTCAGAGAGAGAAAGAGAGAGAGAGAGAGAGAGAGGAAGAAAGAAAGATATATATATATATATATATATATTATATATATATATATATATATATATTGAATCGTGTTTGATACAAATATGGTACGAAAAGTGCTCGACATGTAGTAATGGAGCGAATTATTATTTAAAATATTTACCACAATGTTTGGGGCAGTCTACATCAATGATTCAGGCTCGATTTGCCATCTTCAGGATATATATATATATAAAGAGAGAGAGAGAGAGAGAGAGAGAGAGAGAGAGAGAGAGATTTATTCATTCATGTATTGCAGTTTCGTGTGCGATTTCAAGAAATTGGGCGATAAATCTTATCGGATATCCCCGATTTGTAATAATGGGGCTCTAAATTTGTCTTTTTAAAGGGGAGATAAATAATTGCTATAAACCCACCCTTCTTTTCTTGACACCGA
>NC_088374.1:10873932-10881432 GCF_034508935.2 Berghia stephanieae
CGGGTACCTTAATAAAAACTCAAAACTTTCCCATACTTTCAAAACTGTATTAAGCAACATAAACGTCATTATATAATAAAACCTATATTAAAACAAATTATTTCGTTTTTTTAACCAATTTTTCAGGGTTCGGCACTTGATTGTTCTATACCTACAAAAAACTACAAACACTCTGTCGCACGACATACGGGGATAAACCCCCGGATTGCCGTTTTTCCCCCCACGTCCTGCCCCAACCCCCCAATGATTGGGATGGGAAAGGGCGGGAACGCATGTATTTGAGGGGACGGATTCGGCTGAAAGGCTTAAGAGGGGGGGAAATCAAAATATAAAAAAAACCAAACAAAACCAAAAAAAACCAAACAATATCGTAGTATAATAATATATGAAGACAACTTCGGAAAAAAAAAAACAACGTTTTTTTAGAGGGGACGTTCGAGTATGCATTCCTGGGATTTTCGCCAAAAACAATTTAATTCGTTATTATAAATATAAAAAATATATAAAATATAATATAAAATTAAAAATAATAAATTATATAGAAAATAAGAGAGAACAGGAGAGAAAATAAAAAAGAGAAGAGAAAAGAGGGTTAGAGATGAAGAGAGAGATGGAAGAGGAAAACAAGAGGGAAAGAAAACCCAAAGAGAGAGATTGAGAGAGAAAAATGGGAGAAGAGAGGGGAAAAGAACAGAGAGAAAAAAGGGAGAGAGAGGAGAGAGAGAGAGGCAAGACAGGTTGAGAGAGAGGAGAAAAGGAAGAGAGAGAGAGAAGAGAAAATAGAGAAAAGTGGAGAAGGAAGAGAGAAAGGAGAGAGAGAGAGGAAGATAAACGTTAGAGTATCATTTTTCTATTCCCGCTCGCCATAAAGAATTTTATATTCGATTTTAGAAAAAAACACACACTCCTCATAGACTTAAAAAAGTTTTAGTGTGGTTTAAAAACCCGGGGTTAAGGAAGAAAAAGGGGAGTGGGCCTAAGAGGGGTTAGCTTTCTTTTTATTCCTTATCCTTCCACACACACTCTTCACACACACACACATACACACCGCATAATAAATATATATATAATATTATAAATAATAAATATAAATTTTTAAAACGAATGAAAAGAGGGGGAGAGATGAGATGACAGAAGACAAAGAGGGGAGAAAGAGACAAAAAAACAGGAAGACAAGAGAGCGAAGAGAAAAAGGATTAAATTGAGAAGATAGAAAGAGAGAGCACAGAAAGAGAAAAAGAAAAGATAGAAGAGACCGAGAAGAGAGACTAGAGAGAAGAGATATGAATAATTAGATAATAGGATATGTAAGGGTGAGAGAGGAAAAGAGAGAAAGAGAAAGAGAAAAGAGAGAGAGAGAGAGAGAGAGAGAAGGGGGGTTTTTTTTTGTTTTCTTTTTTTTTTGTTGTTTTTCTTTTCGGTGGTGTTGGTTTTTCATCAATTTCATTTTCTTATTTTACAAAAGGCGACTGTTGCACCGTAGTTAACACGCATGAAACACCATTTTAAGAATAGTGTTCGAGTCTCTCTCTCTCTCTCTCTCTCCTCTCTCTCTCTCTATATCTCTCTTTCTCTCTATCTCTCTCTCTTTCTCGTATCTATCTATCTATCTATCTATCTATCTATCTATCTATCTATCTATCTATCTTAAACAACATCACTCTCTCTCTGACACACATAAATCATCTCTCAATCATTCATTCACTTTCTCTATCTCTGTCATTCTCCCCCTTTCTCTTTCTCTCCCTCTCTGAAAACTTAGTTTTTATTGACTAATAATGAATGAATGATGACGATGATGATGATGATAACAGTAATAAATAGAAACAGTAATTATAACATTGAAAACAACAACAACAACAAAAACAACAACAACAACAACAACAAAAAACAACAACAATAATAATAATATAAACTTCCCAAAGGGGTAAATTGAAAGGCCATAAGATGAAAAAAAAAACCATTTTAAATTTTGTACCCATAAATAAACCCAATTTACAATTTAATTTAGACATACAAAAATTCCCCCGGTGGAGAACCCCGGGCAGGGGAAAATTAAACATAAAATTATTCATTTTTTCGTGAATGCATTCATTGAAGACACAAACGAACACACATACACACAAACACACACAAAAACAAACACACATTCACGCACACACAAACACACATACACACACAAACACACATATATACATATACACACAAACACACATACCAACATAAACAAACACACATACACACAAACACACATACACAAACACACATTCACGCACACACACATAAATACACATACAAACAAACACACAGACACACACAAACACACACATAAACAAACACACATACACACACAAACACACACATATATACATACACACACAAACACACACATGCACATACACACAAACACACACATATATACGCACACACAAACACACATACACACAAACACACACACAAACACACACATATATACATACACACACAAACACACACACATACACACATACAAACACACATACAAACACACATATATATACATACACACAAACACACACACATACACACATACACCCACACACCCACACACAAACACACATACAAACACAAACATACACACACACATACACACACAAACACACATACACACAAACACACACACATACACATACACACACAAACACACACACATACACACACACACCCACACACATCTATGAGATTTTAACCCGGAAACGGCCGTACACTGGAACAGATACTGAACATTTTGCCAGAAATCCCGTCCTTAAAAATTCGATCGATTTAAATGGCATAAAACTGTCAAACCTGGGACCTTTAAGTTTTTGCCAAGATAAGAGTCATTAAATCGATGGATATAGATAGAATGCGCTTGGCCAAGGAGTTCACAACATTGCCATCCGGAAGTATAACGGAGCAACACACAAACTATGTGTAACCATGAACTTTTATAGTCTGGTTAATACAGTTTAGTGAGAACAACTCACAAACGCGGATGGCAAAAACAATTACAAAGGCCTGAGTGACGTCATCTGCATACTATCTATAGGGAATGAGATTAGGGAAGAGTAGCGTCCTTGATTGGACGTCACCGGTGGAGAAGTTATTTGTAAACAAACCAACTACAAGCCAAGCGCTCCAAATACAAAATATATTATTCATATTTCTGTACAAAAATGCATAACGTTGATTATGATATGCATTTTTGTACCGAATATGAATAATAAATTTTGTATTTGGAGCGCTTGGCTTGTAGTTGGTTTGTTTACACATAACTTCTCCATCGGTGACGTCCAATCAAGGGACGCTACCTCTTCCACTAATCTCATTCCCTATTGCGCTATAAAAAAGCTCTAGTATTTTTGGGTTGTTTGTTTTTTACATCACTAGTATCCCTTCAAAGCCATTCGGTTCACATCGCCTGAGATTCTCCTGGGTTTCTATACCGTAGAACGGACAATAACAATTATTGCTAGCTATCCTTTGGATAGGAAGCTAGTGTATGGCAAAGTACTTTTCCGCCATATTGAACAGACCCGGCTTCCCAATCCCTGATGGATGGTGGAAAAAGTGGGTCAGAAAAAATGATCTTGTGGCACCTGAGATCCATAAAGGTCCCTTTTGCACGCTGAAGCGAGTGCTCTACCAACTGAGCTATCTGGACATCCATGCATTATAATAATATCAAGTGTGTATGGAAAGTGTCAGACAAAGCAAGAAAGAAAAATAGAAGAAAAAAAAAAAACCATCCCAAAAAATCAGTCTTCCTCGACTGGGGATCGAACCTTAGACCTTCTGATTACCGTCAGACGTGTACCATTTCGAGGTGATGATTTTTTGGGTGTTTTTTTTTCTTCTATTTTTCTTTCTGCTTTGTCTGGCACCTTTTCATAACACTTTTTCAGATCTTTATCTTATACTGGTCCCTGCTCCTTTGTTTGTTGTTTAGGTCTCTTCCAACACAATTGAAGTTTATGAGAGAGTTTTGAAAAAAAAAAAAAACAAGAAATTAAACAAAAAAAGTACAAAGTCAATCAAAATCATCCCCTAAAGATTCAAAAGCTAAATTATAAAAAACCCAAAGAACAAACAGGCAGAAAAGATTTACAGGAAAAAAAAATTTTCCCCTGTCAAAAAAACAATCCAAAACCAAAGAAGCGGGATAGGTAGTAAAGAGAAGAAGAAAGACATCCTATGGATCGTACACCTAGGGAAACATCATAGGTATTGATTAAAGGGTGATACCCCCATCCAACCCCCGTCCCTGCTCCTTGTTTTCTTTAATTTAATATTTTAATTTAAAATAATTCATAACATTCGCATTTTGGGTCTGTAAAAAAAAATCTCGGCTTTACTTGGGATCGATCCGGTTCATTTGCGTAGAAGTGAGTCCCCTCTACCAACTGAGCTACCCAAAATCCTTCTTCCAGCTGTGCCTGCTACGTAATTTGTTCCTGTAAACTTTAAACAACCCAGGGGTCCCGATAGCTCAGTTGGTAGAGCACTCGCTTCACACGAAAGGGACCGAGGTCGATCCCGGGTACTCAAGTTTTTTTTCTAACCCCCTGAATTTGGGTGTGGGTCTGTTGATCTGGGGGGAAAGTGGTTAAAATTTTGCGATGACTGGCGCCCTATTCAAAAGGCTATACCCAAAGCATTTACTTTGTCCGTTTCACGCTATAAAAACCGGGGATTAAAAACTCCAGCCCCAAAGGGGCCAAAATGACTCTGAAGGACGAGTTTTTAACCAAAAAAAAGACCATCATCAAAATTAAGACATTGACCCTTGAGACCGGCGGTGAATTTTTTTTCTTTTTTTTTTTTTTTTCATTTTTTTTTTAAATTTAAATGAATAGAGAGATGATTAAACATGCAATGCCGGAAGTTGACTTTGAAAGAACTTCCCGGGTTTTGTCGTTGAATACGGCGGGTCTTAATTGCGAAAATCCCCAATGATATTCGTCCTAACGAGGACAAGATATGGCGAGTAAGAAAGAGCAGGTTTTTGTCGATTAGCATTTAAAAACCCAAAATTTTGCAGCAAAAAAAATTTCTGGTTTTATATAATTGTACCTCTTTTGAAGAGTTTGGCCATAGAAATTTAGATTTGGTGGCATTTTGGCTTTATTTTGTTTTTGGGAAGTGGGGCTTGGGACGAGGGGCGAGGGACGGGGGGTGGAAGTTGGAGCGGGGGGGGGGGGGGGGGGGGGGGGGGGGGGGGGGGGGGGCGTAGGTTTTCGCCCCCTCCTTATCCCCCATGGGGAAAAATGTACACACTTTTACGTTTACGATACGGGTCAACATTTTTCCATTCTAATCTCTTTTGTACATCATAATATTTAAACAAAAATGTTAAAGTTTGTGCGGCTATGGTCTTTTGGTATGCCACTCGCTTTCGGATGGGAAAGGGTCCTGTTTTCGAGCCTCGCTCTCGGCGCATAGTTGGTCCGGGAAAAAGGCTTTTACCACATCTTACCGTACTCAGGTGTAAAATGAGTCCCTGACCTTAAACGCATTGTCTCTGTCCGAAAAATTGTAATATTGCCTAACAGGCGTATGTCTCGTCCCACGTGTTAAATGTTTTTCTGTTGGCCAGGGCCCTTGTAAAGCGCTTTGAGCCGTTTACCACCAAATCTAAATTTCTATAGCCAAACGTCTTCAAAAGAGGTACAATTATATAAAACTCAGCAATTTTTGTTGCTGCAAATTTGGCTTTTTAAGATGTCTAATCGACAACCTTGCTCTTTCATTACTCGCCATATCTTGTCCTCGTTAGGACGAATATCATTGGACATTATCGCAATTAAGACCCGCCGTATTCAACGACAAAACCGGAAGTTCTTTCAATGTCAACTTCCGGTCATTGCATGTTTAATCATCTCTCTATTCATTAATTTAAAAAAAAAATGAAAAAGAAAAAAAAAGAAAGAAAATTCACCGCGCGGTCTCAAGTGGTCAAGTGTCTTGAGATTTTTGATGATGGTCTTGGTTGTTGGTTCAAAAACTCGTCCTTCAGAGTCATTGGGCCCTTGGAGCTGGAGTTTAATCCCGGTTTCTATAGCGTGAAACGGACAATAGTAAATGCTTGGATGATAGCCTTTCGAATAGGGCGCCAGTCTATCGCAAAATTTCAACCACTTTCCGCCAGATCTAACAGACCCAGCTACCCAATATGTACAGGGGGTTAGAAAAAAAATCTTGACTGTACCCGGGATCGACCTCGGTCCCTTTGCGTGTGAAGCGAGTGCTCTACCAACTGGGCTATCGGGACGCCCTGGGTTGTTCAACGTTTACAGGAACAAATTACGTAGCAGGCACAGCTGGAAGATGGAGTTTTGGATAGCTCAGTTGGTAAAGCACTCAATTCATACGCAAATGAATCGAGATCGATCCCAAGTAAAGCCGAGATTTGTTTTTATCAGACCCAAAATGCCGAATAGTTATGATATTATTATTAAATGAAAATATTAAATTAAAGAAATCAAGGAGCAGGCACGCGGGTGGTTGGATGGGAGTATCACCCTTGAATCATATACCTATGATGTTCGCATGGGTGTACGATCCGATAGTGATGTCGTTTCTTCTTCTCTTTACTAGCCTATCCTGCTTCTTTGGTTTGTGATTGTATTTTTGACAGGGGATATTTTTTTCTGTAAATCTTCTGCCTGTTTGTTCTTGGTTATTTATAATTTAGCTTATGATATCTTTAGGTTATGATTTTGATTTACATTTGTACTATTTTTGTTAGATTGCTTGTTTTTTTGTTTCAGCGGTCTCTCATATAACCTCAATTGTGTTGGAAGAGACCTAAAGCAACAAACAAAGGAGCAGGCACCAGTATAAGATAAAGATCTGAACAAGTGTGTATGAAAGGTGCCAGACAAAGCAAGAAAGAAAAATAGAAGAAAAAAAAACACCCCAAAAAATCAGTCGACCTCGAATGGTAGCACGTCTGACGGTAATCAGAAGGTCTAAGGTTCGATCCCCAGTCGAGGTCGACTGATTTTTTGGGATGGTTTTTTTTTTCTTCTATTTTTCTTTCTTGCTTTGTCTGACACTTTCCATACACACTTGATATTATTATAATGCATGGATGTCCAGATAGCTCAGTTGGTAGAGCACTCGCTTCAGCGTGCAAAAGGGACCTTTATGGATCTCAGGTGCCACAAGATCATTTTTTCTGACCCACTTTTTCCACCATCCATCAGGGATTGGGAAGCCGGGTCTGTTCAATATGGCGGAAAGTACTTTGCCATACACTAGCTTCCTATCCAAAGGATAGCTAGCAATAATTGTTATTGTCCGTTCTACGGTATAGAAACCAGGAGAATCTCAGGCGATGTGAACCGAATGGCTTTGAAGGGATACTAGTGATGTAAAAAACAAACAACCCAAAAATACTAGAGCTTTTTTATAGCGCAATAGGGAATGAGATTAGTGGAAGAGTAGCGTCCCTTGATTGGACGTCACCGATGGAGAAGT
>NC_088374.1:10891432-10903932 GCF_034508935.2 Berghia stephanieae
AGATAGATAGATAGATAGATAGATAGATAGATTAGATAGATAGATAGATAGATAGATAGATAGATAGATAGATAGATAGATAGATAGATAGATAGATAGATAGATAGATAGATAGATAGATAGATAGAATAGATAGATAGATAGATAGATAGATAGGATAGATTAGATAGATGGATAGATAGATGATGGATAGATATAGATAGATGGATAGATAGATGATATATAGATAGATAGATAGATAGATAGATAGATAGATAGATAGATAGATAGATAGATAGATAGAAATACAGATAGACAGACATATAGATAGATAGATAGATAGATAGATAGATAGATAGATAGATAGATAGATAGATAGATAGACGGATAGATAGATATATAGATAGATAGATAGATAGTTAGATAGATAGATAGATAGATAGATAGATAGATAGATAGATAGATAGATAGATAGATGTATAGATAGATAGATAGAGAATTGGATAGAAATATAGATTGATAGATGTATAGATAGATAGATAGATAGATAGATAGATAGACAGACAGACAGACAGACAGACAGACAGACAGACAGACAGACAGACAGACAGACAGACAGATAGATAGATAGATAGATAGATATATAGATAGATAGATATATATTTTCGTGTTTGACGTGACCTCTCGTGTATCTTAAATCGCGGTTAAAACCCCAGAAAACAAGCATAAGAGAATGACTGCCATCCAAACCAGAGATCTTGTTACCACTGACTCCAGAGCTTAGGACAGGAAAATAGACGATATAATAATGAAAAAACCGAAGTCTGCTGCACCCTTGAGTCCCTGAGGCCATCAATTAAGTGATTGATTTTAACTCATTCACGGCGAGACGAAAAAAAGATAAGATTTAGATTAGTGATGCTATGCGATTAGGTAAAATACTCACAACATCCGCCAGCCAAATTAAACATAACAACACACACAAAAATTTTCAAAATTTAACGTGTATAGACTTATTATATCTTAGTGAGAACTAATCACGAATAGGCTGTCAAATAATAATGGCGATGAGCTGAGTGACATCATCTTCTTTCCTTTTATACAAGTTTGCCAATACTCTTCAACAGTCGTAACGTCACTTCCTTCCTAATGACGCATGGTAACTTAGTAACACTGGCTCTAAACTATCGGAACAATGGCGGACGCCCGTATGAAATATTTCTCCGGCGAGTATAAAGCGTATCCAGAAGAAAAAAAAAAAATAACATAAATTTGATCATGTTTCGACTTTTACACATTCTGATCACAAGACATATAAAGAGTTCTAGCCAGAATGAAGAATAAAAAGTAATGATTTTCTTTGTTTAGAACCAAGATGGCCGCCGTTGCCAGGCGGCGTGACATCAGACTATTGAATCGTATTGAACAGAATTATTTCTAACTCATTGGGGGTCCCGATAGCTCAATTGGTAGAGCACTCGTTTTCACACGCAAAGGGACAGACCAAAACCGATCCCGGGTGAATTCAAGATTGTTTTCTATCCCCCCACCCCCCCCTCTCCACCTCACACCCCACCCCATCCCCCAACCGTCCATCCAACGGTGATTGGGTAGCTGGGTCTGTTAGATCTGGCGTAAAGTACAGTGACGCACAAACGACAAAATCTAAACCACAAATAAGCCAGTAGATTTTTGACCAATCAAACCATGGAATTTGTGACATACCTTCACACGTGCTCGGACAAACATAGTTGGTTGTTTATTGATAGTATGCGCTTGGCTAAGAAGCTCATAACATTGCCATCCGGAAGTATAACGGACCAACACACAAAACTGTGTGCATCCATGAACGTTTATAGTCAGGTTAATACAGTTCAGTGAGCATTACTCATAAACGCGGATGGCAAAAAAAAACAATAACAAAGACCTGAGTGACGTCATCTTCGAACTATCTATAAACAATATCGTGAATGAAATCAACCTCTCTCTGATCATTGTTATTGTTTTTTTCATACCAAATGGGTGACGTTATCACATGATTTTCTCGATCAGAACGTTTAAGTTTACACATACGTTTTCTGTGTTGGTTCCATTGATCAAGCGGTAGAGCAGTGGGTAATTTATCTTGACACATGCCATCGATAGTAAGTAGGTCGCTATGTTTACCAATCACTGTCATTGTTTACATTATGGCGACTGCCCGAGTCCGAAAGGCGTCACTCGGGCCTTTGTTATTGTTTTTTGCCATCCGCATTTATGAGTAATTCTCACTAAACTGTATTAACCAGACTATAAACGTTCAACGTTTCATATAGTTTTGTGTGTTTGGTCCGTTATACTTCCGGATGACAATGTTGTGAGTTTCCTAGCCAAGCGCATACCATGTACATGGTTTTAGATGATAGCCAAATAAATGCCTTGCCCGTACAGAGTTAAGAATCAAGGAATGATTGAGTTGAAAAACCAAAAGATGTCATTTTTAACCATTTAACTGCCAAACTATGGAAAAAACGTATTCATAAATTTGGTCAGAAAATTCGTCCTTCAAATATCGATCGATTCAAATGACCCTCAACTTGGCATATACCCTAAAAACCCGAGGTTTAAAAGAAGACTTCGCGAAGTCGCAGGTTTGAGAGTTTTTGCCAAGATGAGACTCATTTAAATCGATCGATATTTGATGGACGAGTTTTCTGGCCAAATTTTTAAATACGAGTTTTTCCAGAGGTCGGCAGTTGACATTTTAATCCAATCGTGTCCCCAAGGGCACAAGGGGAGATAACCGGAAAACAGAATTGGAATCTTTGCAACCGTACGCAAAACGAGATTGAATTCTATATAGAATATGAGGTCCTGAGTGGACTTAGGATTTTAATAGTAGAGATTTCGATTTTAATAGTAAAGCTTAGTTTTTTGTTGTTGTTTATTTCCTCTCTTTTCATATTTCTCTCTCTCTTTCTCTCTCTCTCTCTCTCTCTCTCTCTCTCTCTCTCTCTCTCTCTTTTTTTTCTCTATCTATCTATTTATCTCTCTTTCTTTAATTCTCTCTCTCTCTCTCTCTCTCTCTCTCTCTCTCTCTCTCTCTCTCTCTCTTTTTTTTTCTCTATCTATCTATCTCTCTTTCTTTCATTCTCTCTCTCTCTCTCTCTCTCTCTCTCTCTCGCTCTCTCTCTCTATCTATCTATCTATCTTTCTTTCTATCTATCTATCTATCTATCTATCTATCTATCTATCTATCTATCTTTCTATCTATCTATCTCTGTGTCTTTCTCTCCCTCACTCTCTTCTTCTTCTTTCTCTCTTCTTTTCTTCTTCTCTCTTTCTCTTCTCTTCTTCTTCTTCTTCTTCTTCTTCTTCTTTCTTCTTCTTCTTCTTCTCTTCTCTTCTTCTTCTCTTCTTCTTCTTCTTCTTCTTCTTCTTCTTCTTCTTCTCTTCTTCTTCTTCTTCTTCTTCTTCTTCTTCTTCTCTTCTTTCTCTTCTTCTTCTTCTTCTTCTCTTCTTCTTCTTCTTCTTCTTTCTTTCTTCTTCTTTCTTCTTCTTCTTCTTCTTCTTCTTCTTCTTTTCTTTCTTCTCTTCTTCTCTTCTTCCTTCTTTTCTTCTTCTTCTTCTTCTTCTTCTTCTCTTCTTTCTTCTTCTTCTTCTTCTTCTTCTTCTCCTTCTTCTTCTTCTTCTTCTTTCTTCTTCTTCTTCTTCTTCTTCTTCTTCTTTTCTTCTTCTTCTTCTTCTTCTTCTTCTTCTTCTTCTTTCTTCTTCTTCTTCTTCTTTCTTCTTCTTCTTCTTCTTCTTCTTCTTCTTCTTCTTCTCTTCTTCTTCTTCTTCTTCTTCTTCTTCTTCTTCTTTTCTTCTTCTTCTTTCTTCTTCTTCTTTCTTCTTCTTCTTCTTCTTCTTCTTCTCTTCTTCTTTCTTCTTCTTCTTCTTCTTCTTCTTCTTTCTTTTCTTCTCTTCTTCTTCTTCTTTCTTCTTCTTCCTTCTTCTTCTTCTCTTCTTCTTCTTCTTCTTCTTCTTCTTCTTCTTCTTTCTTCTTCT
This sequence comes from Berghia stephanieae, assembly GCF_034508935.2. NCBI lineage: Eukaryota > Metazoa > Mollusca > Gastropoda > Nudibranchia > Aeolidiidae > Berghia > Berghia stephanieae. The sequence goes on from NC_088374.1 coordinate 10,895,438, forward strand.
TCTTCTTCTTCTTCTTCTTCTTCTTCTTCTTCTTTCTTCTTCTCTTCTTCTTCTTCTTCTTCTTCTTCTTCTTCTTCTTCTTTTCTTCTTCTTCTTCTTCTTCTTCTTCTTCTTCTTCTTCTTCTTCTTCCTTCTTCTTCTCTCTTCTTCTTCTTCTTCTTCTTCTTCTTCTCTTCTTCTTCTTCTTCTTCTTCTTCTTCTTCTTCTCTTCTTCTCTTCTTCTTCTTCTTCTTCTTCTTCTTCTTCTTCTTCTTCTTCTTCTTCTTCTTTCTTCTTCTTCTTCTTCTTCTTCTCTTCTTCTTCTTCTTCTTCTTCTTCTTCTTCTTCTTCTTCTTTCTTCTTCTTCTTCTTCTTCTTCTTCTTCTTCTTTCTTCTTCTTCTTCTTCTTCTTCTTCTTCTTCTTCTTCTTCTTCTTCTTCTTCTTCTCTCTTCTTCTTCTTCTTCTTCTTCTTCTTTTCTTCTCTTCTTCTTCTTCTTCTCTTCTTCTTCCTTCTTCTTCTTCTCTTCTTCTTCTTTCTTCTTCTTCTTCTTCTTCTTCTCTTCTTCTTCTTCTTCTTCTTCTTCTTCTTCTTCTTCTTCTTCTTCTTCCTTCATATCTTTTCTGCTTCCTACTTACTTTATCAGTCTCCTTCTCTTTATGAATCTTCATAACATTCATCCGGCAATTAACGACAATCCACAACAACTTATGTGTTCTCCACTTCGTCTTTCATAGTTCTGGTTACTGTTTAGTAAATCCTCAATACACGGATGTCAAAGACAATAACAAAACCTGAGTGACGTCACTTCGAAATCAATTATTATAAAGGGATTAGTGGGATAACATAAAGAGGGCGATGAAGAGATTGTGAGAGAAAATTAGAGAGAAAGAGGGATAAGTAGAGATAGAGAAATAAAGGAGTAGATAGAAGAGATAGCGGAGGAAGATAAGAGGAGGAGAGAGATGAGAGAGAGAGAGATAGAAGAAAGAGGAGAGAGATAAGAGAGAATGAAGAGGAGAAAAAAGAGAGATGAGAGGGAGAGAAAGAGAAGAAGGGGGATTGAGAGGAGAAGAAGAAGAAGAGAGAGAGAGAGAGAAGTAAAGAGAGAGAGGGAGAGAGAGAAGGGGAGTGGGAGAGAGAAAGAAGGAGATAGAATGGGAAAGAAGGATTGAGAGAAGGAATTTGTCTTTAAAACGCCAAATTGACAACCACGTCATTCTCTTCTCCCCCTCGTACTCAACATCTCTTCGCTTCTGTCATATCCATCCACACATAGTTCCTCTCTCCTTCTCTCCCTCAAAAACGTGCTGTTGATTAAAGCCGTTTAGCAAAGAAAAACTAGGTTTAGCATTTTGGAATATCTTTGGCATTTAAAAAAACAAATCACCTAATTTCAACTATTTATTTAAGAAAAACTAACACGAATTCCACAAAATGTACAACATTTTAAACTGACAAGACAAGGTGAAAATCTTTTTTAAAATAATCAAATCACTGCTGTTACAGCGGGATCCGAAAATTTCCGTTTTTATGCAACGGCTATGTGGCCTTGTGGTATAACAATCGCCTTCGATCGGAAGGTCCTGGGTTCGAGTCCCGCTCTGAGTGGCTCATAATTGAGTCCTTCGAAAGGGCTCTTTACTCACATTCTCTCAACCTACTCAGGTGTTAAATGAATAACTGTTCGTTAACAACGTTGTCCCTGTCTAAAAATGATATAATATCGCCTACATGTCAAATGTTGTTGTTGACTAGTGACCCCTTGTGAAGCGCCTTGGGCACGTTTAATGGATATTGCGCTATATATAAGCTCAATTTTTGTTGTTTTTTATATGTTTGTTTTATTTTGTTGTCGCAGAAAAAACTGATGGTTAAAAAAGTTTGGCATTTTTCAGGCCATTTGACAATTTTCTGTGACAATGTTTAGCATTTTTTTTTTGCAAAATTAATCTGTCAAATCTCAACGGAGCAAAACACTTAACAACAAGATATGAAGTGAGTAGAAAAGTGCCAGAAGACAATAGAGAATAAAAATTTTTTTCGCGGCGGTGGTGGGGTTTGAACCTGCGACCTTATTGGTACGACAACTCCGCCTGGCAGGTGAGAGCGTGGCTCTACCGTGTGAGCTATCCACGAACACAAAAATATTCGTTTCAAACTCAAAGTCATTTCTAGATCCCTCTCTCACCCACTTCTTGAGACCGCCGATTCGTTCACCACCATCGCGAAGTAATGTTGACCAGCAGTTAAGCTTAATAGCCAATATTCTCATCACAAACATATAACATAGAAACGATTGAGACATTGAGTATGCTCCGGTGTATGGGGTGAATTTTTAATTCAGAAAAGTGAAAACACTTACCACTCTTTCTGCTCACAATGCGTTGTCTTGACTTGACACGCCAGAAGGAATCTTTCGTTTTCAAGAGAAATCTGCCGTTCTCTGGAAAAACCCATATTTGAAAATTTGGCCAGAAAACTCGTTCTTCAAATATCGATAGATTTAAATGATCCCTCATCTTGGCAAAAACTCTCAAACTTTGTACTTTAAAGAAGACTTCGTGAAGTCCCAGGTTTGAGAGGTTTTGCCACTCTCAGTCATTTAAATTGATCGATATAATTTGAAGGATGAGTTTTCTGGCCAAATTTTTAAATATGGGGTTTTTTTTTCTCTCCAGAGTACGGTAGAAATGGCTGCCTTTTTAAGGGGAGATAATAATTGCTATCAATCCACTCTTCTATCTTGACACCGAGTCCTCTTGGGGACGCCTATAGGGAATGAGATTAGCGGAAGAGTAGCGTCCCTTGATTGGACGTCACACATAGTCTGTGACGTCACCGGCGGAAAAGTTATTAGAGAGAGAACGTCATGTTGGTTGTGCGCATGCGTCTCTCGTCCTCGCGGACAGACAATGGGTGACGTCCAATCAAGGGACGCTACTCTTCCACTAATCTCATTCCCTATAGCCCTTTAACGCTCTCCTTACCAACCATAGTGTAAATGGTGCTGCTCGAAGCTCGAAGCTCCAAGAAATAAATAACAATATGAAATTGAATGTAAGCTTCAATTTAATTTGATTTACGAAAACAGATAAAATGAACTTTTCGGGTTTACCCCTTTATCAACAAAACAGGATTCGTCTGTAGTGTTTCATTCATAGTTTCATTCATCCTGTTTTGTTGATAAAGGGGAAACCTGAAACGTCCATTTAATCTGTTTTTGTATATTAAATTGAAGTTTAAATTCAATTTCACATTGTTGCTTTCCAACCATATTAAAATTGTCCCATTTGTTACGATCCAACTTTTTAAAGCACTTTTATCATTCAGATTTCTTTCGTAAATCATATCTATAATTTAAAGAATAAATTGCTATAAAAACGTGACACTGTGTTGTAGAGTTCATTTTGCTGATCAGTAACATGCATTTTCTCAAAGTATACTCTCCCTACTTCAACGGTCATATCTCGGCCAACGGTCATATCTCGGCAATGAACAATCAGAACTGTATAAATTTGGTATCAAATTTTAAAGCATAAAATAAGCTATGATTGGGTACCAAAAACCCAAAAATTGAAAAATCCGACTTAATACCGTTTCGAGGCAGAAGGTCACATATAATGTATTTGTTGCTTTCCTGTTTGAGTAAGAAAAAAATATTTTTGTGTTGGATGGGTGTGAAATTTTGGGGAAAATTCTGAAAATGGCTGCTAAGGAAAGGGTTTTATGCCATAATCTGAAAAAACTCGTATTTTTAAACTTTGGGCAGAAAACTCGTCCTTAAAATACCGATCAATTTAAATGACCCTCTTCTTGGCAAATAGTCTCACACTTTGGACTTAAAGGAAGACTTCGCGAAGTCCCAGGTTTTAGAGTTTATTGCCAAGATGAGAGTCATTTAAATCGATCGACACTTATTTTGAAGGATGAGTTTTCTGGCCAAATTTTTAAATACGAGTTGTGTTTTCCAGAGAAAGGCAAGTTAACGGGTTAATGAGTATAATTTATTTCAACAAAATAAAAGAAAAGTAACAAAAACTGAAACAATATTCGAGCAAAAACAAAATAAGAAAAAACTTCTTCTTCTTCTTCTTCTTCGTTCCTCTGATGGACATCTATGGCTGCAGTCCGATATCTGCTATGAAGTCTGTGGTCCGCTTTAGGTCCTCAGCCTCACCATAGAGCTTTGTGTTGAGTGTTGTAGGGTGACCCAGTGGTTCGAACGTTGCACGTTGTATAATGGGCAATCCATAAGCACATGTAAAGTGGTTTCATGGTCGGTTCCACATGGGCAATAAGGGGTTGTTCCAATACCTAGCTTTGTAAACATATGTCCTCTTAGTCTATTGTGTCCTGTTCGGAGGCGGAATAGAGTGACTTGGCTACTTCGCTGAATGGCATGGATTGGATCCTGCTTGTTGTGTTCTAGGTGTGTGTCATTCCTTTCTTTGTCTATTTTTAGCTTTATTATTTTCTTTTGCTGATGGTAAGTGATTGACGACTTCGGTTGTTCCTTCTGGGCTCCTTCTTTGGCCAGTTGATCGGCAATTTCATTTCCATATATACCTACATGACTTGGAATCCACTGCAGCACAATTTTTCCTGTTTTATCAGATAAGCCCTCAAGGGCCTCCACAGTGTGTGCGGCTTCAGAGTCCTGGTAATTTTCAATAGACCGGAGAGCATCATCAGAGTCTGTCAAGTAAACCACATTTTTCCCGTATATTCTGTGATCTCTGGATAGTTCTTTTGTTGCATTGAGGATGGCTTTTTCTTCAGTTTTAGTACTTGTGCACATTGAACCCACTGATACAGATATTTTTGTTTCTGTTTTATCTGTCCAGTGTATGAGTGCACCAGCACCTCCATTCATGAGGGGGCCGGAAACTGAGCCATCTGTATAAACTCTTATCCAGTTGGTCATTGGGTATTTTTTATCGATCATCTTTAGGGTTTGAGCATTGTCATTATTGGTTCGAATGTTTTTCTTGTTGATGGTTATGGATTTTTGTTTCTTTTTCCACGGTGGTGGTTTGAGATTTGGGACATTGATTTGGGCAATATCTTCCTTTGGTGTCACTTTATATTCGCTCTCTAGTTTTTGTCCCAAGGCGATGAAGTTTTCCCTTTTGAGTCGATTCTCTTTCTTTCCATTGTACTTGGATGCAGTGGTTGGGATTCCATGAATTTTATCTTTGAGAATTGTGTCACTATTTTTAAATTTCGTTGTTCTTTGAGAGGTTTTATTCCTGTGTGGGTTTCCATCTTGTGAATTGGTGTTGTTTTCATTGCTCCAGTGATCACGCGTAGGCATTGGTTTTGGATTTTTTCAACCTTTTGAAATTGAGCCTGTGAGCACGTTCCCCATGCCGATATGGCATAGTCTATTGCAGGTCTTACATATCCAAGATATGTCTTCTTCAGGACGTTTGAGTTTGCTCCCCATTGCGTTCCAGCAAGTTTTCGGAGAAGCTGCATTCTCTTGTACCCTTTCTGTTGACTTTCATCTATTTGATGTTTCCAAGTGAGTCGAGGGTCAAATTTCACTCCTAGATACTTAGGCATAAGGTCTTCTCTCAGAATCTTTCCATCTAAAGTTAATCGCATAGATTGCTTTTTGGTTGATAAGCTGAATGTTGTGTATGTGGTTTTATCAGCATTTACTCTCATACCTCAGTCTTTTGTCCATTTGCTCAAAGCATCAAGAGTCATCTGTATCCTGGCCTTTGCAGTACCAATATTTCTTTCAGTGCATATCAGTGCAAGGTCATCTGCATACATGGCTGCTTTTACTCCTCTGCATTTGGTTTCGCAGATGTCATTGATAAAAACGACAAAGAGGGTTGGTGAGAGAACCCCGCCTTGTGGTACTCCATTTGTCATGTTCGTTAGCTTGCTTTTAGAGTTTTGAGATTGGACTCTTGCTTTTCGATTTGTGAGGTAATTTTTAATCCATGCAAACATGTTGTGTGAAACGTTGGCTTTCTTAAGTTTGAGAAGTAGTCCTTTTGTCCAGACTTTGTCAAATGCCTTTTCCATATCCACCCAAACTGTGACTGTGTGTTTTTTTTCTTGGTAACCATTTTCGATCAGCTGCGAGATGTATGTTATCTGGTCCTCTGTGCAGCGTAATTGTCTGAAACCAGCCTGTTCATCTGATATCAACTTATTGCTTTCTAAATACCATTGGAAACGGCGATTAACAATTCTCTCCATCAGTTTACCCAAGCAGCTTGTCAAACTTATTGGCCGGTAGCTTTCGGTTTTATTTTTTGGCTTGCCATCCTTCTTAATTGGTATCATGGTTGCCTGTTTCCATTTGAGTGGAAGTTTACCCTGTTTCCAACTTGCATTGAACAGTTGTTTCATTTTCCTCTTTGTGAGGGTTCCTAGGTGTTTCAACATGTCATTAGTAACATCATCTGGACCTGGTGATTTGTTCGTTTTTAGAGATTTCAAGGCAATTTCTACTTCTTCTTTTTTAATCGAACTGAACATGACATCATCTGTGGATTCTTTGGGTGTATCCTTGTGTTTTCTCAATTCTTTGTGGACTTCTCGTTTTCGTTCTTTTCTAATCTGTATACTCCCAACACTTGAGTACTGCTTCATAAAACAGTTTGCTGCTTGTTTTTTGTTGAGAATCCTCCCCTGATCATCTTCTACTGATGGTGCAGCATATCTGTTTTCTTGTCCACTTAGAGCTTTGGTTAGGTTCCATAATTTTCTTCCGTCTCTGTCGTAGTCAAGTTGTCTGGTGTTTTCATGCCATGCTTCCTGTTTTGCTTTTATTGTTTCTTTCCTGAGAGTTTTTTCAGCCTCTTTGTAAATTTCCATATTCTCATCATTTGGCTCTCTCTCTGCTTTTTTTCTGTGTTCAGTGACTTGGCTGTTGAGACTTCCTAATTTTTCAGTCCATCCTGGACAGTAGTCCTTTCTTGATCCTCTGGGGATTGATTCTTTTGCAGCTTTCATGATTGATTTTGTGAAAGCTTTGGCTGGTTTTTTCTACATTCCTTGTTTTACAGTTTATCTCTTTTGAAAAAACAAAAAAGCAAAACAAAACAGAAGCCAGAAAATCCATCTTGTAGAAAATGGATGAGAGATGAGAAAGAAAGAAAGAGAGAGAGAGAGAGAGAGAGAGAGAGAGAGAGAGAGCGAGAAAGAGAGAGAGATTTATTCATTTATTCATATCTTGAAGTTCCGTGTGTGATTTTTGTTGTTTTCAAGAAATTGGGTGATAAATCTTATCGGAAATTTCCGATTTGTAATAATAGGGGAGATAATAATTGCTCTATTAATCCACCTCTCTATCTTGACACCGATCGCTCTCAGAGGCGCCTTAATGAATGTCATTTATCTCAACAAAACACACAGAGAATGTGTGTGTGAGAGAGAGAGAGAGAGAGAGAGAGAGAGAGAGAGAGAGAGAAAGAGAGAGAGAGAGAGACCCAAGTATAGAAGCACAATCAATATCTAGAAAAAAAAACAAGAGGTCAGGAAAGTATTCTTGTAGAAAATAGACTCAGAGAGAGAAAGAGAGAGAGAGAGGAAGAAAGAGAGAGAGAGAGAGAGAGAGAGAGAGAGAGAGATTTATTCATTCATGTATTGCAGTTTCGTGTGCGATTTCAAGAAATTGGGCGATAAATCTTATCGGATATCCCCGATTTGTAATAATGGGGCTCTAAATTTGTCTTTTTAAAGGGGAGATAATAATTGCTATAAACCCACCCTTCTTTTCTTGACACCGATCGCTCTTGGGGCGGCTTTAATGAGTGTAATTTATCTCAACAAATCACATAGAGGCTGTGAGAGGGAGAAAAACCCATGCATATAAGCAAAAACAATATTTAAAAAAAATAACAGAGGCCAAGAAAGTCATCTTATAGAAAAAATATTCAGAGAGAGAGAGAGAGAGAGAGAGAGAGAGAGAGAGAGAGAGAGATTTATTCGTTTATTTATGTATTGAAGTTCCCTTTTTGTTATGGGAAATCCCCGATTGATAATTATAGCGCACTAGATTTGTCTTTTTAAAGGGGAAATAATAATTGCTATCAATCCACATTTCTATCTTGACACCGATCTCTCTCGGGGTCGCCTTTAATGAGTGTAATTTATTTCAGCAAAACACATAGTGAGTGAGAGAGAGAGAGAGAGAGAGAGAGAGAGAGAGAGATTGATTGAGAGAGAGATATAGATAGATAGATAGATAGATTGAGAGAGATAGATAGATAGATAGATTGATTGAGAGAGAGAGAGATAGATAGATTGATTGAGAGAGAGAGAGATAGATAGATTGATTGAGAGAGAGATAGATAGATTGATTGAGAGAGAGAGAGAGATAGATAGATAGATTGATTGAGAGAGAGAGATAGATAGATTGATTGAGAGAGAGAGATAGATAGATAGAATGATTGAGAGAGAGAGAGATAGATAGATAGATTGATTGAGAGAGAGAGAGATAGATTGATTGAGAGAGAGAGAGATAGATTGATTGATTGAGAGAGAGAGAGA
>NC_088374.1:10908932-10911432 GCF_034508935.2 Berghia stephanieae
CAATTTTCATACATAATATACCGAACAAATACACATAACTCGATGAAAAACGTCCCCAAACCCTCATTTATTTATATATATATATATATATATATATATATATATATATATATATATATATATATATATATATATATATATATATATATATAGATCTAGGTTTATCCTTCAGTATATTAACTCTCTCCTTACCAATCCTTTTCAGTATTTTCCCAAAATGGCAAACTTACCAGCAGAAAAATTGTTTCTTTAAACTCAAAGAAGCTCTTTACAAAACAACTTTATGTTCTTATTAATTAAACAAAAATCATCATTCTTTATAGTTTGGGATGTACAAAATAAATATGAATAAGAAACATAGATGTGTATATTGTGTCTTAACAAATGTGACGATCTGCTGTAGGTGGTAAGGAGAGGGTTAAACATGATTTCTTTTGGTTGATTTCACTTCATAGTTCTGTTAGTTGTTAGGACTGTTTTTATACGTAAAAGATTTATTTCATTATAAAAGCCTCTTACAAAGAATTACAAATTGTGACTTAACGTCTCAAAACGGTATTATATTGGGTTAAACCAGATCCGTTGGTTTGAGAGTATCTGCATAACAACAACGGGCCCATAATATAACGGGTTATCAGACCTGCGTATATGTACACGTCGGGCCATAACAATATTATTGGGAACAATGTTTATTATTGAGACGTCACATTATCCCGACTTCCGTTTCTAAATTCCTTTTTACAACAATTTCATTTTTCATGACGGCACGAACATCTCACAACACAACGTTGCTGTCTTTATCATAAACAAATGTTAACGTCATCACGTGACCAGATTGAAATTGATTGTTTATTCTGTAAACATTTTAAAGCTCCTTGTTTATTCCAAGTGTTTTATGAAAACCCGACTACTTTAAAATCTAAAATTTTGTAATTTTTAGGAAATTAAACATTTGAGTCGTTATCGTTAACTTTATAAAAATAAACAAATTATCCTCACGAGGAATGAAATAACGATTAGTGTTGAATTGTAAGCTTCTATTTATTAAACTAAGACGGATACTGTGGACGTTTCGGATTTCCCCTTTATCAACAAAACACGATGAATAAAACTCTTACTGACGAATGAGATATATATATATATATATATATATATATATATATATATATATATATATATATATATATAACACTTCAACATCCTTATAAATTATGTATTTCAAATGTTTACGAGTATCTTACACCGGTACCAGCTCCTTAACTCGTCATTTTCACATCTTTCACTTTATATCAAATTTATTTTTAGTATCTAGAGAGCCATTCCGACATACGTAATACCGTTTTGAGGCGAGTGGTCACATATATCAGGTAATAAACGAAAATGAAAATAGCAGCTTCAAGAAAGACCAGAAAAACAAAAAAGCAAAACAAAACAAAAAACAACTAATGAAAACATTAAAAAAAACATTACAAACAAAAAAGCAAAACAAAACAAAAAACAACCAATGAAAACATTAAAAAAAACATTACAAACAAAAAAGCAAAACAAAACAAAAACGACATGACAAAAACAACAACAAACATCGATGGCCCTGAGAGGACGTGCCAATAAATATTACTCTGCACAGAAAGGACAAGCCAAACAATTCTCAATTTTCTGCGTCGATCTGTTTTTGTTTGTTTTTTGTTGTGTGTTTTTTTTTTTTTGTTGTTTTTTTTTAGTAATGAATTTATGTTTTCATTGGGGTTGTTTGATGTTGTTTGCTTTTTTTAGGATGGAAGGATTTCTTTGGGTTTTTTTTTTTTGTTTTTTTTGGTTTTGTGTGTGTGTGTGTGTGTGTGTGTGTGTGTGTGTGTGTGTGTGTGTAGTATGTGTGTTGTGTTGTGTGTTGTGTGCGCTGTGTTTATTTTTTGTTTGTTGTTTTTTTATGTTGTTGTTGTTATTTTTGGCTGAAGAAGGGTTTTGATCCCGAAATGTTCCCTGTTTTGTCTCCCCCCCCCCCTTTTTTTTTTATTTGAAGCTGTTATATCCATTTTTGTTTATTACTATTTACAGTCACAGCTTCTAGCAGCTTTGTATCACTTTGGTTAGTATATCATTATCAAATGTGTTCTAATTAGTGTCTCGTCAATGTGACCCACCGTATCAAATCGGTATCATGTCGGGATCCACTCGGTAAGGGAAATTGAATTCATGGCCACAAACATCCAACTTGGGTTTAATTTCTGTACGTTCTGATGGAGTATAAAGACTATTTCTTTCATTGCAAAAGTTTCTAAGGTCCAATTTCTCATCATTCTATCTCTAAATTCACGTTTTGGGTTCTGAATCATCCCGACATAATACCGTTTTGAGACGGAGGGTCACAAATAACCAAACTCGTTTTGTAATCATACTTTCCTTATTTAGTCCCAAAAAGACCATGGTGGGCCCAAAAACTATAAAACGTTCAGGAGACAATTATGTCCCCCCAAATAGTAATAATAATAATGATAAATAC
>NC_088374.1:10921432-10927197 GCF_034508935.2 Berghia stephanieae
TTACTTAAAGTACTCAGACGTTTGATGACAATCACGTGACCGTAACAGCACCAGATGTCTGACTCAACGAGATCCTTTGTTGTCCTACTTCACCAAAAGGAAAAATATTTAACTTCAAAAACAAAACTTTAAGCTTTTAAACATCCATTAATCGTTCTCAACTCGCTTTACAAAGAGTCCCTAGATCAACAGCAACGCTTATCATAATAATATTATCATGTATGCGGATATGCGGTCTAGTGGTGTGACACTCGCCTTCAGATCGGAAGGTCCTGGGTTCGAGTCCCGCTCTGAGCGGATCATAGTTGAGTCCTAAGAAAATGCTCTTTACTCATATTCTCTCACCGTTCGTAGCGCAATATCCACTAAACGTGCTCAAAGCGCTTTACAAAGGGTCCCTGATCAACAGCAACACATAACATATAGAACGAAATATGACGTCGGGCAGGCAATATTACATTTTTTTTCCAACTTAGACTACGCTTTAAACGACCAGGTACTCATTTTACACCTGAGTGCGATGAAAGAATGTGAGTAAAGAGCCTTTTCCAAGGACTCGACTATGCGCCGAGCGAGGCTTGAACCCAGGACCTTCCGATCCGAAAGCGAATGTCATACCACAAGACCACATAGCCGCATAATGGCGATGGGTCACGTATTGTCATGAAGTGTTAATGCTATGCGTTGAGACAAAACACTCGCAACATCCGCCAACCAAAATAAACGTACCGGAACACAAAATTGTGTCTAAACCTTTACCGTTTAATAGTAGTCTCATTAATATCATATACTGACAACTAATCATTTTTTTAAAAAGGGGGGGGGGGGGGAATTGGCCTGAGTGGTTAAGGTATTGCACTGTGACCGGGGAGGTCCCTGGTTCGAGCCCTGGTTCAGGCACTATCCTGTTTTTTTTTTATCCTTGAGCAAGATTATTAAACCCCAATTTGCTCACTTTGGACAACATGGGTGATTCCTGTTGACATCAGACTCATCTTGTTTGATGAATTATCTATAATCCTTCGTGGAATGCCAAAGCGATGGGATGTTATGATGTCCTGGCGGAAGGGTGTAATTTTTAAAAAATAATCATTAAAATGGCTGTCTGAAGAGAATTACAAAGAGCTGAGTGACGTCAGCTTTGTTCCTTCTATGTATTTTCTGACCAAAATGCATTAAAATCGTTTCTCCATTTTATGCTGACAAGTGAAAAGATCTGTAAGTTGTTGCTCTTTCGCCTATCTAGGGAATTCACTATAGTTTAAGCCGAAGGTGTGTGGGGGAGGGGGGGGGGGTGTCTCCGTTTCAGTCTAGATTAGATTTAAATTACATTTAAAAAACATGAGACAAATTGAATGAATTGATTTTAAATTATTCTCTTTACTTTATTGGAGATTTGTCTTAAGTGAGGCTTTTTGGCTTGTCTAGACAGAGAGATAAAGATAGAAAGAGAGGGAGAGAGAGATAAAGAGAGAGAGAGAGAGAGAGAGAGGGAGAGAGAGAGAGAGAGAGAGCTAGAGACAGAGAGAGAAAAAGACAGGGAGCGAGCCAGTGAGAGAGAGTGAGAGAGAGAGAGAGAGAGATACAGAGATACAGAGAGCTAGAGAGAGATTCACGCACATGGGGCGCTAAAATGATCAGACACCAATCGGTGAGTAAACACAGACACAGACAAACACACACACACATATACTCACACACACACACACACAGACACTCACACATACACATAGCTCACGTGCAAACAGTACTCAATTACTAGGTATATCCCTAAGTCAATACACTGACTGGTCAGCTTGCGTATCCCCATAGGGAATTTCCTCGCTCATTGATTCACTCAGCCCGTATGTTTAGACGGCGCTGATCCCGGTTTTCAAAGGGAAAGGAAGACGCGACGAATTAACTCACTCAATCCTACAGATTTTTGCTACTTTTCAAAACTGGAAAAAAAATGTATAGATAGTATGCGCTTGGCTAAGAAGCTCACAACATTAACATCCGGAAGAATAACTGACCAACACACAAAACTCGTTGTAATCATGAACTTTTATAGTCTGTTTAACTCTCTCCTTACCGATCATTTTCAGTATTTTCCCAAAATGGCAGGCTTACCCAGCAGAAAAAAAAATATTTTTATAACTGAAACAACCACTCTACAAAGCAACTTTATGTTCTTATTAATTACACAAAGATTATTCTTCAAAGTTTGTGATGTACGAAATAAATCTGAATAAGAATAGATGTATATTGTGTCGTAACAAATGTGACGATTTTGCTGTAGGTGGTAGGGAGAGGGTTATTTGAGTATAGTGAGAATTACTCATAAAACTGGATGGCAAATAACAATAACGAAGACCCGAGTGATGTTAACTTCGAACCATCTATAAATAGGATGAAGTTGACGTCACTCTGGACTGAGTACGTTTAATGGATATTGCTCTATATAAAAGCTCATCCCCCCCTTGATATTCATGTTTTTTTATTACTATTTACAGACCACAGCTTCTAGCAGCTTTGTATCACTTCGCCTCTAAATATATATTATGGAGAGTTTGTGTTTGCGCATGAGCAAAAGATCGACTGCAACTAATAGGGAATGAGATGAGCGGAAGAGTAGCGTCCCTTGATTGGACGTCACCCATAGTTTGTGACGTCACCGGCGGAAAAGTTATTAGAGAGAGAACGTCATGTTGGTTGTGCGCATGCGTCTCTTGTCCTCGCGGGAGGGACGCTACTCTTCCGCTAATCTCATTCCCTATACTGCTAGTACTACCACCCAGAAACCCTAGCTAGACACATTAACTCATTCAACCCTAACACCGACTATATCCGTAGTTAACCCCGGTTAATTTAACCCCATGTCTATTTATTACATTTTTTATGAGACAAATTATAGACGTACTATCAAAGATAATGTTTTTAAATTTTACATGTTAAAGTTAGTTGAATAAAACTGTCTATGTACATGGTTATTTTTAATAGATGTATGCGCTTGGCTAAGAAGTTCACAACATTGCCATCCGGAAGTATAACGGACCAACACACAAAACTATGTGTAACCTTAAACGTTTATAGTCAGGTTAATACAGTTTAGTGAGAAGTACTCATAAACGCGGATGACAATTATTATTATTATTATTATTATTATTATTATTATTATTATTATTATTATTATTATTATTATTATTATTATTATTATTATTATTATTATATATTATTATTATTATTATTATTATTAGTAGTAGTAGTAGTAGTAGTAGTAGTAGTAGTAGTAGTAGTAGTATCATCATCCTCATCTCATCATCATCATCATCATCATCATCATCATCATCATCATCATTATTATTATTATTATTATTATTATTATTATTATTATTATTATTATTATTATTAATTATTATTATTATTATTATTATGATTATGATTATTATTATTATTATTATTATTATTATTATTATTATTATTATTATTATTATTATTATTATTATTATTATTTATTATAATTATTATTATTATTATTATAATTATTATTATTATTATTATTATTATTATTATTATTATTATCATTATCATTATCATTATTATTTTTAATTTGGCATTATTTCTCATGTTAGGACGAAGATTGTCTGTCTGATATTGGAACCGCCGAGTTCCATTTATTTCTACTGAAATGTCCAATCTTGACTTTGACTCGGCATCCACTTCAAAGGGGAGGTAATTCTTATCGACATTGGCATAAAATAAGAAAATAAAATAAAAGACAACCAGGGCACGATAGTAGTTGTGGAGATATCGATAAAATGCCATTTCTGCGCAGGAATAAACATGGCAATAATCCAATTATTGGAAAATAGCCATAAAATGAAAAGTTACCCGGCCAACAACCTCCATTACCATTGACGTATAAATATAAAAGTTCTCATTGATGTCGGTGTGGAGAGAAGTTGTAAAACATCAAACAAACAAAAAATTAAAAAACAAAAATAAACCAGAAACCCCCCCCCCCCCTCTCTCTCTCTCTCTCTCTCTCTCTCTCTCTCTCTCTCTCTCTCTCTCTCTCCAAAAAAACAAAACAAAAGCAAAAACAAAAAATAAAACCCCCCAAAAAAACGAAAAGAAAAAAGAAATAAACAAAAGAAAACCAAACAGAGAATAAGAACCCCCGCCCCCTCAACCCCAACCTCCTCCGCCCCCCCCCCACACCCCCCCCCCCCCCAAAAAACCCAAAAACAAAAATACCAACAAAAAAACAACCCCCCCCCTCCCAAAAAAACCCCCAAAAACAAGAGAAAAAAACAAAACAAAAAAAAAACAAAAACAAAACAGAGTTTTAACTGACTGTTCCTCCCTTTTCTTAAAATAGCTCGTGTTTTTCTTGAATCCAATTCTCAACGATAATAATTTAAGAGCAACAAGACCATACTGTCACTACAAAAGATCGTTATCACTATGAAAATGGCTGCTCCTTTCATAGCCTTCAAATACCTCTTTTATTCTTGAATGCAATTGGATTCAACAGTCACGACGTCACTTCCCCCGTAATGACGCAGGGTATCTTAGTAACTGGCTCTAAACTATCGGAACAATGGCGGACGCCCTTATGAAATACTTCTCCGACGAGCATAAAAGTGTATCCAGAGGAGAAAAACATTATAAATATGATCATGTTTTGATTTTTATACATTCTGATCACATGACATATGAAAAGTTCTAGCCAACATGAAGAATAAAAAGTACCAATTTTCTATGTTTAGAACCACGCTGCTCGCCGTTGCTGGGCAACGTGACATCAGACTGTTGAATGCAATTCTCAATGATGATAATTTAAGACCAACAATAACAGACTGTCACCACAAAAATTGCTATCACTATGAAAATGGCTGCTACTTTTATAGCCTTCAAATACATCCTGTTTCTCTTGAATGCAATTCTCAACGATAATAATTTAAGACCTACTAGAAGAGGAATGTCACCACAAAACTACAGTACTCTGGTTAAAAACTCATAATATTTGAAAATTTGGCCAGAAAACTCGTCCTTCAAATATCGATCGATTTAAATGACCCTCATCTTGGCAAAAACTCTCAAACCTGGGACTTCGCGAATTTTTCGCGAAGACCCAGGTTTGAGAATTTTTGCCAAGATGAGGGTCATTTAAATCGATCGATATTTGAAGGACGAGTTTTCTGGCCAAATTTTCAAATATGTGTTTGTTTTCGAGAGAACGTCAGAAAATCGTTATCACTGTTAAAATGGCGGATTCTTTGAAATTTACGAGTTTTATCTTTCAGTTCATCGGCAATTCTCTCGTTTCCAGCCATTTTCAGGATTTTCCCCCAAACTTCACACCAAACTAAACAAAAATTGATAATAATAATAATAATAATAATAATAATAATAAATAATAATAATAATAATAATAATAATAATAATAATAATAATAAAATAATAATTATAAAATCCCCCCCACCCATTACAACGCAGCTAAAATAGACGTCAACAGTCGTGACGTCACTTCCTCGTAATGACGCATTGTAACTAGTAACTGGTTCTAAACTGTCGGAACAATGGCGGACGCCCTTATGAAATACTTCTCCGACGAGCATAAAAGTGTATCCAGAGGAGAAAAAAACATTATAAATCTGAATATATTTTGACTTTTATACATTTGATCACACGACATGTGAAAAAGTTCTAGCCAGCATGAAGAATAAAAAGTACCGATTTTCATTGTTTACAACAAGCTGCTCGTTGCTGGGCGACGT
>NC_088374.1:10927297-10949797 GCF_034508935.2 Berghia stephanieae
CCGGCATAATATCGACATGTACATATAATATGCAGGTCTGACATCCAACTCCGCTTATGGGCCGAGTTTTAACATTGTTGTAATGGACAATATATTTTGCGTCCTTTTTTTTTTTTTTTTTTTTTTTGAGATTTCCATTACAACAATGAGCCCATGATGAATTGGGTTATCAGACCTGAAAATAAGTGCACGTCGCTGACAATAGATCACATTTATTTGTTTTACCTGAACTTCCTGTGTTTTGTTGGGTTTTTTTTTTGGGGGGGGG
Organism: Berghia stephanieae; assembly: GCF_034508935.2. Classification (NCBI taxonomy): domain Eukaryota; kingdom Metazoa; phylum Mollusca; class Gastropoda; order Nudibranchia; family Aeolidiidae; genus Berghia; species Berghia stephanieae. The sequence goes on from NC_088374.1 coordinate 10,927,566, forward strand.
GGGGGGGTTTGTTGTTTTGTTTTTTTGTTTGTTTGTTTTTTGGTTTTTTTTTTGTTTGGTTTGTAACTTTTCTCCGTGTCGTCATTGTTTCTATCTATTTCAATTATTTCCTTCTTTTTTTTCATTGACCCCGAGAGATTTAATTCCATTGTACATCTTTCTTTGATTCCAAAATCTCTAACGGGCTGGTGATGGATAATGGATAGTGGATATCACTTAGCCCATGAATTCCCGATTAAGCGGTTTTTAATTGTTTACGTAAGAGAGACGTCATCATCATCGTCATCGTCACCAATCCTTGAAATTACAATCCGGATTACTTAAAGTACTCAGACGTTTGATGACAATCACGTGACCGTAACAGCACCAGATGTCTGACTCAACGAGATCCTTTGTTGTCCCACTTCACCAAAAGAAAAAAATATTTAACTTCAAAAACAAAACTTTAAGCTTTTAAACATCCATTAATCGTTCTCAACTCGCTTTACAAAGGGTCCCGAGATCAACAGCAACGCTTATCATAATAATATTATCATGTATGCGGCTATGTGGTCTAGTGGTATGACACTCGCCTTCAGATCGGAAGGTCCTGGGTTCGAGTCCCGCTCTGAGCGGATCATAGTTGAGTCCTAAGAAAATGCTCTTTACTCATATTCTCTCACCGTTCGTAGCGCAATATCCACTAAACGTGCTCAAAGCGCTTTACTAAGGGTCCCTGATCAACAGCAACACATAACATATAGAACGAAACATGACGTCGGGCAGGCGATATTACAATTTTTTTTCCAACATAGACTACGCTGTAAACGACCAGGTACTCATTTTCCACCTGAGTACGATGAGAGAATGTGAGTAAAGAGCCTTTTCCAAGGACTCGACTATGCGCCGAGCGAGGCTTGAACCCAGGACCTTCCGATCCGAAAGCGAATGTCATACCACAAGACCACATAGCCGCATAATGGCGATGGGTCACGTATTGTCATGAAGTGTTGATGCTATGCGTTGAGACAAAACACTCGCAACATCCGTCAACCAAATTAAACGTACCGGAAAACAAAATTGTGTCTACATCTTTACCGTTTTATAGTAGTCTGATTAATATCATATACTGACAACTAATCATTTTGTTTTAAGGGGGTGGGGGGGGGGGGGGGAATTGGCCTGAGTGGTTAAGGTATTGCACTGTGACCGGGGAGGTCCCTGGTTCGAGCCCTGGTTCAGGCACTATCGTGTTTTTTTTATCCTTGAGCAAGATTATTAAACCGCAATTTGCTCACTTTGGACAACATGGGTGATTCCTGTTGACATCAGACACATCTTGTTTGATGAATTATCTATAACCCTTCGTGAAAGGCCTAGGCGACGGAATATTATGATGTCCTGGCGGAAGGGTGTGATTTTTTAAAAATAATCATTAAAATGGCTGTCTGAAGAGAATTACAAAGAGCTGAGTGACGTCAGCTTTGTTCCTTCTATGTATTTTCTGACCAAAATGCATTAAAATCGTTTCTCCATTTTATGCTGACAAGTGAAAAGATCTGTATGTTGTTGCTCTTTCGCCTATCTAGGGAATTCACTATAGTTTAAGCCGAAGATGGGTGTGTGGAAGGGGGGGGGGGGGGGGAGAGAATATCTCCGTTTCAGTCGAGATTCGATTTAAATAACATTAAAAAACATGAGACAAATTGAATTGAATTGATTTTAAATTATTCTCTTTACTTTATTGGAGATTTGTCTTAAGTGAGGCTTTTTGGCTTGTCTAGACAGAGAGATAAAGATAGAGAGAGAGAGGGAGAGAGAGAGAGAGAGAGAGACAGAGACAGAGAGAGCGCAAGAGAGAGAGAGAGACTGAGAAAAAGAGAGAGAGAGAGGCACACACAGAGAGAAAGACCGAAAGAGAGAGAGTGAGAGAGAGGGAGAGAGAGAGAGAGAGAGAGAGAGACAGAGAGAGCGCAAGAGAGAGAGAGAGACTGAGAAAGAGAGAGAGAGAGAGGCACACACAGAGAGAAAGATCGAAAGAGAGAGAGTGAGAGAGAGGGAGAGAGAGAGAGAGAGACTGAGATAGAGAGAAAGGGATTGAAACAGGCAGATAGAGAGACTGAAGAGAGAGAGAGAGAGAGAGAGAGAGAGAGAGAGGGAGAGACACGTAGAGAGAAAAACAAAAAGAGAGAGAGAGAGGGGGGAGGGAGAGAGAGAGAGAGAGAGCTAGAGACAGAGAGAGAAAAAGACAGGGAGCGAGCGAGCGAGAGAGAGAGAGAGAGAGGGAGAGAGAGAGAGAGAGAGAAACATAGATACAGAAAGCTAGAGAGAGATTCATGCACATGGGGCGCTAAAATGATCAGATGCCAATCGGCGAGTAAACACAGACACAGACAAACACACACACACACATACACATATACTCACACACACACACACACATACACATAGCTCACGTGCAAACAGTACTCAATTACTAGGTATATCCCTAAGTCAATACACTGACTGGTCAGCTTGCGTATCCCCATAGGGGATTTCCTCGCTCATTGATTCACTCAGCCCGTATGTTTAGAAGGCGCTGATCCCGGTTTTCAAAGGGAAAAGAAGACGCGACGAATTAACTCACTCAATCCTACAGATTTTTGCTACTTTTCAAAACTGGAAAAAAATGTATAGATAGTATGCGCTTGGCTAAGAAGCTCACAACATTAACATCCGGAAGAATAACTGACCAACACACAAAACTCGTTGTAACCATGTACTTTTATAGTCTGTTTAACTCTCTCCTTACCGATCATTTTCAGAATTTTCCCAAAATGGCAGGCTTACCCAGCAGAAAAAAAAATATTTTTTTAAAACTCAAACAACCAATCTACAAAACAACTTTATGTTCTTATTAATTACACAAAGATTATTCTTCCAAGTTTGTGATGTACAAAATAAATCTGAATAAGAAGAATGTATATTGTGTCTGTAACAAATGTGACGATTTTGCTATAGAAAGAATGCGCTTGGCCAAGGAGTTCACAACATTGCCATCCGGAAGTATAACGGACCAACAGACAAACTCTGTGTAACCATGAACTTTTATAGTCTGGTTAATACAGTTTAGTGAGAACAACTCACAAACGCGGATGGCAAAAACAATAACAAAGGCCTGAGTGACGTCATCTGCATACTATCTATAGGTGGTAGGGAGAGGGTTATTTGAGTTTAGTGAGAATTACTTATAAAACTGGATGGCAAATAAACAATAACGAAGACCCGAGTGATGTTAACTTCGAACCATCTATAAATAGGATGAAGTTGACGTCACTCTGGACTGAGTACGTTTAATGGATATTGCTCTATATAAAATCTCATCCCCCCCCCCCCTCCTTGATATTCATGTTTTTTTATTACTATTTACAGACCACAGCTTCTAGCAGCTTTGTATCACTTCACCTCTAAATATATATTATGGAGATTTTTTGTGTTTGCGCATGAGCAAAAGATCTACTGCAACTTATAGGGAATGAGATGAGCGGAAGAGTAGCGTCCTTTGATTGGACGTCATCCATAATCTGTGACGTCACCGGCGGAAAAGTTATTAAAGAGAGAACGTCATGTTGGTTGTGTGCATGCGTCTCTCGTCCTCGCAGCGCACAACCAACATGACGTTCTCTCTCTAATAACTTTTCCGCCGGTGACGTCACAGGCTATGGGTGACGTCCAATCAAGGGACGCTACTCTTCCGCTAATCTCAGTCCCTATACTGCTAGTACTACCACCCAGAAACCCTAGCTAGACACATTAACTCATTCAACCCTAACACCGACTATATCCGTAGTTAACCCGGGTTAATTTAACCCCATGTCTATTTATTACATTTTTTATGAGACAAATTATAGACGTAGTATCAAAGATAATGTTTTTAAATTTTACATGTTAAAGGCAGTTGAATAAAACTGTCTATGTACATGCTTATTTTTAATAGATGTATGCGCTTGGCTAAGAAGTTCACAACATTGCCATCCGGAAGTATAACGGACCAACACACAAAACTATGTGTAACCTTAAACCTTTATAGTCAGGTTAATATAGTTTAGTTAGAAGTACTCATAAACGCGGATGGCAAAAAAAAAAAAACTTCTTCTTCTTCTTCTTCTTCTTCTTCTTCTTCTTCTTCTTCTTCTTCTTCTTCTTCTTTCTTTCTTTCTTTCTTTCTTTCTTTCTTTCTTTCTTTCTTTCTTTCTTTCTTTCTTTCTTTCTTTCTTTCTTTCTTTCTTTCTTTCTTTCTTTCTTTCTTTCTTTCTTTCTTTCTTTCTTTCTTTCTCTTTCTTTCTTTCTTTCTTTCTTTCCTTCCTTCCTTCCTTCATTTTTCTTTCTTTCTTTCTTTCTTTCTTTCTTTCTTTCTTTCTTTCCTTCTTTCCTTCTTTCCTTCTTTCCTTCTTTCCTTCTTTCCTTCGTTCCTTCTTTCCTTCTTTCCTTCTTTCCTTCTTTCCTTCTTTCCTTCTTTCCTTCTTTCCTTCTTCTTTCTTTCTTTCTTTCTTTCTTTCTTTCTTTCTTTCTTTCTTTCTTTCTTTCTTTCTTTCTTTCTTTCTTTCTTTCTTTCTTTCTTTCTTTCTTTCTTTCTTTCTTTCTTTCTTTTCTCTTCTCTCTTCGTTCTTCGTTATTTTCCTTCTTTTTTCTTAAAAAAATATTTAAAAAGTGAGCTTTTATATTGCGCAATATCCACTAAACGAGCTCAAAGCGCTTTACCATGTGTCCCTGTCCAACAGCAACATTTAACATGTAGAACGAGACATGACGCCTGTTAGGCGATATTACAATTTTTCGGACAGAGACAACGCTGTTAACGTCCAGGTACTCATTTTACACCTGAGTACGGTGAGAGAATGTGATTAAATGTGGTTATTATTATTATCATTATTATTATTATTATTATTATTATTATTATTATTATTATTATTATTATTATTATTATTATTATTATTATTATTATTATTTATTATTATTATTATCATCATCATCATCATCATCATCATGATTATCATCATCATCATCATCATCATCATCATCATCATCATCATCATGATCATCATCATCATCATATTATTATTATTATTATTATTATTATTATTATTATTATTATTATTATCATTATCATTATCATTATTATTATTATTATTATTATTATTATTATTATTATTATTATTATTATTATTATTATTATTATATTATTATTATTATTATTATTATTATTATTATTATTATTATTATCATTATCATTATCATTATTATTTTTAATTTGGCATTATTTCTCATGTTTGGACGAAGATTGTCTGTCTGATATTGGAACCGCCGAGTTCCATTTATTTCTACTGAAATGTCCAATCTTGACTTTGACTCGGCATCCACTTCAAAGGGGAGGTAATTATTATCGACATTGGCATAAAATAAAAAAATAAAATAAAAGACAACCAGGGCACGATAGTAGTCGTGGAGATATCGATAAAATGCCATTTCTGCGCAGGAATAAACATGGCAATAATCCAATTATTGGAAAATAGCCATAAAATGAAAAGTTACCCGGCCAGCAACCTCCATTACCATTGACGTATAAATATAAAAGTTCTCATTGATGTCGGTGTGGAGAGAAGTTGTAAAACATCAAACAAACAAAAAATTAAAAAAACAAAAATAAACCAGACCCCCCCCCCCCCCCCCCCCCCTCTCCAAAAAAAAAAAAAAACAAAAAAAATAAATAAAAAAATAAATAAATAAAACCCCCCAAAAAAACGAAAAGAAAAAAGAAATAAACAAAAGAAAACCAAACAGAGAATAAGAACCCCCGCCCCCTCAACCCCAACCTCCTCCTGCCCCCCCCCCCCCAAAAAAATACCCAACAAATAAAAGCAACCCCCCCCCCCCAAAAAAATAAAACCAAAAACAAAGAAAAAAAAAAAACAACAACAACAAAAAAAAAAAAAAAAAAAAAACAAAAAAAAAAAAAACAGACTTTTAACTGACTGTTCCTCCCTTTTCTTAAAATAGCTCGTGTTTTTCTTGAATCCAATTCTCAACGATAATAATTTAAGAGCAACAAGACCATACTGTCACTACAAAAGATCGTTATCACTATGACAATGGCTGCTCCTTTTATAGCCTTCAAATACCTCTTTTATTCTTGAATGCAATTGGATTCAACAGTCATAACGTCACTTCCCTCGTAATGACGCAGGGTATCTTAGTAACTGGCTCTAAACTCTCGGAATAATGGCGGACGCCCTTATGAAATACTTCTCCGACGAGCATAAAAGTGTATCCGGAGGAGAAAAACATTATAAATATGATCATGTTTTGATTTTTATACATTCTGATCACATGACATATGAAAAGTTCTAGCCAGCATGAAGAATAAAAAGTACCAATTTTCTATGTTTAGAACCACGCTGCTCGCCGTTGCTGGGCAACGTGACAGCAGACTGTTGAATGCAATTCTCAATGATGATAATTTAAGACCAACAATAACAGACTGTCACCACAAAAATTGCTATCACTATGAAAATGGCTGCTACTTTTATAACCTTCAAATACATCCGGTTTCTCTTGAATGCAATTCTCAACGATAATAATTTAAGACCTACTAGAAGAGGAATGTCACCACAAAACTACAGTACTCTGGTTAAAAACCCATAATATTTGAAAATTTGGCCAGAATACTCGTCCTTCAAATATCGATCGATTTAAATGACCCTCATCTTGGCAAAAACTCTCAAACCTGGGACTTTGAGAATTTTTGCCAAGATGAGGGTCATTTAAATCGATCGATATTTGAAGGACGAGTTTTCTGGCCAAATTTTCAAATATGTGTTTGTTTTCTAAAGTACGTCAGAAAAATCTTTATCACTGTTAAAATGGCGGATTCTTTGAAATTTACGAGTTTTATCTTTCAGTTCATCGGCAATTCTCTCATTTCCAGCCATTTTCAGGATTTTCCCCCAAACTTCACACCAAACTAACACAAAAATTTCTTCTTCTTAATATAATAATAATAATAATAATAATAATAATATAATAATAATAATAATAATAATAATAATAATATAATAATAATAATAATAATAATAATAATAATAATAATAATAATAATAATAATAATAATAATAAAATAATAAAAATAAATAAATAAATAAATAAATAAATTATTATTATTATTATTATTATTATTATTATTATTATTATTATTATTATTATTATTATTATTATTATTATTATTATTTATTATTATTATTATTATTATTATTATTATTATTATTATTATTATTATTATTATTATTATTATTATTATTATTATTATTATTATTATTATTATTATTATATTATTATTATTATTATTATATAAGAAGAAGAAGAAGAAGAAGAAGAAGAAGAAGAAGAAGAAGAAGAAGAAGAAGAAGAAGAAGAAGAAGAAGAAGAAGAAGAAGAAGAAGAACACATTCCATTCAAAGATGGAACGAAATTGACGTCACTCAGCTCTTTGTCGCTGTATTTTATTTATTTTTTTGAGTCACTCAATTCTATCAATCAGACTTTAAACGTTCAAGGTTTATTTACACATAGTTGAGTGTGTTGGTACATTTGTAACCGGCTGACGGATGTTGTGAGCATTTTACCTAAACGCAATGCATCGATAGGACAGTATCCACTAAACGTGTTCAAAACGTGTTACAAGGCGGGTAGTAAGCAATATTGTTATTGACCGTTTCACGCTATTGAAACCGGGATAAACTCCGGCTCTGTCAGCCCTAATTGCTCTGTAGGACTACTTTTTAAATTAATATTTTCTTCTCGCAGTAAACAGTTAACGGAGGAGAGGTCATGACTTTTCGACTTGCCCCCCCCCCCCACCCCCACCCCCCTCCCATTACAACGCAGCTAAAATAGGCGTCAACAGTCGTGACGTCACTTCCCTCGTAATGACGCATTGTAACCTAGTAACTGGTTCTAAACTGTCGGAACAATGGCGGGTGCCCTTATGAAATACTTCTCCGACGAGCATAAAAGTGTATCCAGAGGAGAAAAAACATTATAAATCTGAATATATTTTGACTTTTATACATTCTGATCACACGACATGTGAAAAAGTTCTAGCCAGCATGAAGAATAAAAAGTACCGATTTTCATTGTTTACAACCAAGCTGCTCGTTGCTGGGCGGACGTGACATCAGACTATTGAATCCTACATTTGGGTTAGTAATAAAACCGTTACTAGAGATATGGAAAATGTTTTTCTCAAACAAATGAGTACAATTAATGATAATATCGATACTAATTACTAATGGCCTATTCAAAATACCACCGAGTACAATAAATGATAATATCGATACTAATTACTAATGGCCTATTCAAAATACCACCGAGTACAATTAATGATAATATCGATACTAATTACTAATGGCCTATTCAAAATACCACCGAGTACAATAAATGATATTATCGATACTAATTACTAATGGCCTATTCAAAATACCTACGAGTACAATAAATGATAATATCGATACTAATTACTAATGGCCTATTCAAAATACCACCGAGTACAATAAATGATAATATCGATACTAATTACTAATGGCCTATTCAAAATACCACCGAGTACAATAAATGATAATATCGATACTTATTACTAATGGCCTATTCAAAATACCACCGAGTCGGAAATCGATACCGGAGAGTCTCGACGAAAATAATTTTGTCTTCGACAAATTTTAAGTACCTTGGAAGGAAATATTGATTAACCCGTTACCTGTCGTAGTCTGGAAAGACGCGGGTTTGAATAAATTAATTTGGCCAGAAAACTCATCCTTTAAATATCGATCGATTTAAAGGACCCTCATCTTGGCAAAAGCTCTCAAACTTTGGGTTCTGGCGAAGTCTTCCTTAAAGTCCTAGGTTTGAGATTTTTTCTTTATTTTTGCCAAGATGAGGGTCATTTAAACCGATTGATATTTGAAGGATGAGTTTTCTGGCCAAATTTTGAAATACGTGATTTTCCAGAGATCGACGTTTAAGTGGTTAAATTTAGATCCTTCAGACCAAAATAAAACACGCATTTATTTGTTGAATTTTTATGTTCGCATTCAATTGTATCTGTTAAGTTATTCCACCCCCTCAGTAACGCGTAATGATATCAAGTTTAAAATAAAACCTTCAGTAAATGATGCTGCTCGAAGCTCGAAGAAATAAATATGACCCACCGTATCAAAGCGGTATTATGTCGGGATCCACTCGGTAAGGGATATTGAATTCATAGCCACACGAATCCATTGGGTTTAATTTCTGTACGTTCTGATGGAGTATAAAGACTATTTCTTGCATTGCAAAAACTTCTAAGGTCAAATTTATCATCAATCTATCTCTAAATTCACTTTTTGGGGTCTGAATCATCCCGACATAATACCGTTTTGAGACGGAGGGTCACAAATAACAATGTGAAATAGAATGTAAGCTTCAATTTAATATGCGAAAACAGATATAATGGACGTTTCGGGTTTCCCCTTTATCAACAAAACAGGATGAATGAAACACTACAGACGAATTGAGATAATTTAGCTCATTCGTCTGTAGTGTTTCATTCATCCTGTTTTGTTGATAAAGGGGAAACCCGAAACGTCCATTTTATATGTTTTCGTATATCAAATTGAAACTTACATTCTATTTCACATTGTTATCAATAATAATTTGTGACGTCAGATTATCAAACGTTGAATTTCACTCAAATTAGATTTTATTTTTTTTTTTTTTTTTAAAGAATTATCATTTAAATATTTTTGAAAATGTCTTTTACTCAGAGATGACGAAATCAGAATCGATTGAGGGGTGGAATAAACGATTTTTCATACATTCTTGTGGTTTGGAATTCGATCTTTGTTCCCAATGCGTACTCGCAAGCTCGTGCAACGGTGGGCAACACGTCTGGAATTCCAACAAGCAAGACTGTAAGAATCGTAGGTTATCCTTACTACAAAATGTTGTCAAAATTGAGCTTTTATAGAGCGCAATATCCACTAAAATGTGCTCAAAGCGCTTTACAAGCCAACAGCAACAGTTAACATGTAGGACGGGACACGACGCCTGTTAGGCGATATTATATTTTTTTTTCGAATAGAGACGGCCAGGTATTCATTTTACACCTGAGTACGGTGAGAGAATGTGACTAAATAGCCTTTTCCAAGGACTCAACTATGCACCGAGCGAGGCTCGAACCCAGGACTTTCCGATCCGAAAGCGAGTGTCATACCACAAGACCACATAGCCGCACACTTGATACTAATAACTGCAATACCGAAAACGGCAATACTTTTTGACCAGCCCGTCGTATAAAAAGCTATAATTGGACTTCAAATAAATCCATAAATAGAAACATTTTGCAATCACTGCTGCCTTTTTAAGAATTGTGATTTAAAGATATCATCCAGACCTAGTATTAATGGAGTTCTTAAAACAGGAGGAGGAGGAGAAGGAGGCGGAGGGAGAGAAAAAGGAAGAGGAGGAAGAGGAGGAGGAAGAGGTGGAGGAGGAGGAGTAGGAGGAGAAGAAGGAGGAGGAGGAAGAGGTGGAGGGAGAGGTGGAAGAGGAGGAGGAGGAATGATAAGAAGAAGAAGAAGAAGAAGAAGAAGAAGAAGAAGAAGAAGAAGAAGAAGAAGAAGAAGAAGAAGAACAAAAAGAACACCAAGAAGTATAACAACAAGAAGAAGAAAAGAAGGAGAAACTTCATTATGGTAGAAATAATGCATTAAACTATTTAAGTTGGTTTCTTTCTCGCTTTCAAATGAGTAGCTTTCAATCATCATTGCTATTAGTATTAGATCTACCTACTGTTAGATTCTTCCACATAAAGCTTATATTATTATTTTGATGGATTTCTAATATCATCATGTCATGTGACCCAGCGTCTCTATGCGGTACAAAGTCTATGGTCGGGATGAACTGCTGGCTGTTGAACTTTGAATTTGTAGCCAAAAATATGACTACGATTTTCCTTCTTTGCCAAAATAAAAAACTCTCAAACTTTGGGCCTCGTGAAGTTAAAAAAAAAGAGCTTAAAAAGAGGTTTATATAGGGCAGTATCCACTAAATGTGCTCAAAGCGCTTTACAAGGGGTCCCTGGCCAACAGGCAAAACTTAACAAGTAGGACGGGACATGATGCCCTTTTAGGCGATATTACAATTTTTCGGACAAAGACAACGCTGTTAACGGCCAGGTACTCATTTTACACCTGAGTACGGGAGAGAATGTGAGTAAAGAGCCTTTTCCAAGGACTCAACTATGCGCCGAGCGCGAGGCTCAAACCCAGGACCTTCCAATCCGAAAGCGAGTGTCATACCACTAGACTACACTAAATCCCAGGTTTGAGAGTTTTTGCCCAGATGAGGGTCATCATTGTGCGGCTATGTGGTCTTGTGGTATGACACTCGCTTTCGGATCGGAAGGTCCTGGGTTCGAGCGAGCCTCGCTCGGCGCATAGTTGAGTCCTTGAAACAGGCTCTTCACTCACGTTATTCTCTCACCGTACTCAGGTGTAAAATTAGGACCGTTAACAGCGCTGTCTCTCTGCCAAAAAAAATAATAATATCGCCTTACAGACGTCATATTATCTTGTCGTAAATGTTAAATGTTGCTGTTGGACAGGGACCCCTTGTAAAGCGCTTTGTGTGAATATTGCGCTATATAAAAGCTATTTTTTCTTAATCGATTGATATTTGAAGACTGAGTTTTCTGGCCAAATTTTGAAATATGTGACCCGTCGTCTCAAAACGGTATTATGTCGGAACGAACCAGATGCTTAAAAGCCGAATTAAATGTTAAACTGGTCAAAAATATAAATTGTTGGCATTAGCACCCTAAAATATGGTATCCGTTCTCCTCAACAAAACATACAAACTCAACACAAGACTGATATTTCTGGCTATAAATTCAATTCTCAACATCTGAACCATCCCGACTTAATACCGTTTTGAGACGAAGGGTCACATATGGGTTTTTCCAGAGTACGGCGGTTTACTGGTGAAATTAAATTTAAGACGCCTCAGACAAAAATAATACATTAAGCTATTTGTAGCAGTTTTATGTCTCGTATTCAATGGTTTATTTTTAATTATCCTTATTTGATACTAGATACTAATAACTGAAATACCGAAAATGGCAATACTTTTTGGACCGGCGCGCCGTATAAAAAGCTATAGATAATTGGACCTCAAATAAATCCATAACTAGAAATCTTGTGAAATGACTTTATATTTTGTTTGTCTGTGTTTATTTTTTGTTTGTTTTTGTTTGTTTGTTTTTGTTTCTTTTTTTTTAATTTGTTCTGTGCGTCTGTCGCTGTTTCACACATCCACCCTTTCAGGCCTCTCTCTATATATTAATTAACAAATTACGGCTAGACCAGATATTATGAAATATTTACATTCTGTCTAATGGTTTTATAATGACTGCCCTGTTTATAACGCACAGCACATCCATTTAGTTTGATGGTCATTATTACCTATTACCCGTCCGTTGTCTTTACCTGGTAATGTCTAGGAGTGGATTAAGTCATGAAAATTCCATAATTTGAGATCTACTTCTTCTTCTTCTTCTTCTTCTTCTTCTTCTTCTTCTTCTTCTTCTTCTTCTTCTTCTTCTTCTTCTTCTTCTTCTCCTCCTCCTCCTCCTCCTCCTCCTCCTCCTCCTCCTCCTCCTCCTCCTCTCCTCCTCCTCCTCCTCCTCCTCTCCCCTTCTTCTTCTTCTTCTTCTTCTTCTTCTTCTTCTTCTTCTTCTTCTTCTTCTTCTTTTCTTCTTCTTCTTCTTCTTCTTCTTCTTCTTCTTCTTCTTCTTCTTCTTCTTCTTCTTCTTCTTCTTCTTCTTCTTCTTCTTCTTCTTCTTCTACTTCTCCTTCTTCTTCTCTCCTCCTCCTCCTCCACCTCCTCCTCCACCTTCTCCTTCTTCTTCTCTCCTCCTCCTCCTCCCCCTTCTTCTTCTTCTTCTTCTTCTTCTTCTTCTTCTTCTTCTTCTTCTTCTTCTTCTTCTTCTTCTTCTTCTTCTTCTTCTTCTTCTTCTTCTTCTTCTTCTTCTTCTTCTTCTTCTCGTCCTCCTCCTCAACCTCCTCCTTTTCCTCCTCTTATTCTACTTCTCCTCCTCCTCCTCTTCTTCGTTCTTCTTCTTCATTTTCTCTTTCTCCTCCTCCTCCCCCTCCTCCTATTCTTCTTCTTCTTTATTTTTCATCATCTTCTTGCATTCCTCTGAAGTAGAAGAAATCTGGATTCTGACGCTGATGACGAATTCCACAGTTCCTCCGATGTCATTGGCGTTGCCTACCATGGTGTTTCGTACCAATACGAGTATCTGTGTATCAATTGCTTGCTATCCTTTGGATAGGAGATGCTAGTCTATCGTAATTATTAAGTAATTTCCTCCCACTCTAACAGACTCAGCTACGCATTTCACTGCTGGGTGGACAGGTGAGAGGGGGAGGGGGTCAGAAAAAAAATCCCGACTGCATCAATGATCGATCTTGGTCTCTTTGCATGTGAAGCGAGTGCTCTACCAACTAAGATATCGGACGCCCCCCCCCCCTCCCTCACCCCCTATTTGAGTTGTTTATTTGTAGATAATAGCTATAGTCCGTTTGCAATTTACAAAAGTAAAATAACCTGGGTTTTTTCAAAACAGGCTTTGATAGAAATGGAAAATATTACGCAACAAATTATTGTTTTCATTTAGACTAGACTCTATATAATGGGAGAAAGAATAATTACCATTCTGTCGTACTTTGGAAAAACCCATATTTAAAAATTTGGCCAGAAAACTCGTCCTTCAAATATCTATCGATTAATTGACTCTCATCTTACAAAAACTCTCAAACCTGGAACTCTGTGAAGTCTTAGGTTTGAGAGTTGTTTGCCAAGATGAGGGTCAATTAAATCGATCGATATTTGAAGGACGAGTTTTCTGGCCAAATTTTTAAATATGGTTTTTTTCAAGAGAACGTCAGTATTGTCTTGTCTAGTTACGTGGTGGACCAAAATGTCAATTATAGATAGTATGCGCTTGACTAAGAAGCTCATAACATTGCCATCCGGAAGTATAACGGACCAACACACAAAACTGTGTGTATCCATGAACTTTTATAGTCTGGATAACACCGTTTAGTGAGTATTACTCATAAACGTGGCTGGCAAAAAAACAATAACAAAGACGAGAGTGACGTCGACTGCATACTATCAATAGCCATAAAATTATATTAAATTTACTTCACCAAAGCACTCAGAAAATAACTTTTTAAAATATAAATTTGGTCAGAAAAAAAATTATTCACAAATCGATGAACTTAAACGTTCTTTAATTAGACAAAAAGGAATTTTAAGTGAGATTATAAATTAATCAACAATTTTTTATACACAAGTCTCAGGTTTAATCATTTTAAAAAATGTTTTTGACAAGCTGGTGATCGTTTAAATGAATTTGACTATAGCCTACATGAAGTGAAAGTTTTTCTGGCCAAAGATTTGATTAAATTAGTTTTGTGAGTGGATTTGAAATTGGGCCGACATTATCATTAAGGTAAAATGGAGTTGGTTTTTTATCTATCTACATAATGGACCGCCTCTGTTTATACCTATTACCCGTCGATAGGAGTGATTCAATTTGGGGGATTGGTTTGTTTGTATGCTTGTTTACTGTTTGGTTTTTTGTTTTTATTCTGTAATTGTGACCCCTCGTCTCAAAACGGTATTATGTCGGGATGGACCAGATGCTAAAAAGTCAAATTATAGTCAAACTGGTCAAAAATATGAAACGTTGGTATTTATTACAGTAAAATATAATAATAATAATAATAATAATAATAAATGGCATTTATATAGCGCTTTACCCCGTTGTCACAGGCTCTAAGCGCTTTACAGTGATATAAAACAAAACATATTACAGTGAGACAAGTGTGAAGGAAACGTGATACGAATTCAATTTAACAACAACAAAATATGAAAATCATATTGCAACATTATGACGTAAAAAGATAAAACTTTAAGCGAGATTTGAACGTTTTCAACGAATCCAAGCATCTCACGTGTGACGGGAGAGAGTTCCAAAAATGGGGGGCCGAAAATTGAAAAGACTGTTCACCTATTTTACGCAATGGCTTAGGTTTGACAAGGATTGATTGGTCATTGCTTGACCTCAAGTTTCTATTGGGGACATATATGTTTAGAAGGTCTTTAATATAGGAGGGACTGTTCGTGCTCAGGGATTTGTAGACAACAGTACAAATCTTATAGGCAACTCTTTTTTCAACAGGAAGCCAATGTAACTCACGGAGAAGAAGAGTTGCTGAAGGGTATTTTTTGTTATTGCGTACAATGAGCCTGGCTGCGTTATTTTGAGCAACCTGAAGTTTGCTAATTTTGTCTTTAGTTAAATTCGCCCAAAGGGAGTTACAATAGTCCAATTTAGATAAAACCAAGGAATTAATTAAAGGTTCTGTTATATGCTTCGGTATTAAATTACGAATTTTGCTTATTTTTTTTCATTTCTATGTACATAGATTGTATGGTGTTATTCACGTGGCTTGTCATGGAAAGATCTTTATCAATGATGACGCCAAGGTTTTTTGCTTTATTTGAAAATTCTATTGTGCTATTTCCGAGAGTAATTAGTGATTTATTTGCCTGTTTAAGGATACTCGGTCTTCCACACATTAAAATCTCAGTTTTACTATCATTTAATTTTAACTTATTGTGGTACATCCAAGATTTAATCTCATTAAAACAGCTCGTAATTCGTTGTATTAAGAACTGTAAATTACTAAGGGGTGCTGAATCATATATTTGCGTATCATCTGCATAAAAATGATAACTCAGATTGAATCTGGATATCACACTAGAAAGGGGCTGCATATATACAGTAAAAAGGACAGGGCCAAGAACAGAGCCTTGTGGCACTCCAAAATTTAGTAATACTTGTTCTGACTGAACACCATTCACCACGACAGTCTGCCATCGATCCTGTAAATATGATGTAAACCATTTAAGGGCCATTCCTTTTATGCCGAACGTATTTTCTAGTCTTCTTAACAAAATGTCATGGTCAATGGTGTCAAAGGCAGCTGAAAGATCTAAAAGGCATAATACATTGATATTGTTAGCATCAGCATTACATAACAAGTCATTAAAGATTTTAAGAAGCGCCGTTTCAGTACTGTGTTGATGTTTGTAGGCTGACTGAAAGGGTTGTTCCAAACTGTTGTTCTTAAGATGAGATGTTAATTGTGTAAGAACTACCTTCTCCAAAAGTTTTGACAAAAAAGGTAAATTTGATACAGGACGATAATTGTTTAATATATTGTGGTCCAGTGATGGTTTCTTCAGAAGTGGTTTGACGAGGGCACTTTTAAAGCACGATGGAACTTCGCCAGTCAGTATGGATGTATTTATGATTGATGTAATGGATGGTAATAATGTATCGATGGAGCTGGCCAAAAGCTGTGCTGGTAGGGGATCAAGGTCGCAGGATTTAATGGGGGCTTTTTTTATCAACTCGTTTATGAAACTAGGTGACACTGGTTGGAACTTGTCTAAAGGGGTACCACAGAATGTATTTGTATCTATAAATGGTTCATGCCGATCTAGTTCTGAACGAATGTTATGGATTTTGTCTTTAAAAAAGTTGACAAATGTGTCTGGCAAGTCTCTTTGATTGGTTGTAGATGGTAATGAAGTGCATCTTTCACGTCCAAGTAGATCATTGCAGATGTTAAATAATTGTTTACAAGATTTAGAAGTTTCAAATTTTGAAAGAAAATACGTGGTCTTTGCCTTTTTTATTGTTGTCTTCCAGGCACGAAATGCGCTCTTGAATATTTCACGATGAATCATGAGGCCTGATGTTTTCAGCAGTCTTTCTGCTCTCCGACACTTCGTTTTAGCTTCTTTAACGTCCGACGTATACCACGGAGCATACTTGCGGTTGGTGACGGTCCTTGTTTGGAATGGCGCATGTTTGTCAAGCGTTTCAATGAGACAACTATTCCACTGGTCTGGAGAAATAATTGAATTTTTAGTAAGTTTTGTTTCTAAATCGCCTCTGAAATTGTCCAAATTAATGCCTTTAATGTTTCTGGTTGATGTGGTGGTGGTTTCTTGGCATGGTTTTGAAACGTCAAGATTGAAAGAAATGAGGGAGTGGTCCGAAAAGGGAGATAATCGACGGTGGCGTTGGTTTTTTGGAACTCTGAATTTTCTACAATTACCCAATTTAAAATATGACCAGCAGAGTGGGTTGGCGTTGTTACGATCTGGCACATGTTGTTCTCTGATAATGACTCGTGCAATTTGGCGGTGTCTGTGACGTTGTCGAAGTGAAAATTAAAGTCGCCGAGTATAATTGAATGGCCAGGACGCGTGTGTTGCAAAGTTAGCATCTCGTTGATTTCCTTCCTAACATCAGGTAATTTTATTTTGTTTTTCTTGTTTGCTGGCGGTCGGTAGATGCAGTTGAAGTTGTATCTTGTATTCTGGAGGGATAATCTAAGATCAATGGCCTCCATTGTTTTGCAGCGCATTTCGATGATTTCCACATGTTTACATAATTTTGTTTTATAAAATACGCCAATGCCACCCCCTCGCTGATCTTTCCTTGGATACGATCTAAATTGGTACCCAGGGGTGTCATAGCTTTTTCAACTGGGTCGTCTCCAGACTGTGAGAGCCATGTCTCTACTATAAATAGAATATCGAAGTTCTTCTCCGTTAATAAATCGTTTAATTCTTCGGTTTTGTTACGGCAGGACTGTGCATTCAGAAGACCAATAACAATGTTATTGTTGTCGTTTGTGAAACTGTTTGTGGTTGGTACAGTTACAAGTGTTGGTGGTGGACGGGGTTTGTGTGGGGGCGGGGTGGACGACGAGTTGTTACCATTGAGATGTTATGTTGTTTCCGTTTGCCTCCCCGAGGCCTGTACTTATTAATATTATTGTAAAAAATCGGATTACTTGAGCTAAAAATCGCAGCTGGAATGTGACGTATGAATATGAAATATGATATTACTTCTCCTCTATAAAGCAAACAAACTCAACTCAAGTCTTATATTTCTGGCTACAAATTCAATTTTAAGCATCTTAGTCATCCCGACTTAATACCGTTTTGAGACGAAGGGTCACAATTGTTAAATGTAATGTCAGTGATAATAGTCCAGACAGATTCATTATATATCTATTATGAAATCTATATGTCTGGATTGTTTATCTATCTATCTATTTTAATATCTATCTATCTATGTATTTAAAACTTAAACTTGCGCTTAACGTGCTCAAAGCGCTTTACATGGGGTTCCTGACCAACACGCAACATGTAGAACGAGACATGACGATAACGCCTGTATTACAATTTTTTCTCCAACACAGACAACGCTGTTAACGGCCAGGTACTCATTTTAGACGTGAGTACGGTGAGAGAATGTGAGTAAAGGGCCTTTTCCAAGGACTCAGCTATTCGCCGAGTGAGGCTCGAACCCAGGACCTTCCGATCCGAAAACGAGTGTCATACCACTAGACCACATAGCCGCACAAGTACTGCTACTTACATCCATACATACTTACTTACTTCCTTACTCCTCGTTGGTGTTTCGTAAACTCATAAGGTCGACAGAATGGGGCGCCATCAGTGACTTCTGTCTTCTGCCAGCTTCCTGACCTCACACCAAGTCCAACCGAAGGATTTCATAATCTCTCTTTCCACCGATCTTCTCAAAGTGTCCAGTGGTCTTCCCTTATTGCCAGTGACTTCTGTCTTCTGCCAGCTTCCTGACCTCACACCAGGTCCAACCGAAGGATTTCATAATCTCTCTTTCCACCGATCTTCTCGAAGTGTCCAGTGGT
Source organism: Berghia stephanieae (assembly GCF_034508935.2). Taxonomy (NCBI): domain Eukaryota; kingdom Metazoa; phylum Mollusca; class Gastropoda; order Nudibranchia; family Aeolidiidae; genus Berghia; species Berghia stephanieae. The sequence continues at coordinate 10,946,444 of NC_088374.1, forward strand.
CTTCCCCTATTGCCAGTGACTTCTGTCTTCTGCCAGCTTCCTGACCTCACACCAGGTCCAACCGAAGGATTTCATAATCTCTCTTTCCACCGATCTTCTCCAAATTTCCAACTGTCTTCCCCTATGCTGGCGTACTCTGGAAAAACCCATATTTTAAAATTTGGCCAGAAAACTCGCCCTGCAAATGTCACGATTTAAATCTGGGCAAAAAAAAAAACAACAAAAACCCCTCAAACCTGGGACCCTTTCCCCCTCACCTACCTTCTCCCACTCTCAATCACCTACCCCCCCCCTCAGCCATCACCTACCCTCCCCCCCCCCCCCATCCCCCATCCTCCACCACTTCAACACCAGCATACTCACACATACTCTCTCTCTCTCACACACACACACACACACACACACACACACTCACACACAATATTATTACCTACCTCCTTCTCACGTCCCCTCGTAATCAAATTGCCTGTGTGAACCCCAACATTTTACAGCACCACAGGGAATCGAACCTGCCAACGTTTTACGGTAATTACCCTAAAAACGCCACGTCATGCAAATACACCATTAACCACTTCACTGCCATAATCTGAGGGGGAAAAACGTATTTAAACATTTTGGCCAGAAAACTCGTCCTTCAAAATTGTGACCCATCGTCTGAAAACGGTATTATGTCGGAACGAACCAGATACTAAAAAGCCGAATTTAATGTTAAACTGGTCAAAAATATGAATTGTTGACAACAGCACCCTAAAATATGGTATCCATTCTCCTCAATAAAACATACAAACTAAACACAAGTATGATTTTTCTGGCTATAAATTCAACTTTCAACATCTGAACCATCCCGACTTAATGCCGTTTTGAGGCGAAGGGTCACAATTATCGATTTTAAATGATCCTCATCTTGGCAACAACAAACAAAAAAACAACCCTCGAACCTGGGACTTAAAGAAAGACTGCGCTAAAGTCCCAGGTTTAAGAGAAAAAAAAATTGTTTTTGCCAAGGCGAGGGTCGTTTAAATAAATTGATATTTGAAGGACGAGTGTTCTGGCCAAATCTTTAAATACGAATTTATTTATTTTTCTCCCAGAAGTACGGTTGCTAACTCGCTAAATGCAAATGAAAATGGGCAGCGCAGGGGGTGGGTCGGGGGGGGGGGGGGTTGGGGGGAGGGGGATGTAGAGGGAGGTCATTCGGTCTTGAATTCTAAAAATAGATCTAACGGGACTTGTTACCAAATACCCACTACTAATAATAAATACCAGCAAAATGAGAGATTTCTGTTAATGTTGGATTCAATATTGAGCTTGTAAATTCAGCTTATATATAAAAATGCAATATCGCCTAACAGGCTTCATGTCTCGTTCTACATGTTTCATGTTGCTGTTGGTGATATACCCTTTGTAAAGCACTTTGAGCACATTTAGTTGATATTGCGCTATATAAAAGCTCTAAAAAATCTCTGATTTGCTAATCTCCTCTTGTCCAGCTTTTAACCCCAAACAAGTCTTTAATACTGATTTTGTTTCAGCCCAGCTGATACCGAGTATATTTCCTGTCGATGAGAGCGTTATTTATATATATATATATAATATATATATATATATATATATATATATATATATATATATATATATAATGCCAGTTATACGTTTTAAATGTTTTAACCAAACAACACCATCCTATCCATCAGATCTTTTGGGTCGTTATGATTCTCCTCGATCCCAAAGATCTAAAAAATCAACTCCTTTGTAAACTTTAAAAAAGCTTGAAAACATTTTCTGATAGGGCATTTTTTCATGTCGCCCCAAATGTGTGGAATTCACTGCCATTAGATGTTAGAAGTAGAGTATTTTCATCTGAGAGGACATTCAAAAAGTGGCTTAAAGCACACCTGATGAATTCTTCTTTGTCTTAATAACGTTATGTGAATGGAACTGTGTGTATGTAAATAGTCCATAATATTTGAGAAGTGCAATTGTTATATTATGCAGCAGAAAATCGTCAGATTCGTTACGATACAACCAACATTTTTCTTATTCAAATTCTTTTGTATATCATAAAATTTAAATAAAATGAACAGTGTGTTGTATGTAGCTAGATCATTTTGCTTTAAAAAAAGTTATACATGGCAAGAACTTACTGCTATTGCGTTTGAGAGATAACAAAAATCTTCTATTTTTATGTTAATTGGGTGTGAAGTTTTGGGGAAAATCCTGAAAATGGCTGGTAAGGAGTGGGTTTAGCGGTAGACCATAATATTTAGTCACCTATCATGAAATGTACGGCAGTTCAAAATTTGGCTAGAAAACTCGTCCTTCAAATACGATGATCCTTATCTTGGGAGAAGAAATAAAAACCACAACTGTCAAACATGACACTTCACATACGTCTCAGGTTTGAGAGTTTTTGCCAAGGTGAAGGTCGTTTTAATCGATCGATATTTGAAGGATGAGTTTTCTGGCCAAAATCTTAAATACGTATTTTAGCTATATTTTCAGAACATGGAGTGATGTAGCTTAAAATTCCGGCCAAAGTACGCCATGTCATCTATTTCCTATTTATTCTATTCCAATATTGGAATTGTGTCAAGAGTTTTGAAAATAATATTACATAATAGATTCTTGATGCCGCCGCCCTTCTTTTATTTGACCTTTGGCATTTCCATTGTATTCCTACTCACGCCATCGGAACACATTAAAAGGAATGAAATGCTACTGATATTGTCATGGTCATGTTTGAACTCTATACTACACCGGAAAATCCCGGACTAGAGAGGGTTTTATTTAATGTTTTTATTGTCAAGATCAGAGTCATTGAAATCGCCCGATGTTCATAGGAAAAATCTGGTCGAAATTTTAAATTCGTCTTTTTTTTTTTAAAAAAAAGAGTATTACAGAATTGGCATTATATAAAATTCGAGATATTGTATATATTTAATTCATCCCTTCCCCTCCCCCTACACATCAACATCATCATTAACATCGGTATCATCGTCATTATCGTCATCATCATCATCATCATCATCATCATCATCATCATCATCATCATCATCATCATCATCATCATCATCATTGTCATCATTACCATCGGCATTATTGCCATAACAACCACACCACCATCATCCCAACCACCAATTCTACCACAACCGTCATCATTCTTACTACCACTACCACCACATCGTCATTCCTACCAGCACTACTTTGGTCGTGCAAACCGTGTTTTTTTATAATTTATATTAAAACTTGAGATAGGTTTTAATCATAACCTCAAAATTACTTATGACTGAAATTCATTACGTTGCGTATTTGGGTTAGTCATCCTACACATTTCAATCTGGGCAGTTGTGTTAG
>NC_088374.1:10957297-10975350 GCF_034508935.2 Berghia stephanieae
CCTTCTCCAAGGACTCAACTATGCGCATACCACTAGACCACATAGCCATACATTATGGCAACCCTGCAACATGCGGGATATGCTGAAGGAAGAAGAAGACGAAGGAACCAGTATTTTGATATCGTGCTTTATGTTCCCCATACTGTCCTGAATGGGTGGGTCACACAATATACAGATGAAGTGAGTAAGTAGGATCAGGAAAGTGCCAGAAGACAACAGATAAGAAAAATTTCGCGGCGGCGATAGGGGCTCGAACCCTCGACCTTACTGTTACGACAACTCCGCATGGACGGGGGAATCGTGACTCTACAGTATGAGCTAGCCACGTCCCCCCCCCCCCCCCCCCCCCCCCCCCCCCCCCCCACACCCAAAAATAAAAGGTCGCTTCTAAATTTAGTCTTATTAGAGCCTTCTCTCCCCGATTACTTTGTGTGTGTGTTGAACCCCTGACCTCAAGTAGTCGGGGATAGAAGGCTCTAATAAGACTAAAGTTAGAAGCGACCTTTTTTTTTTTTTTTTTTTGGTATAATATACAGACGACGACTTGGCCCAGCATGGGACATGGAATTTGGAAACGTAGATAATATATTTTGGCATACATAAATATTGTGGTTGGAAATTATTGATGTTTTCGTTAACTTTCTAATCTTTTGACATGTAAATGAAAACAAAAACGTGGGAAGAGAATTGTTGACATTAAATTGATAGGTAGATGGATGGATGGCTGGATGGATGGATGGATGGGTAGATAATTGATAGATAGACGGTAATAGATTAGATAGATAGATAGATCGATAGATAGATAGATAGATAGATAGATAGATAGATGGATGGGTCGATGGATGGATAGATGGATGTATGGATAGCTGGATAGATGGATAAATAGATAAATGGATAGATAGATAGATAGATAGATAGATAGATAGATAGATAGATAGATAGATAGATAGATAGATAGATAGATAGATAGGTAGGTAGATCGATTGATATAAATAAATAAATATATATATATATATATATATATATATATATATATATATATATGTGTGTGTGTGTGTGTGTGTGTGGTGTGTATACGTATATTATGTATAACTCAAAGCACGAAACACAACTAAATACATACACAAATCTAAATCAAAACACAAAGCTATAACACTCATCAACTACAATTGTTCTCCCCCCTGCCTAAATGTTTAGTCTAATAACACATTATCTCCCCTTTATCACAACAGTCACTTGGCAACGAGGACGCAGGTACTTCCACTTAAAACAACAAATCGCGAGGCATAATTCATATTTTCGTTATAAACGGGTGGAACGAGAGGTTAGTTGTGTGTATGTGGGGTGAGGGGGGGGGGGGGGGGGGGGATATGGGGGCGGGGGTGGGGGGGGGGGGTAGATGAGCAGATCCTTTAATAACTAGATAAGCGGAAAGAATAACAGTTTTGGAATGACAACAGAGAGAATGTTCTAGAAATAATATTATCTGAAATAACATTTGCCTCGTTTTGACATTATTTTTAGATGCAGGTTTCAAATTTTCTGGTATCCACGTCTGAATGAGAAATGATAACTTCAATGTTGTCATTGTAATCATCATCATCATCATCATCATCATCATCATCATCATCATCATCATCATCATCATCATCATCATCGTAATCATCATCATCGTAGTCATCATCATCATCATCATCATCATCATCATCATCATCATCATCACCATCATCATCATCATCATCATCTCGCTTTCGGATCGGAGGGTTCTGGGATCCAGTCTCGCTCGACGCATTGTTGAGTCATTGGAAAATGCTCTTTACTAACATTCTCTCACCGTACTCAGGTGTAAAATAAGTACCTGGTCATTAACAGCTTTGTATCTGTCGCAAAAAAAAATAATATAAAACAGGAATCTTATTTCATTCTACATTTTACGTGTTGTTGAGCACTTTTAATGGATATTGCGCTATATAATAGCTCTTTGGGTTTTTTTCGTAACTGCCCTCACGGTGAAGGAAAGGAGATGGAGCAAGGATGTCAAATGGGAAGCAGATGTTCTGACGTCACTTCTTCCTCGTTTCCGGTTCAAAATTCTTTCGTGCGACGTGCACTTATTTTCAGGTCTGATAACCCAATTCATTATGGGCTCATTGTTGTCATGGAAATCTTTTTTTTTTAATGACGCCATTACAAAAATGTTAAACTAGGCCCCATAAGCGGGTTCGGTTGTCAGACCTGCATGTTTATACACGTCGCACTCGTGCATTGATAGGTCGTTCACCCCTCGTGTCTGTTGTCGGGAACAAAATTGGAAAGCGGCAAATTAACAAATTAGTGAGAGGAGCAGGCACTGGTAGGCGTACGATAAAGATCTGAACAAAGTCTGTGTTTTGGGGAAAAGCAAAAAAAAAAAATGTTTTTAAATTCACGAATAATAAAAAAAAAACATCTCCCCATATATTCAGGCCCTGTTTGGACTGGGAATCGAACCTCAGACCTGCTGATGATCGTAAATCAGAAGATATATGAAATTTGACCTCTAGACGAGGCAGTATGGGGTTGGGTTTTTTTTATGTTTTTGTTTTTGTTTTTTTGCTTTTTTTTTTTTATTTTTTATGTTTTGTTTTGGTTTTTTGTTTGTATTTTTTGTTTTTGTTTTTGTTTTTTTATTTGTTTTGTTTTTTTGTTTTTTTTTTGTTTGTTTTTCTTTTTTTTTTTTTTTTTTGGGGGGGTGGGCGGGGGGTGGGTACAGGCACTGGTAGGTGTAATATAAAGATCTGGGAAAGTCATGTTTTTGTGAAAAGCAAATTTTTAAAATATTTTTTTTAGATACACGAATAATATTAAAAAACCATTTAATCATGAGATCTGAGGGTCGGTGCCCCGTCGAGACAGGCTGGGATTTTTGTTTGTTTGTTTGTGTATTTGTTTGTGTTTGGTTTGGGTTTTTTTTTCTTGTTTTTGTTTGTTTGTTGTTTTTTTTATTTGTTTGTGGGGGATTTGTTCTTTTTTGTTTTGTTTTGGGGGTTTTTTTCTTGTATTTTCCTCTCCGCTTCGTCTGGCCTTGTTTCATAAATCTTCAAAATTTATCTTTTATATAGCGCAATATAATATCCCCAAACGTGCTCAAAGCGCTTTACAAATGATGGTCCCTGACCAGAAACACGTAACATGTAGAACGAGACATAATGCCTGTTAGGCGATTTTACATATTTTTTTCCGACAAAGACAACGCTGTTGACGGCCTGGTACTGAATACAGTGAGAGAATGTGAGTAAAGAAAGAACCTTTTCAAAGGACTCAACTATGCGCCAACCGAGCAAGGCTCGAACCCAGGACCTTCCGATCCGAAGGCGAGTGTCATACTACAAGACCACCTAGCCGCACATACACACTTTTTCAGGTTTCCAACAAAATTTGAGTAAGAAATGAACTAAACAGATTGATTAAAATAGATAACGAGACAAACGGATGAAAGCACATAGATAGTATGCGCTTGGCTAAGAAGCTCACAACATTGCCATCCGGATGTATAACGGACCAACACACTCTGTGTAACTATGAACTTTTATAGTCTGGTTAATACAGTTTAGTGAGAACAACTCACAAACGCGGATGGCAAAAAACAATAACAAAGGCATGTGTGACGTCATCTTCATTCTATCTATTGTCTGATTAATACAGCTTAGTGAGAATTACTCATAAACGTGGATGGCAAAAACCAATAACAAAAAACCTGAGTGGCGTCATCTTCGTTCTATTTATATACAAGTGGGAATAACTCACAATAATTAAAAATGATATGCTCTATCTTAACAATATATTTATAATAGGTTAAAGTGAATGACATAATCACTCGGTTGGTGAAAAGGTTTGAACTGAGATATTGCCAAGTTTAGTTAGAAGGTCAATTCTTATCAAAAGATTGAGTTCTTGTCATAAATGATTAAATCAACCCTTTTGTACATCTTCGGAGAAATATCAAAGCTTAATTTCACTTCTAAATATTTTTACAGCTTGTCGAGTTGTAAAAGCATGAAATTTTAGAAAAGTTGCTGGATACCTTTCCCATACATCTGACCATAACTTCATGAAAAATCACCCGATTTACTTCAAATAAAGGGGAGTATATTCTTTCAGAAAATACACCAAAAAAGGCAAATCTAAATTTTTCACCTCCCAACTGATTATGTCATGCACTGACACAAATAATATACAAGTGGGAATAACTCGATTATCAAAAATGGTATGCTCTATATTAATAATATCTGTATATTATAATTGTATAGATAGTATGCGCTTGGCTAAGAAGTTCACAACATTGCCATCCGGAAGTATAACGGACCAACACACAAACTATATGTAATCATGAACGCTTTTAGTCTGGATAAGACCGTTTAGTGAGTATTACTCCTAAACGCGGATGGCAAAAAACAATAACAGAGACCAGAGTGACGTCAACTTCATTCTATCTATATATGATTAACAATGAGCACGAAATTTTTGACTATCGAGAGTTATCCCCACTTAGCTCAGCTGTTCGAAACTAACGAGGCATAAAAGATAAAAAGATAAAATCGACTTTTTTTTCATTTTTCTTTTTCCCCCTCTTATTTTACTCAAAATACCGCTCTCACATGCTACCTGTGGCAGTTGGTTCCACACCATTATATAATTAACCATCTTTATAACTTCCTATAATATAGATAGTATGAAGTTAACGTTACTCAGGCCTTATTTATTTATTTATTTTTTTTTTTTTGCCATCCGCGTTTGTGAGTAATTCATACTAACCTGTATTAACCAGACTATAAACTTTCAAAGTTACACAGTTTTGTGTGTTGGTCCGTTATACTTCCGGATGGCAATGTTGTGAGCTTCTTTGCCAAGCGCATACTATCTATATGGTAGTCACACTCCCGTCATCTCTATGCTATGCGTGTATGAAATATACTCACAACATCCGCCCGCCATAAACAACTGAGTTTTAAAATTGAGCTTTTTATACTCAGCTTGAATTTGAGCTTTTATATAGCGCAATATCCACTAAACGTGCTCAAATCGCTATACAAGGGGTCCATGGCCAACAGCAACATGTAAGACGGGAAATGACGCCTGTTTGGCGATAGTACAATTTTTTCGGACAGAGGGCCAGGTACTCATTTCACACGATGAGAGAATGTGAGTAAAGAGCCTTTTCCAAGGACTCGACTATGCGCCGAGAGCGGCTCGAACCCAGGACCTTCCGATCCGAAAGCGAGTTCATACCACGAGGCCACAAAATTATATGTAACTTTTAACGTTTACATTTAGGTATAATACTGACAACATCCGCCAGCCAATTTAAATATACCAACACACATTAATGTGTGTAATATTTATTGTTTATAGTCTGCTTGATATGAATTAGTGAGAACTAATCACTAACAGCTGTAATAATAATAGGAAGAAGAAGAAGAAGAAGAAGAAGACAGAGCTGAGTGACGTCAACATCGTTCCTTCTATTATCGTGAGTTTGTCTGTTAGTCTAAAATCACATGCGACAACTTGAATAATGATGATGATGATGACGATGATAATGATGATGATGATGATGATGTTGATGATGATGATGGCGACGACGACGACGACGACGACGATGATGATGATGATGATGATGACGACGACGATGATGATGATGATGATGATGATGATGATGATGATGATGATGATGATGATGATGACGACGACGACGATGACGACGACGACGATGATGATGATGATGATGATGATGATGATGATGATGATGATGACGACGACGACGACGACGATGATGATGATGATGATGATGACGACGACGATGATGATGATGATGATGATGATGACGACGACGACGACGACGATGATGATGATGATGGCTATTGATTTCAAGATAACAAGATATAAAATCGGTGGTACATGACCCGGCCATGAAATATTACTGTGTGTAATACGACTCGTGCCAATTGTCACGGAATACAACTCGTGGGTTTTCACGACACGGCCGTTAACTCTTTACTGGCCGGGTTCAATCGTAGTCATCGGTAACTTATAGATAGTATGCAGATGACGTCACTCAGGTCTTTGTTATTGTTTTTTGCCACCCGCGTTTATGAGTTATGCTCACTAAACTTTAGATAGTATGCAGATGACGTCACACAGGCCTTTGTTATTGTTTTTGCCATCCGCGTTTGTGAGTTGTTCTCACTAAACTGTATTAACCAGACTATAAAAGTTTATGGTTACACAGAGTTTGTGTGTTGGTCCGTCATACTTCCGGATGGCAATGTTGTGAACTCCTTGGCCAAGCGCATTCTATCTATATTAAACCGAATATAAACGTTCATGGATACACACAGTTTTCTGTCTTGGTCCGTTATACTTCGGGATGGCAATGTTATGAGCTTCTTAGACAAGCGCATACTTTCTAGAACCGTAGCCATCGTTAACATATAGATAGTATGAAGAAGATCTCTGTAACTCTATTTTCATAGCAATACCAAAGAAAGCAGGTGCAGTCAGATGCGAAAATTTTAGAACTATAAGTTTAATAAGCCACATCAACAAAATACTGTTGCGTATAATTATCAACAGGCTAAGGAATAAGATTAACCCGAAATCGCAGAAGAACAATATGGATTCCAACCTGACAGAGGGACAAGGAACGCAATATACCTCCTCCGTGTTTTAAGTGAAAGAGCTATACAGGTTCAGACCCCACTATACCTCTGTTTTGTCGACTACAAAAAAGCTTTTGATAGAGTACGCCACGAAGAAATACTAAAACAACTGCACTCCATTGGCGCTGATGAGAAAGACCTCAGACTCATGCAAACATTATACTACACCCAGCAGGCATCTATCAAAATCGGAAACTCTACAGGAAATTCCATTCCTATTAAGAAAGGAGTCCGTCAAGGGTGTGTTGCCTCACCAGATCTGTTTAATCTATACCAAGAAACAATCATGAGGGGCATAAATAATATGGAGGGAATAAAAGTGGGAGGTCACAACATAAATAATATAAGATACGCAGACGATACGGTACTCATTGCAACATCAGAAACCCAACTTCAAAAGATTGTTGACAAAGTGGTAGTAGATAGTGAAGCCAAGGGAATGGAAGTGAATATCACCAAAACGGAATGCATGGTAATACAGAAAAAACCCGAAAACAACAACACCTGCAATATAACGATTCACAGCGAGCAACTTACCAACGTAGAAAGTTTTAAATACCTAGGTTCAATAGTGACAACAGATGGAAGATGTAACTGAGACATACGAGCAAGAATAGCTCAAGCCAAACAGGCCTTCATGGACCTGGGAAACATTTTGAAAAACAAACAGATGTCGTTCGGGATTAGATTCCGAGTCTTGAAGTGCTACGTGTGGCCAATCTTGTTATACGGATGCGAAAGCTGGACTACAAATGCAGAAACACAAAAGAACATTGAAGCTTTTGAAATGTGGTGCTTGAGAAGGATGCAGAGAATACCGTATACTGCACACAAAACGAACGAAGAAGTGCTAAAACAAACATACCAACAAAGGAAACTAATGCCCTTAATAGTGGATCGACAACTATCTTTTTTCGGACACATAGTAAGGAAAGATAAGAATGAATACCTGGCAAGTTGTGGAAAAATATCTGGTAAACGCGCCCGGGGGAGACAAAGAAAAACACTCATAGACCAACTGAAGGGCTTCACCAGCCTAACAATCCAAGAGCTGTTTGAAAAGGCAAGAGACAGGGAGGAATGGAGAGAGATAATTCATGCAGTATCCGAAGCCTGGACCAGGCATGGAACCTAGAAAGAAAGAAGTATGCGTTTGGCTAAGACAGAAGCTCACAACATTGCCATCCGGAAGTATAACGGACCAACACACAAAAGTATGTGTAACCTTGAACGTTTATAGTCTAGTTAATAGATAGTATGCAGATGAAGTCACTCAGGCCTTTGTTATTGTTTTTGCCATCCGCGTTTGTGAGTTGTTCTCACTAAACTGTATTAACCAGACTATAAAAGTTCATGGCTACACAGAGTTTGTGTGTTGGTCCGTTCTACTTCCGGATGGCAATGTTGTGAACTCCTTGGCCAAGCGCATTCTATCTATACAGTTTAGTGAGAATTACTCATAAACGCGGATGGCAAAAACAATAACAAAGACGCCAGTGACATCAACTTCATACTATCTATAGATAGTATGCGCTTGGCGAAGAAGCTCATAACATTGCCATCCTGAAGTGTAACGGACCAACACACAAAACTGTGTGTATCCATGAACGTTCATAGTCAGGTTAATACAGTTCAGTGAGCATTACTCATAAACGTGGATGGCAAAAAACAATAACAAAGACCTGATTGACGTCATCTTTGAACTATCTATAGCTTGACACTGACGAAAAAATAACGTCAAAAGAAAACAAATCATGAGTTGTATTCAGTAGTTCAACCAATGGTAGCTAGGACGAGAGACGCATGCGCACAACCAACATGACGTTCTCTCTCTAATAACTTTTCCGCCGGTGACGTCACAGACTATGGGTGACGTCCAATCAACGGACGCTACTCTTCCGCTAATCTCATTCCCTCCCATTTTCGCCACGAAAGGGTTAGGATAAGAATGCCAACGTGCTGTCACTGTTGGGTTTTTTTGTTTTATTGGTTTGTCTGTTTGTTTGTTTTGTTTTGTTTTGTTTCGTTGTTTTTTTATGTGCTATCTTGGGTGGTAATCAACGGGGAGGGGAAGCTTTAATTTATTGAAGAATCGTTCTCAGTGAACCTTATCAACGGTTATTTTGAATGTGTGTGTGTGTGTGTGTGTGTGTGTGTGTTTGTGTGTGTGTGGGGGTGGGGGGTGGGATGTGGGTGTGTCTGTGTTTGTGTATGTGGATGTGTTTGTGTGTTTATGTTTGTGTGTGTGTGGGGGGGGGGGTGGGAGGGGTGTTTGTGTGTGTGTGTGTGCGTGTGTGTTTGTGTGTGTTTTTGAGTGTTGGATTCTGAGTTTAAAATGTGACCGGTCGTTTCAGTTCGGTGCTATAATTTGTGCGGCTATGCGGTCGAGTGGTATGACACTCGCTTTCGGATCGGAAAGTCCTGGGTTCGAGTCCCGCTCTGAGCGGCGCATAGTTGAGTCCTTGAAAAATGCTCTTTACTCACATTCTCACACCGTATTATTATTCAGGTGTAAAATGTGTACCTGGTGGTAGACAGTGTAAGCTGTGAGTATTTTATATAAACGCATAGCATCAATATACACACTGCTCGTAAATCTGATCAACTTTGATTTTCTTCTCTATTTTTTTTTCGAGTTTAAGCAACGTGCTCACATAGGCACATCTGACATCCGAACCCAAATCCGAACCCAATTGGATTCAATAGTATGTTGTCACGTCGCCCAGTAACGGCGGCCATCTTTGTTCTAAACAAAGAAAATCATTACTTTTTATTCTTCATGCTGGCTAGAGCTTTTCATATGCCTTGTGATCAGAATGTGTAAAAGTCAAAACATGATCAAATTTATGTTTTTTTTTTCTCTGGATACGCTTTTATGTTGGTCGGAGAAAGATTTCATAAGGGCGTCCGCCATTGTTCCGATAGTTTAGAGCCAGTGTTACTAAGTTACCATGCGTCATTACGAGAGAAGTGACGTCATGACTGTTGAAGCGTATTATGGGCCTAGTATTCGGAAATTACCCTTGAACATACTGGCAAATAACAATACATACTATAGATAGATCGAAGATGACGTCACTCGGGTCTTTGTTATTGTATTTTGCCATCCGCGTTTATGTTATTCTATAAAAGTTCAAGGTTACACAGAGTTTTGTGTGTTGGTCCTTTATACTTCCGGATGGCAATGTTGTGAGTTTCTTAGCCAAGCTCATACTATCTATAGAGATAGAACGAAGTTGACGTCGTTCAGGTCTTTTTTATTGTTTTTCGTTTGTTTTTCGTTTTGTTTTCTTGCCATCCACGTTTATGAGTAATTCTCACTAAACTGTAGTAACCAGACTATAAACGTTCAAGGTTACACATAGTTTTGTATTCCCTACCCCTATCACGCTCCTTGTCACCCCCCCCCCCTCACTCCCCCTGAACCCCCCCCCCCCCACCCCCACGTTTAGTGCATACATATTGCGCTATATAAAAGCTCAATTTACTTTTATTATAAAATGACAAGTCTATATTATGTCGGAAAATAATTAGATCGATATTTGAAAAAAAATATATTCTAATTTCTGCCCAAACTATTTTTAAAAAGTGATGTTTTATCGATATAAAACAACATGAATATCAATATGAATAAATTCGAGCCGCAAGCAAAGAAAATAACCTTAATGAACTCAAGCCAAGAAAACTAGCTGGTCTTGTCGGGTCATATCGAAAACAAACAGGGCTAATTAACCCACAGATCGATATCTTATTAAAATATCGATTTTTTTTCTGTGTGTGAGTATGTGTGTGTGTGTGTGTGTGTGTGTTTGTGTGTGTGGGGGGGGGGGTGTGGGTGTGTTCAAAAAGTCCTGAGGTGCGTAGAACAAAATAGAATTTATCAGCCAGTTGACTCTCGTGGTCTGTTAAGACACGTATTTAAAAATTTGGCCAGAAAACTCTTCCTTCATATATCGATCGATTTAAATAACCTTCATCTTGGCAAAAAAAAAAAAAAATCTCAAACCTGGGACTCCGCGAGATTCCATGTTTTAGAGTATTTGACAAGACGAGGGTCATTTAAATCGATCGTTTTTTGGCAAAATTTTAAATACGTCTTTTTCGAGAGTGTCGGTAGTTAGCTGGTTAAAAATTCGTGTTTGGATAGAATAATAATAATAATAATAATAATAGAGAGAGAAATTTATGAAAGGTAACAAAAGGTTGTCATGTCAAGCACAGAATCCAAACGGCAAACCGCCAGACTTTCGGCATGCTGAAATATTTTTTTTTAATTTTTTTTTTTTTTTTTTGGGCGGGGGGGGGGGGGGGGGGAATCAAAATTAATTATGAGAAAGACTAAACTGAAAATATACAAAATTAATGTCTTAACTCTCTCATTACGGGCCATTTTCCGGATTTTCCCCAAAACGTCACACCTAACAAAAATAGATTTGATTTTATTCAAACCCAAAAGCTGTTAGTTCTTGCTATAGATAGTATGCGCTTGGCCAAGGAGTTCACAACATTGCCATCCGGAAGTATAACGGACCAACACACAAACTCTGTGTAACCATGAACTTTTATAGTCCGGTTAATACAGTTTAGTGAGAACAACTCACAAACGCGGATGGCAAAAACAATAACAAAGGCCTGTGTGACGTCATCTGCATACTATCTATACATATTTACGCTATTCGTCTGTTTTTATGTATGTGTGTTTGTATTTATTTTTTTTTTGGGGGGGGGGGGGGTTTGTCTTTTTTTTGTTTTTTTCTTTTCATTTATTTACTTTTTTGGGTGGTGGGGGGGGGGGGGGGGGGGGGGTTATGTTTTGACAAATAACAATAGCTAGGTACACATATTTCCAGGTCCGATAACCGAACGCAATTATGGGCCTGTTTTACCATTGTTGTAACGGACAATTCTTTGAGTACTTTTGAGAGCGTTACCATTACGACCATGAGACCATAACAATGTACGCAATCAGACCTGCAAATAAGTGCACGTCTGATAATAGGATTTCTCATAATTCTTTTTGGTATAATAAAGACAATATGCTCTTCCGCCACGACATCATAAGATATCGTCGTCTTGGCATTCCAAGAAGGAATATTATAGATAGATAATTCATAAAACAAGATGTCTGATGTCAACAGGAATCACGCGTTCAAAGCATGATTCAACGATTAAGTACTTACTAAGAAATTATAGGGTTTTCCAATGAGAGGGCTGGGATAATATACCATTCTTATACTCTTGCCATTTGGAATAATCTTCAACAGTCGCAACGTCACTTCCTTCCTAATCACGCATGGTAACTTAGTAACACTGGCTCTAAACTATCGGAACAATGGCGGACGCCGGTATGAAATATTTCTCCGGCGAGCATAAAAGCGTATCCAGAGGGGGAAAAAAACCCATAAATTCGATCATGTTTTGACTTTTACACATTCTGATCACAAGATACATGAAAAGTTCTAGCCAGCATGAAGAATAAAAAGTAATGATTTTCTTTGTTTAGAACCAAGATGGTCGCCGTTGCCGGGCGGCTTGACATCAGACTATTGAATACAATTCCGGACGTGTTGCCAACCACTGCAGGAGCTTGCAAGTGCGCGTTGGGAACAAAGTTCGAATTCCAAAACACAAGAGTGTAAGAAATCGTTTATTCCACCCCTCAATCGATTCTGATTTCGTCATCTGTGAGTAAAAGACATTTTCAAAAATATTTAAATGATACTTATTTTTTTTCAAAAAATCTAATTTTAGTGAAATTTTGAAATTTAACGTTTGATAATCTGACGTCACAAATTATTACGCGTTACTATTTAGGGAGAGGGGTGGAATGATATCTAGTTCTGAGTCGATCTTAGGGTTATGTTATACCAAAGGCAACCGTTTTCCATTATTCATTCATTATTCATATGAATTTGATTCAGGTCTTACAGGAAAGAGGAGGAGATGGCTTTGTAGTTGGGGTGTGTGCATTTGCATGTGTTTGTGTGTGTGTGTGTGTGTGTGTGTGTGTGTGTGTGTGTGTGTGTGTTGTGTTGTGTTTAATGTCGTGAGTGGGGGTGTTTTGGTGTGTGTTTTTGTGTGTGCGTGTGTTTAATGTCGTGAGTGGGGGGAGGGGTGTTTTCGTGTACGTGTGTGTGTGTGTGTTTGTGTGCGTGCGTTTAATGTCGTGAGTGGGGGGGGGGGGGGGGGGGGTTGGTGTTTTGGTGGACGTGTGTGTGTGTGAGTGTGAGTGAGTACTTCATTTGGGTAATAATAAAATTAGTGAGTAACTCCAACGGCTCATTTCAATAGCAAATCAATCTGACTGTCACCTTGGTATGGAGATGAAGAATGCATACAAGACAAGATAGCATGTGGGGGTAACGTGAAGAGATAGTATTCGGAAATTAGCCGTGAACACACCGGCATAAAACAATAGATAGTATGCGCTTGGCTAAGAAGCTCATTACATTGCCATCCGGAAGTATGAAAACGGTTGCCAACATGCCTTCACGCGATTGCTAGAGTTCACAACGTGACTTTTTAATCTATGTTTGTTTTTTTTTTGTTTGTTGTTTTGTTTTGTTTTTTTTTTTTTTTTGTTTTTTTTTTTTGTTTTTTTTTTTTTTTTTTTTTTTTTTTTTTTTTTTGTTTTTTTTTTGTTTTGTTTTTTTTTTGTTTTTTTGTTTTGTTTTGTTTTTGTTTTTGTTTTTTTTTTTTTGTTTTGTTTTTTTTTTTTTTTTTTTTTGTTTTGTTTTGTTTTTGTTTTGTTTTTTTTTTTGTTTTTTTTTTTAATTAGTATTATGTGCAGAGTTTTAGCAAGTTTAAAATGTAAAACACTACAAACTGTGGAGTGATCCTCGACAATATTGGAGGTTTCCACAAGACGAAGAAGAAGAAGAAGAAGAAGAAGAAGTATAACGGACCAACACACAAAACTGTGTGTATCCATGAACATTTATAGTCGGGTTAATACAGTTCAGTGAGCATTACTCATCATAAACGCGGATGGCAAAAACAATAACAAAGACCTGAGTGACGTCAACTAAGAACTATCTTTACACACTATAGATAGTATGCGCTTGGCTAAGAAGCTCACAACATTGCCATCCGGAAGTATGACGGACCAACACAGAAAACTGTGTGTAACTATGAACTTTTATAGTCTGGATAATACAGTTTAGTGAGAACAACTCACAAACGCGGATGGCAAAAACAATAACAAAGGCCTGAGTGACGTCATCTGCATACTATCTATAGATGGAATGCGCTTGGCTTAGAAGCTCATAACATTGTCATCCGGAAGTATAACGGACCAACACACAAAACTGTGTGTATCCATGAACTTTTATAGTCGGGTTAATACAGTTCAGTGAGCATTACTCATAAACACGGATGGCTAAAACAATAACAAAGACCCGAGTGACGTCAACTAAGAACTATTTATAGAACAAAGTTGAAGTCATCCATGTCTTTTGTTATTGTTTTTGTATGTTTAGTTGTTTTTTTTCGGGCTTTTTTTTTTTTTTGTTTTTCTTTTGTTTTTTTTTTTGTTTTTTGTTCGTTTTTCTTTTGTTTTTTTTTTTGTTCGTTTTTCTTTTGTTTTTTTTTTTTTGTTCGTTTTTCTTTTGTTTTTTTTTTTTGTTCGTTTTTCTTTTGTTTTTTTTTTTTTTGTTCGTTTTTCTTTTGTTTTTTTTTTTTTTTTTTGTTCGTTTTTCTTTTGTTTTTTTTTTTGTTCGTTTTTCTTTTGTTTTTTTTTTTGTTTTTTTTTTTTGTTTTTTTTTTTTTTGTTTTTTTTTTTTTGTTTTTTTTTTTTTGTTCGTTTTTTTCTTTTGTTTTTTTTTTTTTTTTGTTCGTTTTTTTTTGTTTTTTTTTTTTTTTGTTTGTTCGTTTTTCTTTTGTTTTTTTTGTTTGTTCGTTTTTCTTTTGTTTTTTTTTTTTGTTCGTTTTTCTTTTGTTTTTTTTTGTTCGTTTTTCTTTTGTTTTGTTTTTTTTTTTTTTTTTTTTTTTTTTTTTTTTGGGGGGGGGTGGGGGGGTGTTTTTTTTTTTTTTTTGCCATCCATGTTTCTAAGTAATTCTCACTCAACTGTATTATTAACCAGATTATTAACTATCAAGGTTACTTTTTGCTTTTTTCGAGTGACTTTTGATACTGTGCGCATGGTTAAAAAACTCACAACATTGCCATCCGGAAATAGAACGAACCAACAGACAAAACGACGTGTAACCATGAACTTTTATAGTCGGGGTAATACAGTTTAGTGAGCATCACTCACAAACGCGGATGGCAAAATACAGTAATTCTCACTCAGCTGTATTATCCAGACTATAAACGACCATGGTTACACACAATTGTGTGTGTTGGTCCTATATACTTCCGGATGGCAATGTTGTGAGTTTCTTAGCCAAGTGCATACTTAGTAGACACAACATTCTATCAACCTGACAATAAACACATAGTTTTGTTTATGTGTTGGTTTATCAGATCAGACTGGCGGATGTTGTGAATATTTTATTTAGACGAATAGCATCATTAAGGCCGGCTGGATGGCTCAGCTGGCGTGCTTGTAATGAAGGCGGCTTCAGTGTGACACCATTTCCCACCTGTGCGGACGTATCACCTTGGACTGGTCAGCAGGGAACTTGACCAGTTATAAGAATTAGTACGACCTTTACCTTTAGTATTATCGACTCTCAGCGGGCCTTGTTATTTAACCCCATGCAAATTTGTCAATTTAAAATTGAATAACAGTGTAAAAGTACGGATGTGTTACACACACACACACACACACACACACACACACAAACACACACATATATATATATATATATATATATATATATATATATATATATATTTATGAGTGTTGGTGGGTACTTGTAGGTACGAAAGTGCTCGATAATGGTGGTTAGAGCTAATATAGATAGAATGCGCTTGGCCAAGGAGTTCACAACATTGCCATCCGGAAGTATAACAGACCAACACACAAACTCTGTGTAACCATGAACTTTTATAGTCTGGTTAATACAGTTTAGTGAGAACAACTCACAAACGCGGATGGCAAAAACAATAACAAAGGCCTGAGTGACGTCATCTGCATACTATCAATATAATGTAAATTTTTACTCACATTTTTTGCCGAGACGACTCGTTTCTGTGTATTTCTCACACTTCTTTAGTCGGCATAATCCATTTTGTCATGTCCGTAGTTTTCTACGGACATGACAAAATGGATTATGCCGACTGAAGAAGTGTGAGAAATACACAGAAACGAGTCGTCTCGGCAAAAAATGTGAGTGAAAATTTACATTATATATATATATATATATATATATATATATATATATATATATATATATATATATATATATATATATATATATAAACATTTGAAATATAATTAAGATAGTTTGACTTCTACAACGTTGTTATCGAGCGTTGCTCTCATCAGGAAGTGGAAGTGAAAGTAGATTGTTTTGTTTTCGTATTTTTATAGATTCGTGTTTATGGAGGTTCGTAATTACATAAAAGGTGTTTGTTTCTGTGTCTGCATGAGGAAGTTAGTTCGTTTCTTCTGTTGAGTGTTGCTATGTTCGGTTTAGTGATGATGAAGAATTTTTCTTCCAAGCAGAGGTTGCAAATCTTAGAAGTGGGGGAGTACGACACATGGAAAATCATCTCCAGAGCACAGTCGTACTCCCCCTCTTCTAAGATTTGCAATCTCTGCTTGGAAGAAAAATTCTTCATCATCACTAAACCGAACATAGCAACACTCAACAGAAGAAACGAACTAACTTCCTCATGCAGACACCGAAACAAACACCTTTTATGTAATTACGAACCTCCATAAACACGAATCTATAAAAATACGAAAACACAACAATCTACTTTCACTTCCACTTCCTGATGAGAGCAACGCTCGATAACAACGTTGTAGAAGTCAAACTATCTTAATTATATTTCAAATGTTTATAAATAGCTCATTTTATACCAAAGTTGAGCACTATTATTTCATGGTTTTTGTTTTATAATTTATATATATATATATATATATATATATATATATATATATATATATATATATATATATATATATATATATGAGTGTTAAAGGGTACTTGTAGGTACGAGAGTGCTCGGTAATGTTGGTTAGAGAATATAAAAATAAATAAGTTCACTTACGTTTTTTGTGCTGTTACAATGGGAGCGATCTATATTCATGTTTTCGTCCAACCAGGTCATCAATCACATGATTTGTTGCTCTCCAACGATTGGATATTTCTTTTAAAATGTAAACACGCTGCTTTGTTTATGAAAGCTATAAACATACCCATGTGTCAAACTGAATAAAATAACCAATCGTGATGTTAGATATTTCGAAAGCTGTGAGCACTTTTCACTATGTGCGTCACTTTGAGCACATGGAAAGTTAATATAGATCGCTCCCATTGTATCGGCAAAAATTACGTGAATGACCTTATTATATATATATATATATATAATATATATATATATATATATATATATATAATATATATATATAATATATATAAATGGTAGAAGGGCGTTCACTGGTACCACATCGAGTGCTCGACAGTTTCTTGGAGCGAATTATTTATTTATTCTCACCTTGTTCTGTTACAGTCTCCGGCAACGTTGTTTCATCATGTTGGAATCTTCAGGGCGGTTCTTTAAAAGTCTTAGTGTATGGGAGTAATGTTGTGTTCTGTCAGTTGTCGCCAAGAGAGAGAGAGAGAGAGAGAGAGAGAGAGAGAGAGAGAGAGAGAGAGAGAGAGACAGAGAGAGAGAGAGAACGAAGTTGACATCATTCAGGTTTTTGTTATTGTTTTTAGCCATCCATTTTATGAGTAGTTCTCACTAAACTGTATTAATAAATCAGCCTATAAACGTTCAAGGTTACACATAGTTTTGTGGGTTTGTCCGTTATTTCCAGTAGGCGAATGTTGTGAACATTTTGGCTAAGCGCAAATCATATGTGAATAAAAGAGTAAATATATATTTATATATTGATATACATATAATATATTCACTGCCTGATGAGAGCGAATCCTCGAATCAGTATCGTAGACATTGATCATAATTATATGAGAGAGAGAGAGAGAGAGAGAGAGAGAGAGAGAGAGAGAGAGAGAGAGAGAACACAGAATAAAGGAGGTTTTATAAATTAAGATTCGTGATATAGGGACGATCTATATTATTTTTACATGTGCTCGAGGCATTGGTCACATTGCATAAACAAAGCAGCGTGTTTACATTTATTAAGAAATATCCAATCATGGCACAGTTAACAAATCACGTGATCGATATGACTGGGTTGGACGTAAACATGAATACGGATCTCTCACCCCCCCCAC
>NC_088374.1:10975450-10990450 GCF_034508935.2 Berghia stephanieae
CAACATGAAGAATAAAAAGTACCAATTTTCTATGTTTAGAACCACGCTGCTCGCCGTTGCTGGGCAACGTGACATCAGACTGTTGAATGCAATTCTCAATGATGATAATTTAAGACCAACAATAACAGACTGTCACCACAAAAATTGCTATCACTATGAAAATGGCTGCTACTTTTATAGCCTTCAAATACATCCTGTTTCTCTTGAATGCAATTCTCAACGATAATAATTTAAGACCTACTAGAAGAGGAATGTCACCACAAAACTACAGTACTCTGGTTAAAAACTCATAATATTTGAAATTTGGCCAGAAAACTCGTCCTTCAAATATCGATCGATTTAAATGACCTCATCTTGGCAAAAACTCTCAAACCTGGGACTTCGCGAATTTTTCGCGAAGTCCCAGGTTTGAGAATTTTTGCCAAGATGAGGGTCATTTAAATCGATCGATATTTGAAGGACGAGTTTTCTGGCCAAATTTTCAAATATGTGTTTGTTTTCGAGAGTACGTCAGAAAAATCGTTATCACTGTTAAAATGGCGGATTCTTTGAAATTTACGAGTTTTATCTTTCAGTTCATCGGCAATTCTCTCGTTTCCAGCCATTTTCAGGATTTTCCCCCAAACTTCACACCAAACTAACACAAAAATTGATAATAATAATAATAATAATAATAATAATAATAATAATAATAATAATAATAATAATAATAATAATAATAATAATAATAATAATAATAATAATAATCCCCCCCACCCATTACAACGCAGCTAAAATAGACGTCAACAGTCGTGACGTCACTTCCCTCGTAATGACGCATTGTAACCTAGTAACTGGTTCTAAACTGTCGGAACAATGGCGGACGCCCTTATGAAATACTTCTCCGACGAGCATAAAAGTGTATCCAGAGGAGAAAAAAACATTATAAATCTGAATATATTTTGACTTTTATACATTCTGATCACACGACATGTGAAAAAGTTCTAGCCAGCATGAAGAATAAAAAGTACCGATTTTCATTGTTTACAACCAAGCTGCTCGTTGCTGGGCGGACGTGACATCAGACTATTGAATCCTATATTTGGGTTAGTAATAAAACCGTTACTAGAGATATGGAAAATGTTTTTTCTCAAACAAATGAGTACAATTAATGATAATATCGATACTAATTACTAATGGCCTATTCAAAATACCACCGAGTACAATAAATGATAATATCGATACTTATTACTAATGGCCTATTCAAAATACCACCGAGTACAATAAATGATATTATCGATACTAATTACTAATGGCCTATTCAAAATACCTACGAGTACAATAAATGATATTATCGATACTAATTACTAATGGCCTATTCAAAATACCACCGAGTACAATTAATGATAATATCGATACTAATTACTAATGGCCTATTCAAAATACCACCGAGTACAATAAATGATAATATCGATACTAATTACTAATGGCCTATTCAAAATACCACCGAGTACAATAAATGATAATATCGATACTAATTACTAATGGCCTATTCAAAATACCACCGAGTACAATTAATGATAATATCGATACTAATTACTAATGGCCTATTCAAAATACCTACGAGTACAATTAATGATTATATCGATACTAATTACTAATGGCCTATTCAAAATACCACCGAGTACAATAAATGATAATATCGATACTAATTACTAATGGCCTATTCAAAATACCACCGAGTACAATTAATGATAATATCGATACTAATTACTAATGGCCTATTCAAAATACCACCGAGTACAATAAATGATAATATCGATACTAATTACTAATGGCCTATTCAAAATACCACCGAGTACAATAAATGATAATATCGATACTAATTACTAATGGCCTATTCAAAATACCACGAGTACAATAAATGATAATATCGATACTAATTACTAATGGCCTATTCAAAATACCACCGAGTACAATAAATGATAATATCGATACTAATTACTAATGGCCTATTCAAAATACCACCGAGTACAATAAATGATAATATCGATACTAATTACTAATGGCCTATTCAAAATACCACCGAGTACAATAAATGATAATATCGATACTAATTACTAATGGCCTATTCAAAATACCTACGAGTACAATAAATGATAATATCGATACTAATTACTAATGGCCTATTCAAAATACCACCGAGTACAATAAATGATAATATCGATACTAATTACTAATGGCCTATTCAAAATACCACCGAGTACAATAAATGATAATATCGATACTTATTACTAATGGCCTATTCAAAATACCACCGAGTCGGAAATCGATACCGGAGAGTCTCGACGAAAATAATTTTGTCTTCGACAAATTTTAAGTACCTTGGAAGGAAATATTGATTAACCCGTTACCTGTCGTAGTCTGGAAAGACGCGGGTTTGAATAAATTAATTTGGCCAGAAAACTCATCCTTCAAATATCGATCGATTTAAAGGACCCTCATCTTGGCAAAAGCTCTCAAACTTTGGGTTCTGGCGAAGTCTTCCTTAAAGTCCTAGGTTTGAGATTTTTTCTTTATTTTTGCCAAGATGAGGGTCATTTAAACCGATTGATATTTGAAGGATGAGTTTTCTAGCCAAATTTTGAAATACGTGATTTTCCAGAGATCGACGTTTAAGTGGTTAAATTTAGATCCTTCAGACCAAAATAAAACACGCATTTATTTGTTGAATTTTTATGTTCGCATTCAATTGTATCTGTTAAGTTATTCCACCCCCTCAGTAACGCGTAATGATATCAAGTTTAAAATAAAACCTTCAGTAAATGATGCTGCTCGAAGCTCGAAGAAATAAATATGACCCACCGTATCAAAGCGGTATTATGTCGGGATCCACTCGGTAAGGGATATTGAATTCATAGCCACACGAATCCATTGGGTTTAATTTCTGTACGTTCTGATGGAGTATAAAGACTATTTCTTGCATTGCAAAAACTTCTAAGGTCAAATTTATCATCAATCTATCTCTAAATTCACTTTTTGGGGTCTGAATCATCCCGACATAATACCGTTTTGAGACGGAGGGTCACAAATAACAATGTGAAATAGAATGTAAGCTTCAATTTAATATGCGAAAACAGATATAATGGACGTTTCGGGTTTCCCCTTTATCAACAAAACAGGATGAATGAAACACTACAGACGAATTGAGATAATTTAGCTCATTCGTCTGTAGTGTTTCATTCATCCTGTTTTGTTGATAAAGGGGAAACCCGAAACGTCCATTTTATATGTTTTCGTATATCAAATTGAAACTTACATTCTATTTCACATTGTTATCAATAATAATTTGTGACGTCAGATTATCAAACGTTGAATTTCACTCAAATTAGATTTTATTTTTTTTTTTTTTTTAAAGAATTATCATTTAAATATTTTTGAAAATGTCTTTTACTCAGAGATGACGAAATCAGAATCGATTGAGGGGTGGAATAAACGATTTTTCATACATTCTTGTGGTTTGGAATTCGATCTTTGTTCCCAATGCGTACTCGCAAGCTCGTGCAACGGTGGGCAACACGTCTGGAATCCTAACAAGCAAGACTGTAAGAATCGTAGGTTATCCTTACTACAAAATGTTGTCAAAATTGAGCTTTTATAGAGCGCAATATCCACTAAAATGTGCTCAAAGCGCTTTACAAGCCAACAGCAACAGTTAACATGTAGGACGGGACACGACGCCTGTTAGGCGATATTATATTTTTTTTTTCGAATAGAGACGGCCAGGTATTCATTTTACACCTGAGTAACGTGAGAGAATGTGACTAAATAGCCTTTTCCAAGGACTCAACTATGCACCGAGCGAGGCTCGAACCCAGGACTTTCCGATCCGAAAGCGAGTGTCATACCACAAGACCACATAGCCGCACACTTGATACTAATAACTGCAATACCGAAAACGGCAATACTTTTTGACCAGCCCGTCGTATAAAAAGCTATAATTGGACTTCAAATAAATCCATAAATAGAAACATTTTGCAATCACTGCTGCCTTTTTAAGAATTGTGATTTAAAGATATCATCCAGACCTAGTATTAATGGAGTTCTTAAAACAGGAGGAGGAGGAGAAGGAGGCGGAGGGAGAGAAAAAGGAAGAGGAGGAAGAGGAGGAGGAAGAGGTGGAGGAGGAGGAGGAGGAGGAGGAGGAGAAGTAGGAGGAGAAGAAGGAGGAGGAGGAAGAGGTGGAGGGAGAGGTGGAAGAGGAGGAGGAGGAATGATAAGAAGAAGAAGAAGAAGAAGAAGAAGAAGAAGAAGAAGAAGAAGAACAAAAAGAACACCAAGAAGTATAACAACAAGAAGAAGAAAAGAAGGAGAAACTTCATTATGGTAGAAATAATGCATTAAACTATTTAAGTTGGTTTCTTTCTCGCTTTCAAATGAGTAGCTTTCAATCATCATTGCTATTAGTATTAGATCTACCTACTGTTAGATTCTTCCACATAAAGCTTATATTATTATTATTTTGATGGATTTCTAATATCATCATGTCATGTGACCCAGCGTCTCTATGCGGTACAAAGTCTATGGTCGGGATGAACTGCTGGCTGTTGAACTTTGAATTTGTAGCCAAAAATATGAATACGATTTTCCTTCTTTGCCAAAATAAAAAACTCTCAAACTTTGGGCCTCGTGAAGTTAAAAAAAAGAGCTTAAAAAGAGGTTTATATAGGGCAGTATCCACTAAATGTGCTCAAAGCGCTTTACAAGGGGTCCCTGGCCAACAGGCAAAACTTAACAAGTAGGACGGGACATGATGCCCTTTTAGGCGATATTACAATTTTTCGGACAAAGACAACGCTGTTAACGGCCAGGTACTCATTTTACACCTGAGTACGGGAGAGAATGTGAGTAAAGAGCCTTTTCCAAGGACTCAACTATGCGCCGAGCGCGAGGCTCAAACCCAGGACCTTCCAATCCGAAAGCGAGTGTCATACCACTAGACTACACTAAATCCCAGGTTTGAGAGTTTTTGCCCAGATGAGGGTCATCATTGTGCGGCTATGTGGTCTTGTGGTATGACACTCGCTTTCGGATCGGAAGGTCCTGGGTTCGAGCGAGCCTCGCTCGGCGCATAGTTGAGTCCTTGAAACAGGCTCTTCACTCACGTTCTCTCACCGTACTCAGGTGTAAAATTAGGACCGTTAACAGCGCTGTCTCTCTGCCAAAAAAAAATAATAATATCGCCTTACAGACGTCATATTATCTTGTCGTAAATGTTAAATGTTGCTGTTGGACAGGGACCCCTTGTAAAGCGCTTTGTGTGAATATTGCGCTATATAAAAGCTATTTTTTCTTAATCGATTGATATTTGAAGACTGAGTTTTCTGGCCAAATTTTGAAATATGTGACCCGTCGTCTCAAAACGGTATTATGTCGGAACGAACCAGATGCTTAAAAGCCGAATTAAATGTTAAACTGGTCAAAAATATAAATTGTTGGCATTAGCACCCTAAAATATGGTATCCGTTCTCCTCAACAAAACATACAAACTCAACACAAGACTGATATTTCTGGCTATAAATTCAATTCTCAACATCTGAACCATCCCGACTTAATACCGTTTTGAGACGAAGGGTCACATATGGGTTTTTCCAGAGTACGGTGGTTTACTGGTGAAATTAAATTTAAGACGCCTCAGACAAAAGTAATACATTAAGCTATTTGTAGCAGTTTTATGTCTCGTGTTCAATGGTTTATTTTTAATTATCCTTATTTGATACTAGATACTAATAACTGAAATACCGAAAATGGCAATACTTTTTGGACCGGCGCGCCGTATAAAAAGCTATAGATAATTGGACTTCAAATAAATCCATAACTAGAAATATTGTGAAATGACTTTATATTTTGTTTGTCTGTGTTTATTTTTTGTTTGTTTTTGTTTGTTTGTTTTTGTTTCTTTTTTTTTAATTTGTTCTGTGCGTCTGTCACTGTTTCACACATCCACCCTTTCAGGCCTCTCTCTATATATTAATTAACAAATTACGGCTAGACCAGATATTATGAAATATTTACATTCTGTCTAATGGTTTTATAATGACTGCCCTGTTTATAACGCACAGCACATCCATTTAGTTTGATGGTCATTATTACCTATTACCCCCGTCCGTTGTCTTTACCTGGTAATGTCTAGGAGTGGATTAAGTCATGAAAATTCCATAATTTGAGATCTACTTCTTCTTCTTCTTCTTCTTCTTCTTCTTCTTCTTCTTCTTCTTCTTCTTCTTCTTCTTCTTCTTCTTCTTCTTCTTCTTCTTCTTCTTCTTCTTCTTCTTCTTCTCGTCCTCCTCCTTCTCAACCTCCTCCTTTTCCTCCTCTTATTCTACTTCTCCTCCTCCTCCTCCTCCTCTTCTTCGTTCTTCTTCTTCATTTTCTCTTTCTCCTCCTCCTCCCCCTCCTCCTCTTCTTCTTCTTCTTTATTTTTCATCATCTTCTTGAATTCCTCTGAAGTAGAAGAAAGCTGGATTCCGACGCTGATGACGAATTCCACAGTTCCTCCGATGTCATTGGCGTTGCCTACCATGGTGTTTCGTACCAATACGAGTATCTGTCTATCAATTGCTTGCTATCCTTTGGATAGGAGATGCTAGTCTATCGTAATTATTAAGTAATTTCCTCCTACTCTAACAGACTCAGCTACGCATTTCACTGCTGGGGGGACAGGTGAGAGGGGGAGGGGGTCAGAAAAAAATCCCGACGGCATCAGTGTTTGATCTTGGTCTCTTTGCATGTTAAGCGAGTGCTCTACCAACTAAGCTATCGGAACCCCCCCCCCCCCCCACCCCCTCCCTCACCCCCTATTTGAGTTGTTTATTTGTAGATAATAGCTATAGTCCGTTTACAATTTACAAAAGTAAAATAACCTGGGTTTTTTTAAAACAGGCTTTGATAGAAATGGAAAATATTACGCAACAAATTATTGTTTTCATTTAGACTAGACTCTATATAATGGGAGAAAGAATAATTACCATGCTGTCGTACTTTGGAAAAACCCATATTTAAAAATTTGGCCAGAAAATTTTTCCTTCAAATATCTATCGATTTAATGCAAAAACTCTCAAACCTGGGACTTTGCGAAGTATAAGCTTTGAGAGTTGTTTGCCAAGATGAGGGTCAATTAAATCGATCGATATTTGAAGGACGAGTTTTCTGGCCAAATTTTTAAATATGGGTTTTTCAAGAGAACGTCAGTATTGTCTTGTCTAGTTACGTGGTGGACTAAAATATCAATTATAGCCATAAAATTATATTAAATTTACTTCACCAAAGCACTCAGAAAATAACTTTTTAAAATATGAATTTGGTCAGAAAAAAAAATTATTCACAAATCGATGAACTTAAACGTTCTTTAACTAGACAAAAAGGAATTTTAAGTGAGATTTTAAATAAATCATCAATATTTTTTTCACACAAGTATCAGGTTTAATCATTTAAAAAAAAAATTCGACAGGCTGGCGATCGTTTAAATGAATTTAACTATAGCCTACATGAAGTGAAAGTTTTTCTGGCCAAAGATTTGATTAAATTAATAATTTTGTGAGTGGATTTGAAATTGGGCCGACATTATCATTAAGGTAAAATGGAGTTGGTTTTTTATCTATCTACATAATGGACCGCCTCTGTTTATACCTATTACCCGTCGATAGTAGTGATTCAATTTGGGGGATTGGTTTGTTTGTATGCTTGTTTACTCTTTTGGTTTTGGTTTTTATTCTGTAATTGTGACCCCTCGTCTCAAAACGGTATTATGTCGGGATGGACCAGATGCTAAAAAGTCAAATTATAGTCAAACTGGTCAAAAATATGAAACGTTGGTATTTATCACAGTAAAATATGATATTCCTTCTCCTCTATAAAGCAAATAAACTCAACTCAAGTCTTATATTTCTGGCCACAAATACAATTTTCAGCATCTTAGTCATCCCGACTTAATACCGTTTTGAGACGAAGGGTCACAATTGTTAAATGTAATGTCAGTGATAAAAGTCCAGACAGATTCATTATATATCTATTATGAAATCTATATGTCTGGATTGTTTATCTATCTATCTATTTTAATATCTATCTATCTATGTATTTAAAACTTAAACTTGCGCTTAACGTGCTCAAAGCGCTTTACAGGGGGTTCCTGACCAACACGCAACATGTAGAACGAGACATGACGATGACGCCTGTTAGGCGATATGTATTACAATTTTTTCTCCAACATAGACAACGCTGTTAACGGCCAGGTACTCGTTTTAGACGTGAGTACGGTGAGAGAATGTGAGTAAAGGGCCTTCTCCAAGGACTCAGCTATTCGCCGAGTGAGGCTCGAACCCAGGACCTTCCGATCCGAAAACGAGTGTCATACCACTAGACCACATAGCCGCACAAGTACTGCTACTTACATCCATACATACTTACTTCCTTACTCCTCGTTGGTGTTTCGTAAACCCATAAGGTCGACAGAATGGAGCGCCATCAGTGACTTCTGTCTTCTGCCAGCTTCCTGACCTCACACCAGGTCCAACTGAAGGATTTCATAATCTCTCTTTCCACTGATCTTCTCAAAGTGTCCAGTGGTCTTCCCCAATTGCCAGTGACTTCTGTCTTCTGCCAGCTTCCTGACCTCACCCCAGGTCCAACCGAAGGATTTCATAATCTCTCTTTCCACCGATCTCCTCCAAATTTCCAATTGTCTTCCCCTATTCTGGCGTACTCTGGAAAACCCCATATGTGACCCACCGTCTCAAAACGGTATTATGTCGGAACGAATCAGATGCTTAAAAGGCGAATTTGATGTTAAACTGGTCAAAAATATAAATTGTTGCCATTAGCACCCTAAAATATGGTATCCATTCTCCTCAATAAAACATACAAACTCAACACAAGACTGATATTTCTGGCTATAAATTCAGTTTTCAACATCTTAACCATCCTGACTTAATACCATTTTGAGGCGAAGGGTCACATATTATAAAATTTGGCCAGAAAACTCGCCCTGCAAATTTCACGATTTAAATCTTGGCAAAAAAAAACAACAAAAACCCCTCAAACCTGGGATCCCTTCCCCCTCACCTTCCTTCTCCCACTCCCAATCACCTACCCACCCCCTTCCCACCCCCTTCCCCCTCACCTACCTTCTCCCACTCTCAATCACCTACCCTCCTCCCCTCCCCCTCACCTACCTTCTCCCACTCCCAATCACCTACCCACCCCCTTCCCCCTCACCTACCTTCTCCCACTCCCAATCACCTACACACCCCCTTCCCCCTCACCTACCTTCTCCCACTCCCAATCACCTACCCACCCCCTTCCCACCCCCTTCCCCCTCACCTACCTTCTCCCACTCCCAATCACCTACACACCCCCTTCCCCCTCACCTACCTTCTCCCACTCCCAATCACCTACCCACCCCCTTCCCCCTCACCTACCTTCTCCCACTCCAATCACCTACCCACCCCCTTTCCCCTCACCTACCTTCTCCCACTCCCAATCACCTACCCACCCCCTTCCCCCTCAGCCATCACCTACCCTCCCCCCCCCCCCCCCCATCCCCCATCCTCCTCCACTTCAACACCAGCATACTCACACATACTCTCTCTCTCTCTCACACACACACACACACACACACTCACACACAATATTATTATCTACCTCCTTCTCGCGTCCCCTCGTAATCAAATTGCCTGTGTGAACCCCAACATTTTACAGCACCACAGGGAATCGAACCTGCCAACGTTTTACGGTAATTACCCTAAAAACGCAACATCATGCAAATACACCATTAACCACTTCACTGCCATAATCTGAGGGAAAAAACGTATTTAAACATTTTGGCCAGAAAACTCGTCCTTCAAAATTGTGACCCATCGTCTGAAAACGGTATTAATCGGAACGAACCAGATGCTTAAAAGCCGAATTTAATGTTAAACTGGTCAAAAATATGAATTGTTGACAACAGCACCCTAAAATATGGTATCCATTCTCCTCAATAAAACATACAAACTAAACACAAGACTGATATTTCTGGCTATAAATTCAACTTTCAACATCTGAACCATCCCGACTTAATGCCGTTTGAGGCGAAGGGTCACAATTATCGATTTTAAATGATCCTCATCTTGGCAACAACAAACAAAAAAAAACAACTCTCAAACCTGGGACTTAAAGAAAGACTGCGCAAAAGTCCCAGTTTTAAGAGAAAAAAAAATGTTTTTGCCAAGGCGAGGGTCGTTTAAATAAATTGATATTTGAAGGACGAGTTTTCTGGCCAAATTTTTTAATACGAATTTATTTATTTTTCTCCCAGAAGTACGGTTGTTAACTCGTTAAATGCAAATGAAAATGGGCAGCGCAGGGGGTGGGTCGGGGGGGGGGGGTTGGGGTTGGGGGTTGGGGGGGAGGGGATGTAGAGGGAGGTCATTCGGTCTTGAATTCTAAAAATAGATCTAACGGGACTTGTTACCAAATTCCCACTACTAATAATAAATACCAGCAAAATGAGAGATTCCTGTTAATGTTGGATTCAATATTGAGCTTGTAAATTCATCTTATATATAAAAATGCAATATCGCCTAACAGGCGTCATGTCTCGTTCTACATGTTTCATGTTGCTGTTGGTGATATACCCTTTGTAAAGCACTTTGAGCACATTTAGTTGATATTGCGCTATATAAAAGCTCTAAAAAATCTCTGATTTGCTAATTTCCTCTTGTCCAGCCTTTAACCACAAACAAGTCTTTAATACTGATTTTGTTTCAGCCCAGCTGATACCGAGTATATTTCCTGTTTACCGGTCGAAGAGAGCGTTATATATATATATATATATATATATATATATATATATATATATATATATATATATATATATATATATATATTTATGAGTGTTGGTGGGTACTTGTAGGTACGAAAGTGCTCGATAATGGTGGTTATAGCTTATATATAATGTAAATTTTCACTCACATTTTTTTCACAACACACCTACACGCACACACACATACACACACACACACACACACACTCATAATATAAACATGAGAGCACATCACAATACACATCAAAACTAGTCACCACTACACAGCGAAACAACTTTAGTTTGGAGTTTTCTACGGACATTGCAAATGGATTATGCCGACTGAGGAAGTGTAAGGAACACAGAAACGAGTCGTCTCGGCAAAAAAATGTGAGTGAAAATTTACATTATATATATATATATATATATATATATATATATATATATATATTATGCCAGTTATACGTTTTAAATTTTTTAACCAAACAACACCATCCTATCCATCAGATCTTTTGGGTCGTTATGATTCTCCTCAATCCCAAAGATCTAGAAATCAACTCCTTCTTTGTAAACTTTAAAAAGGCTTGAAAACATTTTCTGATAGGGCATTTTCTCATGTCGCCCCAAATGTGTGGAATTCACTGCCATTAGATGTTAGGAGTAGAGTATTTTCATCTGAGAGGACATTCAAAAAGTGGCTTAAAGCACACCTGATGAATTCTTCTTTGTCTTAATAACGTTATGAATGGAACTGTGTGTATGTAAATAGTCCATAATATTTGAGAAATGCAATTGTTATATTATGCAGCAGAAAATCGTCAGATTCGTTACGATACAACCAACATTTTTCTTATTCAAATTCTTTTGTACATCATAAAATTTAAATAAAATTAACAGTGTGTTGTATGTAGCTAGATCATGTTTTGCTAAAAAAAAAGTTATACATGGCAAGAACTTACTGCTATTGCGTTTGAGAGATAAGAATCTTCTATTTTTATGTTAATTGGGTGTGAAGTTTTGGGGAAAATCCTGAAAATGGCTGGTAAGGAGAGGGTTGGGCGGTAGACCATAATATTTAGTCACCTATCATGAAATGTACGGCAGTTCAAAATTTGGCTAGAAAACTCGTCCTTCAAATATGATGACCCTTATCTTGGGAGAAAAAAAAAACACAACTGTCAAACATGACACTTCACATACGTCTCAGGTTTGAGAGTTTTTGCCAAGGTGAAGGTCGTTTTAATCGATCGATATTTGAAGGATGAGTTTTCTGGCCAAAATCTTAAATACGTATTTTAGCTATATTTTCAGAACATGGAGTGATGTAGCTTAAAATTCCGGCCAAAGTACGCCATGTCATCTATTTCCTATTTATTCTATTCCAATATTGGAATTGTGTCAAGAGTTTTGAAAATAATATTACATAATAGATTCTTGATGCCGCCGCCCTTCTTTTATTTGACCTTTGGCATTTCCATTGTATTCCTACTCACGCTATCGGAACCCATTAAAAGGAATGAAATGCTACTGATATTGTCATGGTCATGTTTGAACTCAACTCCGGAAAATCCCGGACTAGAGAGGGTTTTATTTAATGTTTTTATTTTCATGATCAGAGTCATTGAAATCGCCCGATGTTCATAGGAAAAATCTGGTCGAAATTTTAAATTCGTCTTTTTTTTAAAAAAAAAAAAAAGAGTATTACAGAATTGGCATTGTATAAAATTCGAGATAGTGTATATATTTAATTCATCCCTTCCCCTCCCCCTACACATCATCATCATCATCAACATCGGTATCATCGTCATCATCACCACCATCATCATCATCATCATCATCACCATCATCATCATCACCACCATCATCATCATCATCATCATCATCATCATCATCATCATCATCATCATCATCATCACCACCATCATCATCATCATCATCATCATCATCATCATCATCATCATCATCATCATCATCATCATCATCATCATCATCATTGTCATCATCACCATCGGCATTATTGCCATAACAACCACACCACCATCATCCCAACCACCAATTCTACCACAACCGTCATCATTCTTACTACCACTACCACCACATCGTCATTCCTACCAGCACTACTTTGGTCGTGCAAACCGTGTTTTTTTATAATTTTTATTAAAACATGAAATAGGTTTTAATCATAACCTCAAAATTACTAATGACTGCAATTCATTACGTTGCGTATTTGGGTTAGTCATCCTACACATTTCAATCTGGTCAGTTGTGCTAGAAAATTGTTTGTCAAAAAACAACATTGAGCGACCGTTACACGTCTACTTTTAATTGCGCCAGCA
Organism: Berghia stephanieae; assembly: GCF_034508935.2. Classification (NCBI taxonomy): domain Eukaryota; kingdom Metazoa; phylum Mollusca; class Gastropoda; order Nudibranchia; family Aeolidiidae; genus Berghia; species Berghia stephanieae. Next base: position 10,988,606 of record NC_088374.1, read on the forward strand.
GCACATAATAATAATAATAATAATTAATAATAATATATAATAATAATAATAATAATAATAATAATAATAATAATAATAATAATAATAATAATAATAATAATAATAACAATAATAATAACAATAATAATGATATATAGGTGACTCCGCGGCAAGGCGGAGTGTCTCTTACAAATTCAACACATTTTCGGCGATGTTAGTGATGGGACGGGTTACTTTGACCTCAAAACTATGGCCCGGCATTGTGTCCTTTGACAAGCCACTTTACATGCAGATGTATACGAATGCCTGACCGAGTCCGAGGAATGACAAGGAAACCTAAAAGCCAACGGCTACGGTATGATATGGATATTTGGCTCAATGTGCCCCAATGAAAGAAACATGAAGCAGGGGGGGGGGGGGGGGGGGGGGGGGAGTTCAGGCTAAATGATGCAATGGAATCGGTATAAAGTCAGCACTCTTGATGTCAACTTCTGCTTAAGCTAAAAACTTGAGCTTTTATATAGCGCAATATCCACTAAACGTGCTCAGATCGCTTTACAAGGGGTCCCTGGCCAGCATCAACCCATAACATGTAGGACGAGACAGGACGCCTGTCAGGCGATATTACAATTTTTGGGACAGAGACAACGCTGTTAACGGCCAGGTACTCATTTTAGACCTGAGTACGGTGAGAGAATGTGAGTAAAGAGCCTTCTCCAAGGACTCAACTATGCGCCGAGCGAGGCTCGAATGAACCCAGGACCTTCCGATCCGAAAGCGAGTGTCATACCACTAGACCACATAGCCGCACAAAGTCAACACCTCTAGTTGGTCCCAAATTTTCTGTTCTTTATCTGTGTTCCATCGATAATGTACACAGTCGACCTTGCCTAAAGTCAGCCATTATCAGGATTCCACTCTATAGATATACTAAGATAACTCCCGATATTGTCAAAAAAAAAAAATCTTAAGCGAGTTTTTAAAAAAAGTTGAGCTTTTATATAGCTTAATATCCACTAAATGTGCTCAAAGCGCTTTACAAGGGTCTCTGGTCAACAGCAACATTTAACATGTAGGACGGGACATGACGCCTGTTATGCGATATTACAATTTTTCGGACAAAGACAACGCTGTTAACGGCCAGGTACTCATTTTACACCTGAGTACGGTGAGAGAAAGTGAGTAAAGAGCCTTTTCCAAGGACTCAACTATGCGCCGAGCGCGAGGCTCAAACCCAGGACCTTCCAATCCGAAAGCGAGTGTCATACCACAAGACCACATAGCCGCACAATTAGTTTATGGTTAAAACTGTTTAGGCGTTGGTTGTTTAGTTTGGTTTAATCGGTATTTGAATTAAAGAATTATAGGGCAATATAAGGAAAAGGTACCGTCTAGTGACCGCCAGAGACGCCCAAATATCACAATACAATTATATCGGCGCGACCCACCGTTCAGTAATAAGTCTCAATGAGAAAATGCATTCAATGGTCACAGATTGTAGTCTTCCATTTATCATCGTCGACTGTTTGGTGTGTGATCAATGATTTTTTATAAATTTCCACACGTGACGGATCATTGGTCTGTATTTCATTTAATCTCCTCAGAAGAAACCACCGCTGTCACCACCACTACTACAGCATTTATCATCAGCTCCAATACCAACAACACCACCACAATCATCCTCATATTCATCATTACCATTATCATCATCACCATCATCATCGTCACAATCATCATCATTTAAAATTTGAGGTTTATTCGTAAAAGTTTCCTGAATTTTGAAATCGAGGGTAGACACGCCTGTTATTATACTACTGTTTTGTGGAAATTAACATAGATGGAGACGAATCTTTTGAGTCATCATCG
>NC_088374.1:11000450-11011681 GCF_034508935.2 Berghia stephanieae
ATTACAGAATTTAACATGGAGAAGAATTAAAGAAGCGGATATACAGAGAAGTGGTAAGACCTGGAATGAGATAAAAAAGTTGGCTCAGGTTAGAGAAGGATGGAAACTGTTTGTCTGTGGCCTATACCCTGACCCAGGGTTAAAAAGGCATTGATGATGATGATGATGATGATAGCGCAATATAATATCCCCAAAACGTGCTCAAAGCGCTTTGCAAATGATGGTCCCTGACCAGAAACACGTAACATGTAGAACGAGACATAATGCCTGTTAGGCGATTTTACATATTGTTTTCCGACGTTTTCAGGCGTAAAATGAGTACCTGGCTGATAACAGCGTTGTCTCTGTCTGTCTGTGCGCATCCGCCTATCATATAGACAGAATGCGCTTGGCTAAGAAGCTCACAACATTGCCATCCGGGAGTATAACGGACCAACACACAAAACTATGTGTACCTTTAAACGTTAATAGTCTGGGTAATACAGCTTAGTGAGAATTACTCATAAACGGGGATGGCAAAAAACAATAACAAAGACCTGAGTGACGTCATCTTCGTTCTATTTATATACAAGTGGGAATAACTCACAATAATTAAAAATGATATGCTCTATGTTAACAATAAATTTATAATAGGAATCAGTCGAATGGTGAAAAGGTTTGAACTGAGATATTGCCAAGTTTAGTTAGAAGGTCAATTTTTATCAAAAGATTGAGTTCTTGTCAAAAATGATTAAATCAACCCTTTTTGAACATCTTCGGAGAAATATCAAAGCTTAATTTCACTTCTAAATATTTTTACAGCTTGTCGAGTTGTAAAAGTATGAAATTTGAGAAAAGTTGCTGGATACCTTTCCCATAAATCTGACCATAACTTCATGAAAAATCACCCGATTTACTTCAAATAAAGGGGAGTATATTCTTTCAGAAAATACACCAAAAAAGGCAAATCTAAATTTTTCACCTCCCAACTGATTATGTCATGCACTGACACAAATAATATACAAGTGGGAATAACTCGATTATCAAAAATGGTATGCTCTATATTAATAATATCTGTATATTATAAATGTATAGATAGTATGCGCTTGGCTAAGAAGTTCACAAAATTGCCATCCGGAAGTATAACGGACCAACACACAAACTATATGTAATCATGAACGCTTTTAGTCTGGATAAGACCGTTCAGTGAGTATTACTCCTAAACGCGGATGGCAAAAAACAATAACAGAGACCAGAGTGACGTCAACTTCATTCTATCCATATATGATTAACAATGAGCACATTTTTGACTATCGAGAGTTATCCCCACTTAGCTCAGCTGTTCGAAACTAACGAGGCATAAAAGATAAAAAGATAAAATCGACTGTTTTTTTCATTTTTCTTTTTCCCCCACTTATTTTACTCAAAATACCGCTCACACAGGCTACCTGTGGCGGTTGGTTCCACACCATTATATAATTAACCATCTTTATAACTACCTTTTATATAGATAGTATGAAGTTAACGTCACTCAGGACTTTTTTTTTTTTTTTTTTTTTGCCATCCGCGTTTGTGAGTAATTCTCACTAACCTGTATTAACCAGACTATAAACGTTCAAGGTTACACATAGTTTTGTGTGTTGTTCCGTTATACTTCCGGATGGCAATGGTGTGAGCTTCTTTGCCAAGCTCATATTATCTATATGGTAGTCACACTCACGTCATCTCTATTTATGCTATGCGTGTAGGAATTATACTCACAACATCCGCCCGCCATAAACAACTGAGTTTTAAAATTGAGCTTTTTATACTGAGCTTTAATTTGAGCTTTTATATAGCGCAATATCCACTAAACGTGCTCAAATCGCTATACAAGGGGTCCATGGCCAACAGCAACATGTAAGACGGGAAATGACGCCTGTTTGGCGATAGTACAATTTTTTCGGACAGAGGGCCAGGGACTCATTTTACACGATGAGAGAATGTGAGTAAAGAGCCTTTTCCAAGGACTCGACTATGCGCCGAGAGCGGCTCGAACCCAGGACCTTACGATTCGAAAGCGAGTTCATACCACGAGGCCACAAAATTATATGTAACTTTTAACGTTTATTGATAGCATACATTTAGGTATAATACTGACAACATCCGCCAGCCAATTTAAATATACCAACACACATTAATGTGTGTAATATTTATTGTTTATAGTCTGCTTGATATGAATTAGTGAGAACTAATCACTAACAGCTGTAATAATAATAGGAAGAAGAAGAAGAAGACAGAGCTGAGTGACGTCAACATCGTTCCTTCTATTATCGTTAGTTTGTCTTTTAGTCTAAAATCACATTCGACAACTTGAATAATGATGATGATGATGATGATGATGATGATGACGACGAAGACGACGATGATGATGATGATGACGACGATGATAATGGTGATGATGGTAACGATGATGACGACGACGACGACGACGATGATGATGATGATGATGATGATGATGATGATGATGATGATGATGATGATGATGTTGATGATGATGAAGACGACGACGACGATGATAATGGTGATGATGATGATGATGATATGATGATGGTGACGACGACGACGACGATGATGATGGTGATGATGATGATGATGATGATGATATGATGATGATGACGACGACGACGACGATGATGATGATGATGATGGCTATTGATTTCAAGATAACAAGATATAAAATCGGTGGTACATGACCCAGCCATGAAATATTACTGTGTGTAATCCGACTCCTGCCAATTGTCACGGAATACAACTCGTGGGTTTTCACGACACGGCCGTTAACTCTTTACTGGCCGGGTTCGATCGAAGTCATCGGTAACTTATAGATAGTATGCAGATGACGTCACTCAGGTCTTTGTTATTGTTTTTTGCCACCCGCGTTTATGAGTTATGCGCACTGAACTGTATTAAACCGACTATAAACGTTCATGGATACACACAGTTTTCTGTGTTGGTCCGTTATACTTCCGGATGGCAATGTTATGAGCTCCTTAGACAAGCGCAAACTGTCTAGAACCGTAGCCATCGTTAACATATAGATAGTATGCGTTTGGCTAAGACAGAAGCTCACAACATTGCCATCCGGAAGTATAACGGACCAACACACAAAAGTATGTGTAACCTTGAACGTTTATAGTCTGGTTAATACAGTTTAGTGAGAATTACTCATAAACGCGGATTGAAAAAACAATAACAAAGACTCTAGTGACATCAACTTCATACTATCTATAGATAGTATGCGCTTGGCGAAGAAGCTCATAACATTGCCATCCTGAAGTGTAACGGACCAACACACAAAACTGTGTGTATCCATGAACGTTTATAGTCAGGTTAATACAGTTCAGTGAGCATTACTCATAAACGTGGATGGCAAAAAACAATAACAAAGACCTGAGTGACGTCATCTTCGAACTATCTATAGCTTGACACTGACCAAAAAATAACGTCAAAAGAAAACAAATCATGAGTTGTATTCAGTAGTTCAACCAATGGTAGCTAGGACGAGAGACGCATGCGCACAACCAACATGACGTTCTCTCTCTAATAACTTTTCCGCCGGTGACGTCACAGACTATGGGTGACGTCCAATCAAGGGACGCTACTCTTCCGCTAAACTCATTCCCTATCATTTTCGCCACGAAAGGGTTAGGATAAGAATGCCAACGTGCTGTCACTGTTGGGTTTTTTTGTTTGTTTTATTGGTTTGTCTGTTTGTTTGTTTGTCTTGTTTTGTTTTGTTTCGTTGTTTTTTTATGTGCTATCTTGGGTGGAAATCAACGGGGAGGGCAAGCTTTAATTTATTGAAGAATCGTTCTCAGTGAACCTTATCAACGGTGATTTTGAATGTGTGTGTGTTTGTGTGTGTGGGGGTGGGGGTGGGATGTGGGTGTATCTGTGTTTGTGTATGTGGATGTGTTTGTGTGTTTATGTTTGTGTGTGTGTGGGGGGGGGGGAGGGGTGTTTGTGTGTGTGTGTGTGTGTGTGTTTGTGTGTGTGGGGTTGGGGGGTGGGATGTGGGTGTATCTGTGTTTGTGTATGTGGATGTGTTTGTGTGTTTATGTTTGTGTGTGGGGGGGGGGGGAGGGGTGTTTGTGTGTGTGTGTGCGTGTGTGTTTGTGTGTGTTTTTGAGTGTTGGATTCTGAGTTTAAAATGTGACCGGTCGTTTCAGTTCGGTGCTATAATATGTGCGGCTATGCGGTCGAGTGGTATGACACTCGCTTTCGGATCGGAAAGTCCTGGATTCGAGTCCCGCTCTGAGCGGCGCATAGTTGAGTCCTTGAAAAATGCTCTTTACTCACATTCTCACACCGTATTATTATTCAGGTGTAAAATGTGTACCTGGTGGTAGACAGTGTAAGCTGTGAGTATTTTATATAAACGCATAGCATCAATATACACACTGCTCGTAAATCTGATCAACTTTGATTTTCTTCTCTATTTTTTTTTTCGAGTTTAAGCAACGTGCTCACATAGGCACATCTGACATCCGACCCCAAATCCGAACCCAATTGGATTCAATAGTATGAGGTCACGTCGCCCAGTAACGGCGGCCATCTTTGTTCTAAACAAAGAAAATCGGTACTTGTTATTCTTCATGTTGGCTAGAGCTTTTCATATGCCTTGTGATCAGAATGTGTAAAAGTCAAAACATGATCATATTTATGTGTTTTTTTTTTCCTCTGGATATGCTTTTATGCTGGTCGGAGAAATATTCCATAAGGGCGTCCACCATTGTTCCGATAGTTTAGAGCCAGTGTTACTAAGTTACCATGCGTCATTACGAGGGAAGTGACGTCATGACTGTTGAAGAGTATTATGGGCCTAATATTCGGAAATTACCGTTGAACATACTGGCAAATAACAATACACACTATAAATAGATCGAAGATGACGTCACTCGAGTCTTTGTTATTGTATTTTGCCATCCGCGTTTATGTTATTCTTTAAAAGTTCAAGGTTACACACAGTTTTGTGTGTTGGTCCTTTATACTTCCGGATGGCAATGTTGTGAGCTTCTTAGCCAAGCTCATACTATCTATAGAGATAGAACGAAGTTGACGTCGTTCAGGTCTTTTTTATTGTTTTTCGTTTGTTTTTCGTTTTGTTTTCTTGCCATCCACGTTTATGAGTAATTCTCACTAAACTGTAGTAACCAGACTACAAACGTTCAAGGTTACACATAGTTTTGTGTTCCCTACCCCTATCACGCTCCTTGTCAACCCCCCCCCCCCCCCCCATCACCTCCCCTGAACACCCCCCCCACCCCCCACCCCCACGTCTAGTGGATACATATTGCGCTATATAAAAGCTCAATTTACTTTTATTATAAAATGACAAGTCTATATTGTGTCGGAAAATAATAAGATCGATATTTGAAAAATATATATTCTAATTTCTGCCCAAACTATTTTTAAAAAGTGATGTTTTATTGATATAAAACAACATGAATATCAATATGAATAAATTCGAGCCGCAAGCAAAGAAAATAACCTTAATGAACTCAAGCCAAGAAAACTAGCTGGTCTTGTCGGTTCATATCGAAAACAAACAGGGCTAATTAACCCACAGATCGATATCTTATTAAAATATCGATTTTTTTTCTGTGTGTGAGTATGTGTGCGTTTGTGTGTGTGTGTGTGTGTGTGTGTATGTGTGTGTGTGGGGGGGGGGTGTGGGTGTGTTCAAAAAGTCCTGAGGTACGTAGAACAAAATAGAATTTATCAGCCAGTTGACTGTCGTGGTCTGTTAAGACACGTATTTAAAAATTTGGCCAGAAAACTCTTCCTTCATATATCGATCGATTTAAATTACCTTCATCTTGGCAAAAAAAATAAAAATCTCAAACCTGGGACTCCGCGAGATTCCATGTTTTAGAGTATTTGACAAGACGAGGGTCATTTAAATCGATCGTTTTTTGGCAAAATTTTAAATACGTCTTTTTCGAGAGTGTCGGTAGTTAGCTGGTTAAAAATTCGTGTTTGTATAGAATAATAATAATAATAATAATAGAGAGAGAAATTTATGAAAGGTAACAAAAGGTTGTCATGTCAAGCACAGAATCCAAACGGCAAACCGCCAGACTTTCGTCATGCTGAAATATTTTTATTTCTTTTTTCTTTTTTTTTTTTTTGGGGGGGGGGGGGAATCAAAATTAATTATGAGAAAGACTAAACTGAAAATATACAAAATTAATGTCTTAACTCTCTCATTACGGGCCATTTTCCGGATTTTCCCCAAAACGTCACACCTAACAAAAATAGATTTGATTTTATTCAAACCCAAAAGCTGTTAGTTCTTGTTATAGATAGAATGCGCTTGGCCAAGGAGTTCACAACATTGCCATCCGGAAGTATAACGGACCAACACACAAACTCTGTGTAACCATAAACTTTTATAGTCTGGTTAATACAGTTTAGTGAGAATTACTCACAAACGCGGATGGCAAAAACAATAACAAAGGCCTGTGTGACGTCATCTGCATACTATCTATACATATTTACGCTATTCGTCTGTTTTTATGTATGTGTGTTTGTATTTTTTTTTTGGGGGGGGGGGGGGAGGATGTCTTTTTGTTTTTTCTTTTCATTTATTTACTTTTTTGAGTATTGTGGGGGGGGGGGGGGGAGAGAGTTTTTGTGTTTTGACAAATAACAATAGCTAGGTGCACATATTTCCAGGTCTGATAACCGAACACAATTATGGGCCTATTTTACCATTGTTGTAACGGACAATTAATTCTTTGAGTACTTTTGAGAGCGTTACCATGACAACAATGACCATAACAATTTACGTAATCAGACCTACAAACAAGTGCACGTCTGATAATAGGATTTCTCATAATTCTTTTTGCTATAATAAAGACAATATGCTCTTCCGCCACGACATCATAAGATATCGTCGCCTTGGCATTCCAAGAAGGAATATTATAGATAGATAATTCATAAAACAAGATGTCTGATGTCAACAGGAATCACGCGTTCAAAGCATGATTCAACGAATAAGTATTTACTAAGAAATTATAGGGTTTTCCAATGAGAGGGCTGGGATAATATACCATTCTTATACTCTTGCCATTTGGAATAATCTTCAACAATCGCAACGTCACTTCCTTCCTAATCACGCATGGTAACTTAGTAACACTGGCTCTAAACTATCGGAACAATGGCGGACGCCTGTATGAAATATTTCTCCGGCGAGCATAAAAGCGTATCCAGAGGGGGAAAAAACCCATAAATTTGATCATGTTTTGACTTTTACACATTCTGATCACAAGACATATGAAAAGTTCTAGCCAACATGAAGAATAAAAAGTAATGATTTTCTTTGTTTAGAACCAAGATGGTCGCCGTTGCCGGGCGGCGTGACATCAGACTATTGAATACAATTCCGGACGTGTTGCCAACCACTGCAGGAGCTTGCAAGTGCGCGTTGGGAACAAAGTTCGAATTCCAAAACGCATGAGTGTAAGAAATCTTTAATTCTACCCCTCAATCGATTCTGATTTCGTCATCTCTGAGTAAAAGACATTTTCAAAAATATATAAATGATACTTATTTTTGTCAAAAAATCAAATTTTAGTGAAATTTTGAAATTTAACGTTTGATAATCTGACGTCACAAATTATTACGCGTTACTATTTAGGGAGAGGGATGGAATAGTATCGAGTTCTGTGTCGATCTTCGGGTTATGGTATACCAAAGGCAACCGTTTTCCATTATTCATTCATTATTCATATGAATTTGATTCAGGTCTTACAGGAAAGAGGAGGAGATGGCTTTGTAGTTGGGGTGGGTGAAACGCCTGGTTGGGATGTGTGCATTTGCATGTGTTTGTGTGTGTGTGTGTGTGTGTGTGTGTGTGTTGTGTTTAATGTCGTGAGTGGTGGTGTTTTGGTGTGTGTTTCTGTGTGTGTGTGTGTTGGTTGTGTGTGTTTAATGTCGTGAGTGGGGGGGGGGGGAGGGGTGTTTTGGTGTGTGTCTGTGTGTGTGTGTGTGTGCGCGCGCGTGTGTTTAATGTCGTGAGTGGGGGGAAGGGGTGTTTTGGTGTACGTGTGTATGTGTGTGAGTGAGTACTTCATTTGGGTAATAATAAAATTAGTGAGTAACTCCAACGGCTCATTTCAATAGCAAATCAATCTGACTGTCACCTTGGTATGGAGATGAAGAATGCATACAAGACAAGATAGCATGTGGTGGTAACGTGAAGAGATAGTATTCGGAAATTAGCCGTGAACACACCGGCATAAAACAATACACACTATAGATAGATCGAAGATGACGTCATTCAGGTCTTTGTTATTGTTTTTTACCATCCGCGTTTATGAGTTATTCTATAAAATTTCAAGGTTACACACAGTTTTGTATGTTGGTCCTTTATACTTCCGGATGGCAATGTTGTGAGCTTCTTATCCAAGCTCATACTATCTATAGAGATAGAACGAAGTTGACGTCGTTCAGGTCTTTTTTATTGTTTTTTGTTTGTTTTTCGTTTTGTTTTCTTGCCATCCACGTTTATGAGTAATTCTGACTAAACTGTAGTAACCAGACTATAAACGTTCAAGGTTACACATAGTTTTGTGTGTTGGTCCGTTACACTTCCGGATGTCAATGTTGTGATTTTCTTAGTCAAGCGCATTCTTAGTACACACGAAATATATCAAATAGACTATAAACGTTAAAGGATACACCTAGTTTTGTGTGTTTATGTACGTACGTTAAATCCGGCTGGCGGATGTTGTGAATATTTTAGCTAGACGAATAGCACCATTAACTGACTCAGCCCGAACATCGACTATATCCGTAGTTTACCCGGGTTACTTTAACCCCATGCCTGTTAATTTATTACATTTTTCTGAGACAAATTATAGGCGTAGTATCAAAGCTAATGTTTTTAGTTTTTACATGTTAATGGTAGTTGAATAAAACTATCTATCTACATGCTTATCTTTAATACTTTTTTTTTCCAGTTTTGAAAAGTAGCAAAAAACTCTAGGGTTGAGTGAGTTAAGGGCCGGTGTAGCACGCCAGAATGACTCTATCGCCAAAAAGACTCTGGAGTTAAATTGGCGTACGCGAGACAGACTCTAGAGTTAATCTCGCGGGCGCAAGACTAACTCTAGAGTGTGCCTCGCGTACGCCAATTTAACTCTAGAGTCTTTTTTTTATTTTTTTGGTAGAGTCATTCTCGCGTGGTACACCGAAACTACCGTGTCAGCACTTGATCTTAAAAAAATTTTTGGGGGAAATACTGTGAATTCATCTCTTACTTTGTGAATCTGTTGTTTTGTCCTTTTTTTTAATTTAAAAAAAATATATATTTTGTCGGTAATAAGGAAAAGTCAAATTTTAGGATGGTTTCAAAAAAAAGACTAGAGTTAAATTGGCGTACGCGAGACAGACTCTAGAGTTAGCCTCGCGGCCACTAACTCTTTTTTTTTGGTAGAGTCAATCTGGCGTGGTACACCGGCTGGAAGGCTCAGCTGGCGTTCATGTAATGAAGGTGGTTATGGTGTGACACCATCTCCCACCTGTGGGAACGTATCACCTTGGACTGGTCAGCAGGGAACTTGACCAGTTATAAGAATGAGTACGACCTTTCGAATTATCGACTCTCAGCGGGCCTTCCTATTTTACCCTGTACACATTTGTCAATTTAAGATTGAATAACAGTGTAAAAGTACGGATGTGTTACACACGTACATACATACATACACACACACAAGCACATACACACACACACAAGCACATACACACACAAGCACACACACACACACAAACACATACACATACAAGCACACACACACAAGCACACACACGCACAAACACATACACATGCAAGCACACACACACACAAGCACACACACACACAAGCACACACACACACACACGCGCGCGCGCGCGTATTTTATATTATGTGTTGGTCCGTTATTCCACAATGGCAGATGTTGTGATTTTTTTGGCTTAGCACAAAGCATCAATATAGATAGAATGCGCTTGGCCAAGGTAGGAGTTCACAACATTGCCATCCGGAAGTATAACGGACCAACACACAAACTCTGTGTAACCATGAACTTTTATAGTCTGGTTAATACAGTTTAGTGAGAACAACTCACAAACGCGATGGCAAAAACAATAACAAAGGCCTGAGTGACGTCATCTGCATACTATCTATATTCATGTTTTCGTCCAACCAGGTCATCAATCACATGATTTGTTGCTGTCCAACGATTGGATATTTCTTTTAAAATGTAAACACGCTGCTTTGTTTATGAAAGCTATCAACATACCCATGTGTCAAACTGAACAAAATAACCAATCGTGATGTTAGATATTTCGAAAGCTGTGAGCACTTTTCACTATGTGCGTCACTTTGAGCACATGGAAAGTTAATATAGATTGCTCCCATTGGATCGGCAAAAATTACGTGAATGACCTTATTATATATATATATATATATATATTATATAATATATATATATGGTAGAAGGGCGTTAACTGGTACCACATCGAGTGCTCGACAGTTTCTTGGAGCGAATTATTTATTTATTCTCACCTTGTTCTGTTACAGTATCCGACAACGTTGTTTCATCATGTTGGAATCTTCAGGGCGGTTCTTTAAAAGTCTTAGTGTATGGGAGTAATGTTGTGTTCTGTCAGTTGTCGCCAAGAGAAAGAGAGAGAGAGAGAGAGAGAGACAGAGAGAGAGAGAGACAGAGAGAGAGACAGAGAGAGAGACAGAGAGAGAGACAGAGACAGAGAGAGAGAGACAGAGAGAGAGAGAGAACGAAGTTGACATCATTCAGGTTTTTGTTATTGTTTTTAGCCATTCATTTTATGAGTAGTTGTCACTAAACTGTATTAATAAATCAGCCTATAAACGTTCAAGGTACACATAGTTTTGTGTGTTTGTCCGTTATTTCCAGTAGGCGAATGTTGTGAACATTTTGGCTAAGCGCAAATCATATGTGAATAAAAAGTAAATATATATTTATATATTGATATACATATAATATATTCACTGCCTGATGAGAGCGAATCCTCGAATCAATATCGTAGACATTGATCATAATTATACTTGATATATATATATATATATTATATATATATATATATATATATATATATATATATATATATATATATATACAGAGAGAGAGAGAGAGAGAGGAGAGAGAGAGAGAGAGAGAGAGAACACAGAATAAAGGAGGTTT
>NC_088374.1:11011780-11019280 GCF_034508935.2 Berghia stephanieae
CCTGGAATGTGGTATTTTTAACCACCTCATTATTTTATCTGTGGTCTTTTTTCTTAAAACTCCTGTAAGCTTTCATGAATTTTAACTCACTCAATCCTAGAGATTTTTGCTACTTTTCAAAATAGGAAAGAATGTATTAAAATGAGCATGTAGATACATAGATAGTTTTATCTACTATCGTTAACATGTAACAACTTTTTAAAAAATTAGCTTTGATAATACGCCTATAATTTGTCTCATAAAAATGTAATAATAAATAGGCATGGGGTAAAAGTAACCCGGGTAAACTACGGATATAGTCGGTGTTAGGGTTGAGTAAGTTAAGGGATTGTCCTATGGGTTGTTGATATACCGTGGTGGAATGGGGGTGACTGAGGCTAGTTTGGGGTGACATGGGCCAGCATGTGGTATTTAACCGCCTCCTTACCGCCCATAGGAAAATCGTCACATTCGCTACGATGAAACCGACAATTTTTTTCATTCTGATGTCTCTTGTACGTCACAAACTTTAAAGAAATGCTTTGATTACAGCTATAAATACTAAACACTGTGTTGTAGACATTATTTTGCTGAACAACATTCTGTATAGAATGCAGTTGTTACTTTTTTGTTTGATTAGTAAAAGTCTATTTTTGTGTCGGGTGGGTGTGAATTTTCGGGGGAAATTCTAAAAATGGCTGGTAAGGAGAGAGTTATGGTGGAGATTTAATTTTATGTAATAATCTCTACATGACACGAGCGTTTTACATAGGTTGTCAGCTTCTGCACTCACAGAATCACCCTATTAATTAGAATTAAATTATGGCAGTCTGCAAATCCTATGATTTCCCCGTTACATATTACATGAAAATATTAAACAGCAATGCTTATTGGCTCGTATAGCTGTCTAAGGATTATAACCTTCACAATACAATAAATAATGCATAAACAACTTCCATTCCCATTTAGACTTGACAACAAAAGGAAGTCAGATTTATTCTGTTTGAAGAGTTTTCTGGCCACATTGTTAATACGACTTTTTCCAAAGTACGGCACGAAACTGGTAAAAGGGGTTGAGAGCTAAATCCCCCAACCCCCACCTCCCCAAATATTATAACAATAATACGTATTTACATTTTATAATATATAATATATTTTTTTTATTTTGATTCTTATCTTCGTAGCAGCTGAGGTCCTTAGCCGAACTGGGCGTCTCTCTGCTTCAGGTTGTAAGGGTGCCGTTTGATGAACAGGTGTGAGGTTGGCCAGCTCTTCATATGGCCAAAACCAGGAAGGGATGGAAATCTGGTTCGATATAAATATAAGCATGCGGTCAGATTTCTCCGTGTTATTCTTATTTGACCTGTCTTCTGAACTTGAGCGCCCTCAGACAGAGATATAATGTATATATAATAATAAATATGATAATACTATATATAGAAATATATATTGCTAACGCCCATATAGCTTGACATAAATAACTGATAAGTACTCTAGCCTCAAGAAGTACCGGTCTGCGCTAGATAAACGAACTAGCTAAACCACGGTATTGAAGAATATGTTCACATTAACCAAGTCATAATGATATCATGCATATCAACCTCATAGGAATAGAGATGTAAAAGTATGCAGAAAATGCTTTTGATACAGACTGTAGATCAGAAAGAAATTTAAGAAAGTTAACTAAATGCAATTCACTCACCCCTTATTAATGAATATCACACCACTGAACAGGATAAAACACGTCTGTTCTTAACGATTTTTTTTGGAGTGAATGTCTTGTTGTAAGTGGCAGGTTTTTATAAAGCTATGCGTCTTTGTTTTGAAGATAGGGTTGAAATCGCACTTAATTTTCAGTGTCCGATATTGGCGGAGTTTGAGCCAGTTCTCGCAGAGGTGTGAAGTTTGCGTCTTCGTCACGAAGGGCTTAAATTGGGTGTCAGCTGAAAAATGCCATATTGTTAATCCCCCTTGTGACAACCCCCCAGATTGAAAATTATTTAATAAATCACATGGTTAAATGTACTATCATTTGATAGATTTCACCCTTCTCCGCACTTTAGAAAAAGACCATTAGACGGGGGTTTTTTCAATGTCAAGACAATATCATATAGATATCATGCACGTGGCTAAGAAGCTCACAATATTGCCACCCGGAAGTATAACTAACCAACACACAAAACTATGTGTTGTAACCTTGAACGTTTATAGTCTGGTTCATACAGTTTAGTGAGAATTACTCATAAACGCGGATGGCAAAAAAAAAATTGTGACGTCAACTTCATTATATCTATAAAGATGTTCAAAAAGTGGTCTGAAGTCTGGAGAAGGGTGACATTTATCAGATTGAATCATTTTCAATTTGGATGGCACATTTGAGACCTGGTGTTCGTCACCGCGACAGGTCTTAGACATCCCATCCCGGGGTAAAGGGAATAGTAGTATTGCTAATAAGACTAACTCAATGCATGAGAAGTACAGGCTATTCAAAAACAAAAGATTTGTGTGTCTGTATGATAAAATAAGATAGGATAAGATAAGATAGGATAAGATAAGATAGGATAAGATAAGATACGAAAGGATTCAGATAGGATTAAGATGGCATATAGGATAGGCTAGGATAAGATAAGATGAGATAAGATAAAATTAAGATAGGATAGGATAGGCTAGGATAAGATAAGATTAAGATAGGATAAGATAAGATATACTTTATTTATCCTTGTATGGAAATGATAAGTCTGTATCATATGTAATCTAAATTTAACCATACAAAGGTCATGACTTTTTCCATGACAAGAAATGAGGTGAGTAGAAAAGTTAGGGCTATTTGGCTTAACTGCTGCCTACCAAACTTCCCAGCGTTTGTGTGTGTGTGTGTGTTGAACCCATGACCTCAAGTAGTCGGGAAGAACGGTTCAAGATAGACACGTTGCTTGATGCCACTTTTTTCTTGTTTTATTTTTTTTTTTTTTTTTGGAGTGGTGGATGGCTTCGACTGTAGAAACCCCCCTCCCGGCCAGGCTGTGGGTTCGAGCCGCCATCGCCGCGAAATTTTGTATTCTCTATTGTCTTCTGGCACTTTTTCACTCATTTTATTTCTCGTTATTATCAACAAGAGTGCCTGCTCTAATCACTTTTCTGACTGTTAATACTTTTGTTTTTGTTTACATAACTAGTGGAGAGCCCACAATTGTTTGTTTTGTTTTTTTTTTTTGAGAAATAAAGGCTGTTACGAAAAGTCATCCATTTTAATTATCAATCAACTATATTGTAGAAATTTACATAGGTCGATAAGAATCTTTTTGAGCCATCAAAGATCAAAAACGGTCTGGCAATAAAAAAAATCTGAAGGTGCGCGCAAATAAATCTGGCAACAGTCGACCAGATGGCCATTCCAAACGTCAAATGACAAATCATAATGGCCCAGCAGATTTTATAAGTAACTATTTAAGTCAAAAGGTGTTAAAATTACCCTAAATAGGATTCAATAGTCTGATGTCACGTCCGCCCAGCAACCAGCATCTTGGTTCTAAACAAAGAAAATCGGTACTTTTTTTTCTTCATGCTGGCTAGAACTTTTTCATATGTCATGTCAGAATTTATAAAAGTCAAAACATGCTCAGATTTATAATGTTTTTCTCCTCTGGATACACTTTTATACTTGTTGGAGATGTATTTCATAAGGGCGTCCACCATTGTTCCGATAGTTTAGAACCAATTACTAAGTTACTATGCGTTTTTACGAGGGAAGTGACGTCACGAATGTTGAACCCTATTTAAGAAAGATTTGCAAGTTCAGCTCTATATCAGTCTGTAAAAAATAATTTTATAATTTTTAGATTTGCAATAAATTAGTGCTCTGTGACAAAAACTTTAACATGGGCTGTACGGAGAACGTTTGACCCCCAGGCCTTAAAAAAAAACAACAGAATACAGATGCTATGCGTTTAGGTAAAATACTCACACTATCCGCCAGCCAAATTATTTATTGACGAGATACCATAACACCTCATAGGACGCTTTCCTTCCCGATAGTTGAAAATGAACTGACTGGGGATCGAACCTCAGACCTTCTGTTTACCGGTCAGACGTGCTTCCATTACATTACCACTAGTCGAGGTAGACTGATTTTTAGGGATGGTTTTTTTTTCTTGTATTTTACTTTCTTGCTGTGTCTGGCACCTTTCATACTCACTTATTCAGAATCTTTATCTTACACCAGTGCCTGCTCCTTAATTTCTTAATTTGATGAGATCATGGCTAATTTTTTATCCTTTGACAAAAGACTTATTTTTCTTTCATATTGCCTGGGTGAGATTCTTGACCTCCCATGGTCGACTGATTTTTTGGGGGATGTTTGTTGTTTTTTTTTTTTTGTTTTGTTTTTTTTTTCTTGTATTTGTCTTTCTTTGCTTCGTCTGCCACCTTTCATACACACTTATTCAGAATCTTTATCTTACACCAGTGCCTGCTCCTTAATTTCTTAATTTGTTATTTTATTTTACCGGATAGTTATGGGGCGATGTAATGTTTTTATATTCATTATTGATCGTACAGTCTCGGTTATTGCAAGGGGCAATAAATAAATCATTTTTTATTCTATGCACCAACCTTTTTTTTTTCTTTCTTCTTTCGATGAAACGTGTGGGTCTCTCCTTAATTGTGCATTTAAGGTTGACTGCAGCTAAGTCATTTAAATTCATTGAATATTAATTATTATAAAAAATTATTTATAAAGGAAAAGTTATATAAATCACTGCGAGCCGGGTCTTTACGTTACGTATAAGAAGAAGAAGAAGAAGAAGAAGAAGAAGAAGAAGAAGAAGAAGCATATATATATATATATATTATATATATATATATATATATATATATATATATAATTTTATATATATATATATAAATATATATATATATATATATATATATATATATATATATATATATATATATATATATATATATATATATATATAAACAATAATTACGTCCCTTTAAAATCGCAGCAGGGGGGCTAATCATTCTCATGCAAATTACTCGAGTGTCTCACTTTCATTGAATTAATTACTGACGAAAGAAAATGGGTGCAGACGAGATTTTATGTTATTTAATGTTTATTATTTGTTTTATTGATTGTGTTGAAAGTGTAAGTTGGAGTGGGTGATTAAAGACATGAAAAAGACAATTTTTTTTCAGTGCTTAAGATATTAAATCTAAGTGCACGCAGCTTTACTGAAGAAAGAAAGCTAAAAACACAAAACGCGTATTTAAAATTTTGGCCAGAAAACTCGTCCTTCAAATATCCATCGATTAAAATGACCCTCATCTAGCCAAATTACTCTCAAACCCGGGGCTTCGAAGCCCCGGGTTTGAGAGTAATTTGGCAAGATGAGGGTCATTTTAATCGATGGATATTTGAAGGACGAGTTTTCTGGCCAATATTTTTAAATACTTACGTGTTTGTTTGTTTGTTTTTCAAAGTTTGGCCGTATTGGCTTGACACGGAGACCAACTTGGAGTTTTTCTTTGAAATTTTAATTCAACACAAACGATGTTTGTCTAGCATTAGGACCTGTTTTGATGTCGGTATTGAGAATTAACGGGACCCAGCTTATGAAATAAACAAAAATTGAGCCTTTTATAGATCGCAATATCCACTAAACGTGCTCAAAACGCTTTACAAAGGGGTCAACACTAATGATGTTTGTCTAGCATTAAGACCTGTTTTGATGTTGGAATTGAGAATATTATGGGACCCAGCTTATGAAATAAACAAAAATTGAGCCTTTTATAGATCGCAAAATCCACTAAACGTGCTCAAAACGCTTTACAAAGGGGTCCCTGGCCAACAACAGTATTGAACGTTTAGGACGGGACATGATGACTGTCTGTTAGGCGATTTTACAATTTAATTTTTTTTTCGGACAGAGACAGCGCTGTTAACGACGGCCAGGTACTCATTTTACACACCTGAGTACGGTGAGAGAATAATGCGAGTAAAGAGCCTTCTCCAACTACTCAACTATGCGCTTAGTGAGGCTTGAACCCAGGACCTTCCGATCCGAAAACTAGTGTCATACCACTAGACCACATAGCCGCACAATGCTGTAAGAAAAACTGTAAGAGGTAACTTACTAACGAAAGAGTGAAAATGGAAAGGTTTCGTATGGTGACAAAACAGACAATGGACGTTTCGGGTACAAACCCTTCGTCAGCACAACAGTGCACAAATAAACGTGGAAACCACGCATAGTTGAGTCCTTGGAAAAGACTCTTGACTCACATTCTCTCACCGTACTCAGGTGTAAATTGAATACCTGGCCGTTAACAGCGTTGTCTCTGTCAGGAAAAAGAAATTGTAATATCGCCTAACAGGGGTCATGTCTCGTTTTACATGTTACGTGTTGCTGTTGGTCTGGGACCCTTTGTAATGCGCATTGAGCACGTTTAGTGGATATTGCGCTATATGAGCGCTCAATTTCTTTTAATATCTTTACATCTCTCTTAACTACTATTGATCCTTCTCTCCCCAAAAAACCCTCACCCTTCCCCCCGCCAACTTCTTCTCAACCCCCCTCCCTGCTCCATCTTCCTACTCAATACCTTCCTTCACCCCCTACCCCCACCTACCCCCCCCCCCCCCAACCCTTCCCCCTCCCTTTCCGTGAGGACGGACATGCTATATATAATCTGTAGAGACTCCCTTAATGAAAATGTCAAACTTGCGCCTGACTATAGAGTGAGGGAGATGGATAGAGGGATAGAGATAGAGAGGAAGGAACAGAGAGAGAGAGAGGGATAGAGATAGAGAGGGAGAGAGTGAGAGAGAGGGATAGAGACAGAGAGGAAGGAAGAGAGGGAGAGAGAGGGATAGAGAGGAAGGAAGAGAGAGGGAGAGAGAGGGATAGAGACAGAGAGGAAGGAAGAGAGAGAGGGAGAGGGAGAGATTGGGATAGAGATAGAGAGGAAGGAAGAGAGAGAGAGGGGAGAGAGAGAAGGATAGAGACAGAGAGGAAGGAGGAGGAGGAGAGAGAGAGAGGAAGGAGGAGGAGGAGGAGGAGGAGAGAGAGAGAGAGAGAGAGAGAGAGAGAGAGAGAGATGCATCTCACCAAAGGGACCTCACGAAACTACCTTGAGCCTCAATAGATCAGATAGATGGATAAATAGATGGACCGAGGAGAAAGAGATAAGAGGGGGGAGGAGGATACAGAGAGACAGATGGGAAGAAAGAGAGAGAGTGAAAGAGGGAGAGAGAGGAAGGGCAAGAGAGATAGAGAGGGGGGAATAGAGAGAGAGAGGGAGAGAGAGAGAGAGAGGGAGAGAGAGAGAGAGAGAGAGAGAGAGAGGGAGATAATGTACAGTGATGCATCACGCCCAGGGACCTTACCAATCTAACCAGATGGTTTTAAGACACCTGCCCCACCCAAGACATCACCAATACGCCAATCTGGCTCACACAGTTCTCCTACTGTACCTTAGAAAAACCGAGTTTTGTTGTTCAGTTTGTTAGTATTTTTAAAT
>NC_088374.1:11026780-11029280 GCF_034508935.2 Berghia stephanieae
ATGGGCTCATCATTGTTGTCATGGAAATCTCCCAAAATGACGCAAAATATAATTGTCCATTACAACAATGTTAAACTCGGCCCATATTGGGGTTTGGATGTCAGACCTGCATATATGTACACGTCGCATAATCCATATAATAATATTTTGTTTTATAATTTCATTTTAAAAGGAGAATTTTTTTTCTTTTTTTGCGTGTCATTTTGGAACCGAATCTATTTCTGCTTATATATATTTTTTAAATTTTTTTTTTCCAATTTCTGGGAATTTTCTTGGAATTTTCATGTGAGATTTTTCTGTGCCAATCATTTCCCTATAAATTCTGGAATTACTGTGGCCATAGCGGGGGGGAAACGACAGCTTCATTCGTTCATTCATGTGTTCGTTCATTCGTTCATTCATCCATTTTGTCTGCTGACGCGACGTGACGTGGTGTGGTGTGGCGTGCCCATGAGGTAGGCGAATATCGCCAATGTGAAGAGTCTTGTGGCGCTTAAATTTAAATAAAAGCATTACTAAAAAAATAAAATCATTCAACATAAAATGTTTTCAAAATCAGATAATAACTGTCAATAAAAAGAATACTTATAATAATAAATAAGTTATAGAAGATCTCAAAAAACAAATGGTTGATATAATATATATAATATATATAAAATTATTCTATAGTGTAAAAGATCAGAATATATATAATTATAGAATATTTAGAATGCAATGTTTATAACCGGTTCTTGTTTTCTCGTTGCGTCACATTATTTTGTGAAATAACTTTTGACTGAACAATTCAAGCAAAAGAATTGAAATGGAATTCACATTTCTTAGTAGATATTGTCAATAGAAAATCAAATTTTTCAAAAATTGTAAAAATTCCAACTTATTAGTGCCAGGAGAGCGCCATAAGGCGCTTCTTTGGTGTGTTATCAATTAATTAATTAATAATAATTTAATTAATGAATTAATTAACCATTAATATTAATGAATTAATTGATTAAGTAATGTTAAGAGGATATTTATGATCGATGTAGTTCAAAGAATGTCTGGAAAATTTTAATGTTCCTTTATTATTGTATAAATGCCTATAAATGTTAAATTGTAATTTTATGGCTTAACCAATAAGCTGAATGTTATATATATATAATAGTATCTAATTGATAAAAAGATATATTTATATATCAGAAGATCAATTTTATTATTTTATTCTTTTTTACTTTCTTTTCATTTTTTTTTTTTTAGTATGTTATAAAATATGTTCATATAATATCATGTGATTTTATTGTATATATTAATTAATATATTGGTGAAATTCAAAGAGTCGTACTGAGCCAGTCGTATAATATTGGCTTTAAAAGCTTTGTAAAATAATAATATATTGCGTACAATCTAAGCCAGTCGCATATGTGACCCATCGTCTCAAAACGGTATTATGTCGGAACGAACCATATGCTTAACTGCCGAATTAAATGTTGAACTGATCAACAATATATATTGTTGGCATTAGCACCCTAAAATATGGTATCTATTCTCCTCAATAAAACATACAATCTCAACACAAGTCTGATATTTCTGGCTATAAATTCAATTGTCAACATTATGACCACCCGACTTAATACCGTTTTGAGGCAAATGGTCACATATTGGCTTTAAAAACTTTGAAAAATATAATGTTGTCTAAGAAAAAAGATCCGTTTCGTATATTTCTGTGGGACCTTGAAATTGTGTACGTTATATCATTGTCAGTAGATTTTAACCTTCTGTGACTCTCTCTCTTTCTCTCTCTCTCTCTCTCTTTCTCTCTCTCTCTCTCTCTCTCTTTCTCTCTCTCTCTTGCTCTCTCTCTCTCTTGCTCTCTCTCTCTCACTCTCTATCTATTTATCTATCTATCTATCTATCTATTTATCTATCTCTTTATCTATCTATTTATCTATTTATCTATCTATTTATCGATCTATTTATCTATCTATCTATCTATCTATCCATCTATCCATCTATCTATATATGCGGAGGACATAGAAACAATTGGTTCGTGAGAGGTATGTATATATATATATATATATTATTTTTTAAACAACAACAGTCAACAAAACAACTCAGTCCTGACGATGGCAAATTAAGCCTGAAACATTAATGTAGACTGTCTCAAACATTGTGGTAAATATTTTAAAAAATAATAATTCGCTCCATTACTGCATGTCGAGCACTTTTCGTACCATATTTGTATCAAACACGATTCAATATATATATATATATATATATATATATATATATATATATATATATATATATATATATATACATATAAAACACTACGGTATTATGTCCCGACATAATGATGAATGAATAGAACACTTAAAAGTAAAAATTTAGTTATAAAACAATGCTGATAGTTTTCCTCGGATCCGCGGAAATCCGCGGATTTTTTTCTTTGGTGTCAAAGGAGGAATTTCCACCATTAAAAAAATCACATGCTCCCCCAATCAAATGGAATGTACTGGCAGTGAGA
>NC_088374.1:11033015-11035515 GCF_034508935.2 Berghia stephanieae
TAATTTTTTTTTGTTTTTTTTTAAAGTGGACCCTCCAAACCATATGTTTGAACCCCCAAAAACGCAATTACATTTTTTTTTTTTGAGCATAAATCTTAAATAGTTTTTTCCTTTTAAAAGTTCCAATTTCCTTAGGTGTTTAATCTTGGGCAACTTTCTTGTATTTATTAATATGTTGAGAGAAATTGAGGGAATATCAATGGTTATTCCAAAATATTTAAATAGTCAATATTCCAACTCATCTTTTCCCGTGTCAACATTTTAAGTCGTTTTTATTTTTTACACAAAACCCTGTTTTTTTCGTTTTTTAACATTTAAATTTAAGCGATTTTTTTTTTACACCAATGGGGAAATTATTTATTTTTTTTGGAAATAATTTCTTTACGGAAAACTTTTTTTTTAAAATAAGCCCAAGAAAAAGGGGGGTAAGATCTCTCCCTTATTTCATAAAAAACAATTTTAAAAGGATGGTTCTGCAGTTACCGAGCTTCAATTAACCCTCTCCTTCCCAAAATTTGGGAAAAATTCGTTACCCACGACACATATTTTCTCATTCAGATTTTTTTTGACATCCAAACTTTGAAGAAAAAAAAATTTGTGTTTTTACAGCTTTTTTTTTGTGAGGGAAATTATGAAAGTTCGCAAAGACTACGCTTTTTTGGTTTTTGAGGGGAAAAACAAATTTTTTTTGTTTAGTTGGGTGTCAAGTTTTTGGGAAAAAAATCCTGAAAAATGGTGTGGTTAAGGGAGAGTAACGAAATTTCCAAAATTTTTTTCTTGTTTTAAACCCCCCAAACTCAATTTTTCCCCATCCAGCGCCCCCGACATCCAAAAAAAGGCATGACGGGTTTTTAAACAATTTGTCCAGTCACAGAAAAAGCAAGGACATTAACTCTTCAAGGGGGGAAAAACCCCCGCAAGAAAAAAAGAGGGGGGAAGACAAAAAGGCAGCATTGTAGGGGGGGTTTAAAAATGGCAAATAACTCGGGCAAACACCCAAATTTTTCAAATTCTTTATTCCCGCCCCTTTGTTTCCCCAAAAATCCCCCCCCCCCCCCCCCCCCCCCCCCCCCCCCCCCCCCCCCCCCCCCCCCCCCCCCCCCCACCCCCCCCCCCCCCCCCCCCCCCCCCGCCCCGTCGGTTCCCCCATTTGCGTTTATTTTGCCGCCATTGATTTCGACAAAAAGAAAAACTCTCCGGTGGTCGAAGACAAGACAAGACAAGACAAGACAAAAGGATGGAATGGAAAGGGGGGGGGGGGGGGGGGGTTATATAGTCGTCTCCGTACAATAGCACAGTTATTGGTAACCTTGCTAAGACTTATTTACCTCGTGTAGCATCTCAAGTGTGTCAATCCTTTCTGTGATTTTTGACAACTTAACGACTAGGCCAAGTGACGAGATATTGGGGATTAATTGGTCTTTGGACAAAGTGTTTTTGAGACCTTAACGATAGGCTAAGTGACTATATTATATGGGACCATCGTCTCAAAACGGTAGTATGTGGGATTGATTTAGATGCTAAAAATAGAACGTATAGACCAATACTATGAGATTTGGGGTTCCTGAAGGCTGATTTACCTCGTGTAGCATTTCAAGTCCAGACTGTGCTCATTCTTTCCTGTGGTCCAACCTAGAAGAATTCACATTTCGGATCCACTGGTCTTTGGACAAACGTGTTTTTTGACGACTTAACGACTAGCCTAAGTGACTATAATATGTGACCCTCGTCTCAAAAAGTTAATATGTCGGGTTCTAAAAATAGATTTCATAGAGAAAATACGAGATTTGGGTCCCTGTAGACTTATTTACCTCCTGTAGCATCTCAAGTCAAATAAGAGATGAAGTGAGTGGAAAAGTGCCAGAAGACAAGGGTTCGTGGATAGCTCATACGGTAGAAGTCACGCTCTCACCGGCCAGGCGGAGTTGTCGTACCAATAAGGTCGCGGGTTCAAACCCATCACCGCCGCGAAAAATTTTTTATTCTCTATTGTTATTTGTCTTCTGGCACTTTTCTACTCACTTCATCTCTTGTTGTTACCAACATAAGTGCCTGCTCCACTCACTTTTCTGAATTAAAAAACTCAAGTCAAATACAGTGTTGATCAACCGATCAGAATTCATGTTTTAGGGATTAAATAGTCTTAAAACAAAGTGGTTTTTGACGACTTAACGACTAGGCCAAGTTGTGGACTAATACACATCTGCTCCCCGTGGCATTTACAGGCCAAAGACTGTATTGATCCCGTCCTATGACCAAACAGACTTTTTAATGACTTCACTTTATCCTTATCGGTAATTTCAGTATTTTCCCAAAATGGCAGGCTTACCCAGCAGAAAAATTGAATTTTTAAACTCAAACAATCTCTCTACAAACAAACTTTATGCTCTTAGTAATTAAACAAAGATCATTCTTCAAAGTTTGTGATGTACAAAATAAATATGAATAGGTGATCCCAGACTAAGTACATTGATGGTATGCTCTTGGAATCTACATCCGA
>NC_088374.1:11044883-11052383 GCF_034508935.2 Berghia stephanieae
AGACAGAAGTTACAGAGGCCATGAAACAGCCTGTAAAGGAAAGGGATAGAACAATGGATTATCTCAAGAAAAAGGGCATTTTTTATTCAAACACTAGAAACAATTCAATAGTTATGCGTGAGAGAGCACAAGGGTCACATGAAGTTGTTATGTGTGCTGGCTGTAAGGGTTTTACTCTGGACGAAGGGTTTATGAACACAAAAGAAATGTAGTACTGAGCATGCTCTGTGTACTGGGGTTGTAAAATTTTATCCCGTGGCTCCCAATGCAAGTAAAGAAATAAAGGAGAATATTCTTGACAAATTTCGGAATGATGAAGTGGGAAATTTGTGTCGATCAGACAAAGCTATAGTATTGTTAGGAACAAAATTGTGGAGTAAAAGTTCAAAGAAGGAGAGAAAAGTTATAATGAGTGATTTACGCATCTTAGGAAATTTGATTTAAAAACTAGGAAGAGAACGAATCAACCTTCTTTCTCTGGAGAGGACGTGGTGAAGCGTTGTAACTTTAATGAAATATCGCAAACCATTTCTGAAATGACTTTGAAAGAGGATGGGACATTGAAAGCAGGCTTGAAGCTTTCAATTGGATTTATATTGAAAAAGTTAATTAATTTCTTAAAAGGGGAATATATAATGCAAAACAAAATGGAAGAATCCGCAGAGATAGATTTGTTCAAAGCTGTCCTGATTATAATTGGGATAGTATTTTTTTACAGCCAGAGTTCAATGTGAAGCAAAGAGAACAAATTTGAGAAAACCCAAAGAGATGCCATTAGAGAATGATATAAAGAAGCTACGGCAATTTATTACTGAAGAGATGGTCCGTATTTGTGAGGATGATTATCAATTATTTGATTCACATATGTTTGTTAGGCTTCGCAATGTCATCGTAGCTAGGCTTACAATGTTTAATGCGAGGAGAGGCGGAGAACCCGCAAGGATGTTGTTAAAAGACTGGAATGATGCAGATTCAGGTGTATGGGTTGATCCCCAGCTTGTACAACATGTCACTGATCCTCTGGAAAAAGCGTTACTTGAGAAGTATAAGCTGGCCTATCAGTCTGGAAAGGGAAGCAAGATGTTGGTCCCTGTGTTGATACCCAATGACACAATTCAGCCTTTAAGGAAACTTGCACAGGAGCGTAAAGCTGTTGATATTTCAGACAACCCATTTCTTTTTCCAAATACAGGAATATCCAAAGATCATGTAAGTGGTTACATTGCCATCAAATATGTCACTTCCTTAGTAAAGGATTTAGAGAAACCCCAGTTGTTAATAGCTGATAAATTCAGGCACCGAGCTTCGACATTATTTGCCTTACTTGATGTCCCACAACACAAGAGAGATGTCTTCTATCGACATATGGGACACAGTGAATCAATCAATCAAAACATTTATCAGTGTCCACTTGCAATACGAGAAATAACAGAAGTTGGTCATTTTTTGGGTCAAATTGATAACTCAGCATCGGTCACTGGGGAAGGAAATTGTAACATTGAAACAAATGACTCTGTAGTGAATAGAGACTCAAATGCAAATTTTGGAACATCCATAGTAACAGCTGCAAATCAAGAAGAAATATTTGATGGTGAAGCAGGAGTGCCAAATCAGCTTACGTGTTCTTCAAAACAAACTGAACCCAAGAGGAATTCAAGCAAAAATCGGAGATACATGTCAATGTCATGGTCAGATGAGGATACAGATAGAGTCAAGTCATATTTTAAAAACTTTGTCGAAGATGTTTCAGCACATGGTTCAAGGGGATCATTACCTAGAAAGTCTGAAATTATTCTGTTCTTAAAACACCACAGGGTATTTTCACAAAAAGGAATCCCTGAAGGTACACTAATTAGTTTGGTGAAGACAAAGATTTTTAATGAAAGAAATAAATATAGAAGGGAAAGAGCGTTTCAATCGGTGTAATGACAATCATGAATTTGATTTGTATTACATTCATTGTATTGTATAGTGTTATTGACATATTTTGGGGGTTTACAAAAACTTTTTATCTTTATATAGTACAATCTGTTCATCATTGCAATATCCTTTTTTATATTATATGAACATTCATTTGCTCAGCTTGAGAGACAAATGCTTTGTAGAACCATAGCTGCCAACCGTTCTGTTAAAAACGGATTTGTTCCGTATTTGACTTCCTGAGTCCGTAAGTGCTTATTTTTAGTTCAAAATCCGTATTTTGTAATTTTTGACTAATTTGTGGTAAAAAAGCCATGTGAGCCTAATGAATTATTATTATTGATCCATTATTATTACTATTACTACTACTACTATTGTTGTTATTATTATTATCATTATTATTGGTGTCCAGTGAGAGCATAATCTCCATTTGTGTAGCTCTTTAATTTGAATTATGCCTCTAACATAAATGATTTTCAACAATTAAAAAAGTTCCATTCGTTTATATGACGCCTGTATTTTACTCAAACCTTTCATAATGTATTGGAGATTTGCATAGGATATGGATGTTAGCCTCGATATACTTTGAATATTCTAAGACAGTATTGATACTTTCACTATTTGTTACAAATATTATTTTAATTAAGAATAAAATTAAATCCACCTTTTTGATTGGAAGGTATTCAATAAGAAAATCAATTGCTTATATTGATTAAAGATGACAATGATTATTTCCCTTTATTAATTTATGAAATATATAAATTTAATCCCTTTAAAAACATCTTCATCTGATTTTAATTTTTTTTTTTCAAGCAAGCTTTTGTAACGGTTTAGGTTCAAGAAAAATAAGTATACTCCATTTTTAGGTGTGTTTATCTTGTCAAAGTAAAGAAGTAGGAATTCTCTAATATTTAGAGGTGCATTTTACTATAACTACTATTATAGTATACTACTTAAAGACCATTATGTTGCATGAAAGAAAACATATATGCAATCGTCTACTTTTTATCTGAACTCACCTAATTTTTACCCCAAAACGCCCTCTCAAGTGATGTACCAGGTTGGTAGTTATGCATTTCTAACCATCTTAAGTTATTTCATTTATTTTACAATCGTGCTTCTTGTGTATTGGTCCTTATCAAAGTTGAGGCAGTTGAATTCTTTCTTTATATTGTCCGTTCTGAATTTTGATCTCATTGTGGAAAGCTCCCATAGCGGGCAGGGAGGTACACACTGTGTCTTCTATCCCCTTATATCTGTTTTCCAACATGCTTTCAGTCTTTGTCTTGGAATGAGATTACTTGTTTTTTTCCTGGCCCTCGCCGGAGTCCTAGCTGGGAGGGAAGCAGTCAAATGCATATTTATTGTTTTGGGAGATGATATTTTTTTCCTTGTAAATCATCTCTCTGTTATGTATTATTACTATATTTGTTATTTTTTAATGTATAATGTAAGCATTTGAGTGTGTTCCTCTTTGTTGGATTTTGTTCTTGTGTCCGGATAAGACTTATAGGTGATCTCAAACTTAGTACATTGGTGATACGCTCTTGGAATCTACATCTGATCCCTATTTGTTCCCAGTTCCCCTATGTCTTACTTTCTCTTGGATGCTTCAACTGTAATTCTAGAACTTTTTACTATCCAATTTTCTTCCTTTTTACTGGCGCTGATATAACCTAAATGTGTTGCAAGCGCCGTAAAACCCTTAAAAACAAAACAACAATCATTGTGGAAAGTGTCATTTTAACGATTCAAATGTGCTGGTACTAAACCCGATAATTGAGCAACATTTGGACTAGCCTCTGTCATCTCAAACTTGTTAGTGTTAGTAATAGTAATTAAAAAGGCTGACTTTTATATGTTGCGATTCGATGAAGGGGGGGGGGGGGGGGGGGGGGGGGGGGGGGGGGGGGGGGGGGGGCTTCGGCACACATCGCCCCTCATCCCGGCAAAATGAGCGTTCCTTATTTTATTTTTGAAAAGTTGGCAGCTATGTAGAACTATCTGAAAGAATCAAATATGGCAGAATAAAAAGTCTTTCTACTAACCCTAACTTAATTGGCCAATGTAGCTTTATGTTCAGCATTTTCTAGATACCTAATGTAAAATTTCACTATTCTTTTTATGATAGTTTTAAGAGTTGCAATCTTTAGAGGTGACTGTCAAGAAATGACACCTCTGTGCATTTAATTTCATTCTTTCTTTATCCCCTCATCCTTAATCAGAATAATAATAATTAATAATGAAAAAAAATGCAGCAACGACAGCTTAGAACGGCATAAAGTGCTTAAGAATTATTTTTTTTGCATTAAACTTTATTCAAACGATTTTCAACACTTTTGCTTCACAGTTTATGCTTTTTAACAAATGCAATTAAGCAACTTACCAGCAACAACATATTGGTTTGTTATCATTTGAGGGTTTTATCAGTAAAACTGTTTCTATCCTTTTATGTTGCACTGTACACATAGCAAACTTCATGCTTTTATTTGGTGACCAAAGACTTATGTGATACAGTGGATGAATGTTTGTGATGGCTTTTGGAACTGAAATAAACCTGCAATATGATTTGTAGACTTCTATCGTTATGTATCATTTTTCGGTCAAATGTAAATGTAATTTTACACGAGCTTGATGTATCATAAAACCCACAATGAGCTCAACGTGCAGCTGGTAGTAGATTTATATGGACACGAACAACGTTGTTACAATTCAGTAACGTACTCCAATTAACACAAGTGAGACTGTAAATGAGACTTTTACAATGACTCTGCATTGCCACAAATATGGATTCGAACCCTGGCAACTCGGGCGTCAGACGAACTGTCTACCACGAAACCAAAGCAAGCATTGTGCAAGTTAAAGTGAATGAGATGTTGATTGAAGCCGTTCATTGTGTCCATCAGATCTGCTGTCCTATCCATCCAACTCCATTCACTCACTGGGTGGGGTTCCCGACTTCCCATAATGGGCAGGGACGTACTCGTTGCGTCTTCTATCCCCCTATGTCTGTTTTCCAACTTGTTTTCTGTCTTTGTCTCGGGATGGGATGGGATTACTTGGTTTTGTCCAGGACCTGGCTGGGAGGGAAACAGTCAAATGTATAGTTCGAGTTTTGGGAGATTATATTTTTCCCTTGTAAATCATCTGTCTGTTATGCTCTTTATTGTTTTGTTTACATATTATTTATGCTTTGTAAACATTTGAGTGTATCCCTCTTTGTTGGGACCTGTGCTTGTGTCTGAATGAGACGTTTAGGTGATCTCAAACTAAGTACTTTGATAGTGGGCTCTTGGAATCTACTGTTTCCTATTTGAAACAAATCCCCTTTGCCTTACTTTTTCTTGGGTGCTCTAATTGTAGTTCCAGAACTTTTTACTATCCCATTTTCTTCCTTTTTACTGGCGCTGATATGACCTTAATGTGTTGCAAGCGCCGTAAAACCCTTAAAAACAAAACAAAACAAACCAAGTCCATTCAGTGGTATACAACAACAACAAATAAACTCCTCTGCCTGGTCCCTTCTATCTCTGATCTTAACCTGGGTCGTCAGGTTTCTAAAGGGGTCGGGGACTGCAAAAACAATGGCGCACGGAGCAAATGGGAATATTTTTTGCCGTGTTTGAGTCCCAGGTTATTTCCCTGAGCGCCCCTTCTGAGGGATGGACCTTCCCAGGAGTTAGTAAATGCGTTGCTCGGCCACTTCACTCTACGCACACTGGGATAAGCTTCGACACTATGGCCATGAAGCTCTTAATCTTAAGGACTTACTTTATTTTAGACAATTTGGTGGTAGCTCACTTGAAAATGCACTCTTAGGTATACACATATATAAACATATACTGGGCTCCCTAAAAGGGTTTTTTAATGTGGTCTCCCTAAAAACATGTTTTTACCAAATGTCTCCTTAAAGCTACAGAAACACTTAGTAAAACATTAGGGGGACCGAGTAATTTTCTATATACCATTGTGATCATCAAGCATCAGAATTGTGTTCATAAATCATTGTAGGGAATCAAACTATACTCATTTGAACAAAGATTGAACAGTTTAATCAATTTGAACAAGACATATGCTTGGTCCTCCAATTGGTGCATTTCACAGTGGTCACCTTAATAGTGGATTGATACTTATATATATATATATATATATATATGTATGTATGTATGTATGTATGTGTGTGTGTGTGTGTGTGTGTGTGAGACAGAGAGAGAGAGAGAGAGAGAGAGAGAGAGAGAGAGAGAGAGAGAGAGAGAGAGAGAGAGAGAAAACGTCAAAGCATGCACTCCCAACCAACTGCCAGTAAATCCCGTACAATCATTGTACCACGACTAAAAACCTATAAATAAAGATTGTATATATAATATATCATCAAACTGGATCAGCACTCATCTATACATATCTGATATTACTCGAGCAGAATCCGCAATATTTACCGAGAAATATGGCAGAGCAGTCGTGACGTCACTCATTCTACTCTTCCTGTTCCAAATTCCTTGGAAGTGCGTATGTAACCAGTCTTTCGGAGGACAATAAATAATGAATATGTTACATATTGAATCATAATAAGGTGGCATAACTATTTTAGTAGTGAGGATGGATGATCTTTAAATAAATAAATAAAATTCCCTTTATTCATCCCTAAGGGGAAATTTTTCCTTAGGGTCTATTCCAGGGGAAGACTGGAATAACCCAGGCGTCAGCCGCAGTGCAGCGCCGCAAAGTGAGCTAAAGCTAGGTGACTTGCTCAAGGCCACACAACGCGGCGAGTAGTCGAACTCGGTACCTTTCGGGTACGAAGCAAAGACCCTACCGCTGAGCCACGCTGTCCCATGGATATTGACGACCAGCATAGATTTAGACTAGAAAATAAGATGCCATCACTCTGAAACAAGAAGATCAATTACACGAGCTATGTATCCAGTCCTCGGGAGGAGTGGTTTTACACTTCCAATGACTATGGAACCAGTACGTCAGCGTACGGTAGATTAATGTGAACTTTTATAATTACAAGAAATGAAGTGAGTAGGAAAGTGTCAGAAGACAACAGAGAATAAAAACGTCGGCGCTATGTATGTGGTCTAGTGGTATAACACTCGCTTTCGGATCGGAAAGTCCT
Source organism: Berghia stephanieae (assembly GCF_034508935.2). NCBI lineage: Eukaryota > Metazoa > Mollusca > Gastropoda > Nudibranchia > Aeolidiidae > Berghia > Berghia stephanieae. The sequence continues at coordinate 11,051,923 of NC_088374.1, forward strand.
TTGTTCGAGCCTCGCTCGGCGCATAGTTGAGTCCCTGGAAAAGGCTCTTTACTCACATTCTCTCACCGTACTCAAGTGTAAAATGAGTACTTGGCCATTAACAGCGTTGTCTTTGTCCAAAAAATTGTAAGAACGCCTAACAGGTGTCATCTCCCGTCTTACGTGTTAAATGCTTCTGTTGACCAGGGGCCTCTTGTAAAGCGCTTTGAGCACATTCAGTGGATATTGCGCTATATAAAAGCTCAATTTTAAAATAGCTTTCCACGTGGATAGCTCATACAGTAAAGTCACGATCTCCCCGGCCAGTAAGGTCGCGGGTTCGAACCCCCATCACCGCCGCGAAGTTTTTATTCTCTATTGTCTTCTGGCACTTTCCTGTGCACTTCATTTCTTGTTATTATCATACTAAGTGCCTGCTCCACTCGCTTTTCTGTGGACCTTGGGAAAGCTCAAGATTCCGT
>NC_088374.1:11059883-11066293 GCF_034508935.2 Berghia stephanieae
ATAGATAAATGATAAGATAGATAGATAGATAGATAGATAAATGATAAGATAGATAGATAGATAGATAAATAGATAGATAGATAGATAGATAGATAGATAGATATATAGATAGATAGATAGATAGATAGATGGATAGATAGACAGATAGATAGATAGATAGATATATAGATAGATAGATAGATAGATAGATGGATAGATAGACAGATAGATAGATAGATAGATAAATAGATAAATAGATGGCAATATAGATTGGTGGATAGAACTATTATGTGAACAAAACTTACACATTGGGGAAAGGTCACGAAAAGTGGAGAAGACAGGGCATTGGTGAGAAATGGAGAGAAAGGCAGAGATGAACAGATAGGGTGAGAGAGGAAAGATGATATGAAGATAAGTTGAAAGATTCAAAGGAAGGAGAGAAAGAGAAAGAGAGAGAGAGAGAGCGAGAGAGAGAGAGAGAGAGAGAGAGAGAGAGAAAGAAAGAGAGAGAGAGAGAGAGAGAGAAAGAGAGAGAGAAAGAAAGAAAGAAAAAAAGAGAGAGAGATAGATAAATAGATAGATAGAGATATATAGATAGATAGATAGAGAGAGAGATAAATAAAGAAAGATAGGGATAGAGAGAGAGAGCGAGAGGTGGAGAGAGAGAGATAGAGATAGATAGATAGATAGAAAGAGAGAGAGAGAGAGAGAGAGAGAGAGAGAGAGAGAGAGAGAGAGAGAGAGAGAATAGAAGATACACACCAGCGGTCAGCAGCAGAGATTCCATTAATCAAAGCATGTTGTATCCCTTCGTTATTGAACGTGACACTCCGTAAAGACAGGTCACGGCAAACAGAATGAATGATTAATGTATGGAAACACAAACTCCCCAACTCCGTACGTGTATGGGAACCCAGAAACGCGTCTTTTGTGCAGACGGGATATTTGAAAAGACTTTATTCCCCATAGGGGAGTAACTTGGATTAATAGTGGTTTGAAAAGACTGCCCCCTGGTCAATTGAACGAATGATCAATGAAAAGGAACACAAACTCTGACACAAAAAAAGTACGAATACCAAAAAAAAAAAAAAAGCATGTTTTGTAAAGAGGAGGCTTTTCAAAGGCTTATCTCCCATGTTAATGTAACCCGGAGTTGGACTTCTGTGAAAGGATTGAATGGGCCTGAACAGATCCCAATGAATTACGAATGGGAATTTAACACTGCAACACCGTATAGAAAGTTTTTTAAAATGTTTTTAAATTGAGCTTTTATATGGCGCAATATCCACTAAACGTGCTCAAAGCGCTTTACAAGGGGTCCCTGACCAACATCAACAGGCAACATGAAGAACGAGACATGAAGCCTGTTAAGCGATATGACATCTTTCTTCCGACAGAGACAACGCTGTCAGCGGTCAGGTACTCATTTTACACCTGAGTACGGTGAGGTAATGTGAATAAAGAGCCTTTTCCAAGGACTCAACTTTGCACCGAGCAATGCTCGAACCTAGGACCTTCCGATCAAAAGCGATTGTCATAGCACAATACCACATAGCCGGAAGTTAAAATAAAATGTTTATGATTATTTATATTTTTTTTAAAAGACAAAAATCGCGGCCAAAAGGTGTGATAGACTATGAAAGAAATAGAAGAACTGGTTTGTAGGTTATTGTTGTGAGTGAACGATGCTTTTGTCGGAAAATCATGTTGTATCATTCATAAATGTAGACAAGGTTGTGTCTGTCTCCGGTGTGTTTAAAAATAAAATATGAAAAACTAGAGCATATCCTAAAAACGTGCTCTAAGCGCTTAACAAAGAGTACTTGACCAACAGCAACACGTAGCGTGTAGAATGAGACATGAAACCTGTTAACCGATATTACACATTTTTTTCCTGACTGACACAACGCTGCTAACGGACAGTTAGTGTTTTTACACCTGGGTACGGTGAGAGACTGTGAGTAAAGACCTTTTTCCAAGGACTCAACTATGAACAAACGAGGCTACTACTACTACTACTACTACTACTACTACTACTACTACTACTACTTCTACCACCACCACCACCACCACCACCACCATCATTGTCATTATCAACTTCATCATCATCATCATCATCATCATCATCATCATCATCATCATCATCATCATCATCATCATCAACTTCATCATCATCATCATCATCATCATCATCATCATCATCATCATCATCATCATCATCATCAACATCAACTTCATCATCATCGTCATCATCATCATCATCATCATCATCATCATCATCATCATCATCATCATCATCATCATCATCATCATCATCACGATCATCATCACGATCATCATCACGATCATCAACATCACCACCACCACCATCATTATAACAATCACCTCCACCATCACAACACTTACATCAATGTTGCCACTGACACAACAGCACTATATTGACATTTCGTGCCCACCCAGGGCATAGGACAACAAAGGGCACAACGAGGACCTCGATACCCAAACACACTGACTGGGTGGATACGCTCAAATGTGAAAATCTCTGTATCACACTAAGATTCCCTTTATTCCTCCCCATGGGGAAATTTGTCTTCAGGGTCTATTCCAAGGCAAGACTGGAATAAACCACAGACAACATTGATAACGGCCAGGTACTCATTTTACACCTTAGTGCGGTGAGACAGTGTGAGTAAAGAGCCTTTTCTAAGGCCCCTAAAACAAAAAAATGAAAAACAAACAAACACAAAACAACAAACTGCCCCCCCTCCCAAATATAAAAGAAAAAAGAAACAAACAAAACAAAACAACCTGAAATAAAAAACAAAATAAAACAAAACAAATGAAAAAACGAATGTGTTACAAAACGTATTTCTTCTGTGTCCTAAAATGTCAAAAAGATTTGCAAGACTTCTGCTATGCCTGCTAATGTTGTTGTTGTTGTTGTTATTGTCGTTGTTGTTGTTGTTGTTGTTGCCAATGTCGTTGTTGTTATTGTTATTATTGCTGTTGTTGTTGTTGTTAATGTTATGTTATTGGTGTTATTATTGCTATTGTTGTCGTTTTTTTGGTGTTATTATTGCTGTTCGTGTTTTTATTGGTGTTATTGTTGCTGTCATTGTCGTTTTGTTGTTGGTGTTCTTAATGTTGTTTATATCATTGTTGTTTTTCTTTTTGTTGTTGTTGTTGTTGTCATTGCTGCTTGTCTATGCGTGTATTTATGTATGTGCATTCTTCACGATAACAGAACCCTCTATAAATTTGAACCATCGAAAACAAAATCCAAAATGACCAAGCAGGGTTGAATTTCAAACACAAGATCGTATAGAACAAAATATACTGCAAGTCTGTCGGAAGGGACATCAAAAAACAAAACAGATGCGTTGCTCAATTCACCTCTCCATCTCCCTTCCCCACTCCCGTCCCTCCTCTCTTAACTTCCCTTTAAATAACACCCCCCCCCGAGCCCAATAATTCCACGTCATTTAATTAATTAATTAATTAACTAATCGATTCTTAAAATCATCTCAAGAAATGCAATTTATCTAATTGAAAAAATAATAACAATAATAGATTATAATTCTTGTCCGGTGATAATTAAATCTATGCTGTTGTGTTCTGAAAAAACTACATATTTAAAAATTTGGCCAGAAAACTCGTCCTTCAAATATGGATCGATTTAAATGACCCTCATCTTGGCGAAAACTCTCAAACCCGGGACTTCGCCGAAGTCCCGGGTTTGAGAGTTTTCGCCAAGATGAGGGTCATTTAAATCGATCCATATTTGAAGGACGAGTTTTCTGGCCAAACTTTTAAATATATGTTTTTTTTCCCCCAGAGAACGGCAAAATGGCAAATTAGGATAATGACATCAATAAGCGGAGCTGTGAAAACAGGGTCGGTCCATCAAGGAATTAAAAATAATTCTATAATGACAATAACAACAAAAGAAAAGCTGGCACAAAATTTCAGAGACATGCAACTGCACATACGCACATTATAGTAATATATTAACAAGAAATGAAGTGATGATAATAGAGAATAAAAAATGTCGTGGCGGGATGGCGGCTCGAATCCGGGACCTTTCTAAAGCATTTATATAGCACAAGATCCACTAAATGTGCTCAAAGCGCTTTACAAAGGGTACCAGACCAACGGCAACACGTAATATGCAGAACGACACTTGAAGCCTGTTAAGCGGTATTACAATTTTTTCCAACAGAGACAACGTTGTTGACGGCTAGTTACTCATTTTACACCTAAATACGGTGAGAGAATGTGAGTAAAGAGTCTTTTCCAAGGACTCAACTATGCGCCCAGCTAGGCTCGAACCCAGGACCTCCCGATTCGAAAGCGAGTGTCATACCACTAGACCACATAGCCGCACAAACCTTAACTGGTACAACTCCACCTGGTCGGGGAGAGCGTGACTCTACTGTGTGAGCTATCCACCACTCCAAAAAAAAAGGTGGTTTCAAACTCTATGTCTATCTTAAGCTGCTCTCCCCAACTTCTTGTAGTCATGGGTTCAACACACACAAACGCCGTGAAGCCAATATTCTCAACACAAACATGGAACATAGAAACGATTGAGACATTGAGCAAGCTGTGGTATTTGGGGTGAATATTTATTCAGAAACACATATAATATTCTAATCTCACCTGCCAACTTAAAAATCTAAAAAAATCGTTTACCAGTCGCTATAATTAACTATAAAAACCAACCATTTATACTCATGACGATCGAATAACACTTTAAAATCTTTGGAATTATGTAGTTTGGCATCAACTTTCATTTTCAATAGATAGTTCGAAGATGACGCCACTCAGGTCTTTGTTATTGTTTTTTGCCATCCGCGTTTATGAGTAATGCTCACTGAACTGTATTAACCTGACTATAAACGTTCATGGATACACACAGTTTTGTGTGTTGGTCCGTTATACTTCCGGATGGCAATGTTATGAGCTTGTTAGCCAAGCGCATACTATCTATAAGTTTTAATGACTTATTTTGTTTGTTTGTTGCTTTAGGTCTCTTCCAACACAATTGAGGTTATATGAGAGACCGCTGAAACAAAAAAACAAGCAATCTAACAAAAATAGTACAAATGTAAATCAAAATCATAACCTAAAGATATCATAAGCTAAATTATAAATAACCAAGAACAAACAGGCAGAAGATTTACAGAAAAAAAATATCCCCTGTCAAAAATACAATCACAAACCAAAGAAGCAGGATAGGCTAGTAAAGAGAAGAAGAAACGACATCACTATCGGATCGTACACCCATGCGAACATCATAGGTATATGATTCAAGGGTGATGCTCCCATCCAACCACCCGCTTTTAATGACTTAGAGACGCTCGTGAAATTCTGAAATTGGAGGCAAAAATTTCGTAATTTTACGAATTGTTCGTAACACTAGGCAGGTCTTCAATTACACAATCACATACAAAACAATGTATTCCTCCGCCATTCCCTCCCCCCCCGCCCCGCCCCACAAACAGCACGCCCTCCTCAATTAGATATAATTGGAGATATGTAAAACTAGGATAGACATTATTACTATTACTATCATCATCATCATGGTCAGCAATATCATCATCATCATTATCATCATCGTCGTCTTAGTTCTACGACTGCTACTACTACTACTACTACTACTACTACTACTACTACTACTACGACGACGACGACGACGACGCCGACGACGACGCCGACGACGACGACGTAGTACTACTACTACTTTTACTACTACAACTACTACTACTACTACTACTACTACTTTTACTACAACTACTACTACTACTACTACTACTACTACTACTACTACTGCTACTGCTACTACTACTACTACTACTACTACTTTTACTACTACTACTACTACTACTACTACTACTACTTTTACTACTACAACTACTACTACTACTACTACTACTACTACTACTACAACTACTACTACTACTACTACTACTACTACTACTGTTAAAACTACTACCACTAATGATAACGATACTGGTAATTGTGATGATAATAATAGTAATATCAACAATGTATTAATTTGTTGATATTATCTATGAAAGTACTGTGTTGTGGCTGGCAAAACAAAATTAGCCATCACTAGCAGAGTGACGTCAACAGCAAACTGATATCCCATATCAATAGGAATTCTATTCCGAGACGTTAAATGAGGATATTGAGGGATTAGCTGGCTTATACATACATACATACATACATACACACACACACATACACACACACACATATATATATATATATATATATATATATATATATATATATATATATGATAAAAGCAATTTATAAAGATTTTAATTAGAATTATTATTACTTCTACAGATGTTTCTTGTCACTGGGACAATCTACGGGATTCTATCTTGTACTAAAAGTTTCAGCTAGCCTTGCTAATGCCC
>NC_088374.1:11066393-11068893 GCF_034508935.2 Berghia stephanieae
TATATATATATATAATTATCTCTCTCTTCCCGCACACAACCACCACCACCACCACCACCGCCAACACCCATACCTATCATCATGAAATGAACACATCCGAGATACATCACTTTTTGTGTGGCCAACTAAAGGCCTCCCTGATAACACGAGAAACATTTGTAGTGGATGGATGGAGGGAGGCATGCCATTATGACCGCCACAAAAAAGATGCTCTTTTTCGATAGGAAGCAACGGAAATGAAGTTCTAATGAACTTAGGGACACGGGGAGACACGGTGAATAAATTGAATTGATGAATGAATGAATGAATTGAATTGATGAATGGATGATAATATATGAATAATTAAATGAATGAATAAAGGAAGGAAGGAAGGAAGGAACAACTGAATAGATGAATGGGTAATGAGTTGATTTTGATACATGGATAAATGAATGAATGAATGAATAAATAAATAAATGAATGAATGAATGAATGAAAGAAATTGAATAGATGAATGGGTAATGAGTTGATAGATAGATAGATGGATAGATGGATGGATGAATGAATGATGGATAGAAGAGGATGGATGAATGAAAGAATAAATGAATGAATGAATGAATGATTGGATGAATGAATGAATGAGAGAATAAATGAATGAGTGAATGGATGGATGGATGAATGAGTGAATGAATGAATTGATGGATGAATGAGTGAATGAATGGATGGATGGATGAATGAATGAACGAATGAATGAATGAATGGACGGACGGATGGATAGATGGATGGATGGATGGATCTATGAATCAATGGTTTGGTGAATGAATGAATGAATGAATGGATAGATGGATGGATGGATGGATCTATGAATCAATGGTTTGGTGAATGAATGAATGAATGAATGAATGAATGAATGAATGAATGAATGAATGAATGGATGGATGGATCTATGAATCAATGGTTTGGTGAATGAATGAATGAATGAATGAATGAATGAATGAATGAATGAATGGATAGATGGATGGATGGATGGATGGATCTATGAATCAATGGTTTGGTGAATGAATGAATGAATGAATGAATGAATGAATGAATGAATGAATGAATGGACGGACGGACGGATGGATAGATGGATGGATCTATGAATCAATGGTTTGGTGAATGAATGAATGAATGAATGTTTGGATTGACAGATGAATGGATGAATGATAAACGACTGTTTGAATTAACGGAAAGATATCATTATAGACTATAATATTATTTTTGGATTTTCCTGTCATAAGTGGCCTGAGTAGGCAAATACTCTTCAGTTAGTTGATCAGTTGGAGGTACTTATAGTATGATATGATGTAAGTGTGCTGAGTGTGTGTGTGTGTGTGTGTGTGTGTGTGTGTGTGTGGATGCGTTTTAGTGTGTGGGCTTGTGTGTATTTGTATGTGGAGTAATAGAGCAAGAGAGAGAGAGAGAGAGAGAGAGAGAGAGGGATGGGGGAGAGGGAGAGAGAGGGGGAGAAAGAGCGAGAGTGAGATAGAGGGAGAGAGGGGGAGGGGGGAGAGAGAGAGGGGGGGGGGAGAGAGAGAGAGGGGGATGGGGGAGAGGGAGAGAGATGGGGAGAAAGAGCGAGAGTGAGATAGAGGGAGAGAGGGGGAGGGGAGAGAGAGAGAGAGGGAGAGAGAGAGGGGGGGAGAGAGAGAGAGGGAGAGAGAGAGAGAGAGGGAGAGTTATCATCAGTGCAAGTAACATGTTTAAATGTGTGTGACTGTCTGTTTATTTATGTTAGTGTGTGGGAGGGGAGGTGGGGGGGGGTGTTAAAAAGATAGGGGAAGGGGGGGGGGAGTTAGAAGTGGACGTGAGTATGACTAAGATGAATTATATTATAATGTGTATGACTGAATTGTGATTATGTGTGTGTGTGTGTGTGTGTGTGTGTGTGTGTGTGTGTGTGTTTATAACCATATATATCGGCATTCACGTATTTACAGGTCAAACCAACGCAATATAGTCTCCATTACAACAATGTTAAAACAGGCCCTTCTGCTATAATCAGACCTGCAAATGTATGCACGTCGATATAGCCCTATAGATAGAACGTAGTTGACGTCACTCAGGTCATTGTTGTTTTGGGGGGTTTTTTGTTTCTTTGTGGGCTTTTTGTTTTGTTTTTTGTTTTGTTTTTTGTTTTTTTTTTTTTTTTTTTTTTTTTGGGGGGGGGGGGGTTGGGTTTTTTTGTTGTTTTTTTTTTTTTTTGCCATCCATTATCACTAAACTGTATTATCCAGACTATAGATAGAATGAAGATGACGTCAATCAAGTCCTTGTTATTCTTTTTGCCTCCAAGTTTATGAGTAATTCTCACTAAACGGTATGAACCAGACTATAAAAGTTCATGGTTACACACAGTTTTGTGTGTTGGTCCGTTATACTTCCGGATGGCAATGTTATGAACTTCTTAGCCAAGCGCATACTATCTATAAACGTTCATGATTACACATAGTTTTGTGTGTTAGTGAAACGTTATAATTCC
>NC_088374.1:11072558-11075058 GCF_034508935.2 Berghia stephanieae
TGAATGGTGTCAGCTATGCCACTGGAGACTGTACAGGAAATACATTGGATATAATTTCCTTTTTACACCAAACCGGGTGTCTGATGTACTTGTGTGTAATCAAGCTATGCGTGGCAGAAATGGCCCAAGGGCAGATAATTATCAACACGAATTAATTATAAAAACAATGAGTAATATTAAAAGTTCACATTATCGTTTTTAGTTGGGAGGGGGGGGCTGTTGGCTGAAGAATGGCTTTGAGCCCGAAACGTTCCGTTATGTTTTATTTTGTTTTGTTTTGGGGGGTTTTGGGGGAGTTATATAAATTTATAAAATTCCTTTTTTTTTGTTTTTTTTTATTTTATTTTATATTATATATTTTTTTTTTTTTTGGTCTTTTTTTTTTTTTTTTTTGTTTGTTTTTATTTTGGCCTGTTTTTAAGATTTCATATTTGAAGGCTTAGCATACTGAATGGTGGCAGCCATGTCTTTAGAATCTGTTCAGGAAATCTATTCAATCTCCTTTCTCCACCAATTGGGTGTCTGGTTGTTGTACAGTGTACTTGTCGTCATCAAGCACTGCGTTGACAGGAATCGCCAAAGGGCAGATAATTATTATTAACATGAATTATAAAAAAAACATTAAGTAATATTAAAGCTGGGGATTATAGTGGGGGAAGGGGGGGGGGTTGTTGGCTGAAGAATGGCTTTGAGCCCGAAACGGTCCGTTTTAAATATGTCTCTGTTGTGTTTTGTTTTTGTTTTGTTTTGGAGGGGTTTGTTTTTTTAGGAAGATTTCTATTTATTTGTTGAAGACGACGTGTCCGTGTTTTGGGGTTTTTTCTAATTTTTTTTTTGTTTTTTTTTTTTTTGTTTTGTTTTGTTTTTGTTTTTTTATTTTTTATTTTTTTTTATTTTTTTTTTGGGGGGGGAGGGGAGGGGGGGGGGGGGGGAGGGGTTCGTATGTACTTGTAATCAAACGTTGAATGGCGTGAATGGCCTAGGGGGAGATAATGCTTAACATGAACATATTTCAAAAACGTATTTCCTTTTAGTTAGTTCGTTTGTTTATTTATGTATGTGTTTATTTATTTATTTTGACAGTTGCTGGGTTTTTTTTAAAAACAAATATTTCTTTAACTTTTTTTTTTGCGCTTTATTAAACGATTTGTTCTCTTAAAGATTTGAACAAGTGTGTATGAATGAAAGGTGCCAGACAAAGCAAGAAAGAAAAATCCAAATAGATGTTGCTTTTTGTTGTTTTTTTCTTGTATTTTTCTTTCTTGCTTTGTCTGGCACCTTTCATACACACAATTGTCCAGATCTCTTACACCGGCTGGGTGGGGTTCCTGTCCTCCCATAGCGGGCAGGGAGGTACTGTGTCTTCTATCCCCGATATCTTTTTCCAACTTCTTTAAATAATTTATGCTTAGGGATATTTTTTTTGGTAATATCTTGTTTGATATTGATATTTGTTATTTTTGATTTATGTGTAACATTGGTGTATTTCTATGTTTAGGGCTTATTAACCTCAATGTGTGTCTGGTGAGACTAAAATTACAAACAATACTTATATTACTTTGTATCTCCAAACTTGCTTGTCCATCCTTTGTTAATTTTTTGGTGCTAATGAATTTTGTTTTACTATCAATATCTCTCTGTAATGTATTATTATATTTGTTGTTTTGAATTTATAGTGTAAGCATTTGAGTGCATTCCTCTTAGTGGGGACCTGTGCTCGTGTCTGGGTGAGACTTTTAGGTGATCTCAAACTAAGCACTTTGATAGTGTACTGTTGGTATCTACATCAATTCTCTATTTGTACCATTCCCCTTTGTCTTACCATTTCTTGGTTGCTTTAATTGTAATTTTAGAACTTTTTTATTATCCCATATTCTCCCTCTTTATTGGCGTTGATATGACCTATATGTGTTGCAAGCCCGTACAAACCCATTAATACAACGATATCTTACCTATTTCTGGTTTGTTCCTTGCCCATCATAAGTTCTGAATTGGTACATTACAACTTGCGGAGAAGGGGAAAAAAATCAAAAAAACAAGAGAGAGAGAGAGAGAGAGAGAGAGAGAGAGAGAGAGAGAGAAAGAAAGAAAAAGAGAGAGAAAGAAAGAAAGAGAGAGAAAGAAAGAGAGATAGATAGAGAGAGAGAGAGAAAGAAAGAAAGAAAAGGAGAGAGAAAGAAAGAAAGAGAGAGAGAAAGAAAGAGAGATAGATAGAGAGAGAGAAAGAAAGAAAACGAGAGAGAAAGAAAGAAAGAGAGAGAGAGAAAGAAAGAAAGAGAGATAGATAGAGAAAGAGAGAGAAAGAAAAAGAGAGAGAAAGAAAGAAAGAGATAGAGAGAAAGAAAGAGATAGAGAGAGAGAGAAAGAAAAAGAGAGAGAAAGAAAGAAAGAGAGAGAGAAAGAAAGAGAGATAGATAGATAGAGAGAGAGAGAGAGAGAGAGAGAGAGAGAGAGAGAGAGAGAATAATGGAGATAGAGATAGAAATGACACGAAACAAAC
>NC_088374.1:11077558-11095058 GCF_034508935.2 Berghia stephanieae
GTTTGCGACGGTGCACGAATGCGGACCAGACTTTGCTGATTAGGTCGATCGTCATAACATAGTAGTGTGAGAACCATAAGAGGCTGCTCTGCGGTGCGCAGGAAGACTTCATTGTTTTTAGCGAAGTCCCGGGTTTTAGAGTTTTTTCCCAAGATGAAGGTCATTTAACCCTCTCCATACTAAATCTATTAAAGAAAGCTGACTGCACTAACATTGATAGCCAAATAAAAAGAAGAAGATGGCGTTGGCTGGGTCATGTGGTCAGAATGGAAAAAGGGTCACTTCCCAAGACAGCCTTGTACTGGACAGCAGATGGGAAGAGAAAGCGGGGAAGACCCAAAGAAACCTGGCGAAGGACCATGGAGAAAGAATTAAAGGAAGCAGGCCTGTCCTGGAATACAGCCACCGCAAAAGCAGCCGATCGCAAAAAAATGGAGATGTCTGGTGGATGCCCTGTGTGCCTCAAGGCCCGAAGAGGATTAAGTAGTATACTAACTATAGGAAAATCGTCACATTCGTGACGATACAACCAACATTTTTCTTATTCAAATTTCTTTGTACCTCATAAAATTTTTAAGGAAATGAACAGTGTGTTGTAGAGTAGATGTTTTGCTAAAGATATTATTTATCGCAAGAACTTACGGCAATAGTGTTTGAGTATTAAAAAAATATATTTTTGTTTTAATTTGGTGTGAAGTTTTGGGGAAAATCCTGAAAATGGCTGGTAAGGAGAGAGTTAAATAGATCGATATGTGAAAGGCGAGTTTTTTGGCCAAATGTTAAAATATGGGATTTTTCTGGAGTACGCCAGAATTGTGTTCCTTAGTACATTATTGATTGTTTCAACAAGTTAACCTATTTTTGAAGTCCCTCTTTGGGAGGTCATCAGAATTTCAAGGGGAGACAATTCAACTTCTTGACCTCCCCGATGATGCTCTACCCCTCCAACAATTACACTCCTAGAAATACTTGGATTATAATAGTCGGTGAATGAAGGCGATTTATAGATCACCCAACTCTCTCTCTCTCTCTCTCTCTCTCTCTCTCTCTCTCTCTCTCTCTCTTTCTTTCTTTCTTTCTCTCTCTCTCTCTATCTATCTATCTATCTATCTCTCTCTTATCTTCATTCTCCTCTTTCTTCTTGTCATATATCTTCTTTTTCTCCTCCTCTCTCTCTCCCCTCTCTCCCCCTCCTCCTCCTTCTTCTCTCTTCTTCTTCTCTCTCTCTTCTTCTTCTCTTCTTCTTCTTCTTCTCTCTTCCTTCTTCTTCTTCTTCTTCTTCTTCTTCTTCTTCTTCTTCTTCTTCTTCTTCTCTTCTTCTTCTTCTTCTTCTTCTTCTTCTTCTTCTTCTTCTTCTTCTTCTTCTTCTTCTTCTTCTTCTTCTTCTTCTTCTTCTTCTTCTTTTCTTTTCTTCTTCTTCTTCTCTCTTCTTCTCTTCTTCTCTTCTTTTTCTTCTTCTTTTTCTTCTCCTTTTCCTTCTCCTTCTCCTTTTCCTTCTCCTCCTCCTCCTCCTCCTCCTCCTCCTCCTCCCCCCCCCTTTCCTTCTCCTCTTCCTTTCCTTCTCCTCCTCCTCCTTTCCTCCTCCTCCTTCTCCTCCTTCTCCTTCTCCTTCTCACTGTTACTGTTAGAGATGGAATACATCAGATAACAGAAAGCCTTCAAGTTGTACAGAATGCCTCTATGCTTGTTTTAAGACAATCTAAATTTTCCCCTAGCAACGTGGATCCTTCGAGAGCTTCATTGGCTGCCTCCTGACAAGTGAATAATTTAGAGATAGAACGAAATTGACGTCACTCAGGTCTTTGTTATTGATTGTTTTGTTTTTTGGGTTTGTTTTGTTTTTTGTTTGGGGGGGGGGGGTGGTTGTAATCCATGTTGTCCCCTGACCAACAGCAACACTTAACGTGTAGGACTTGAAATGACGCCTATTAGACGATAATACATTTTTTTTCGGACAGAGACAACGCTGTTAACGGTCAGCAGGTACTCATTTTACACCTATTTTGGGTAACGGTGAGAGAATGCGAGTAAAGAGTCTTTTCCAAGGACTTTGACAACTATGCGTCGAGCTAGGCTCGAACCCAGGACCTTCCGATCCGAAAGCGACCACTAGACCACATCTGCGCATGATATTGATCCTATTCCCCAGGAGGCGAGTGCTCTAACATCTGAACTCTTCGCGCTGCATCTCAAACAAGACCAGATTTACGCTATCTCTTCGAATTCCCAGTCATCTTACACTGGAATTTGACAACCAATCAGAACGCTCGACTGAAGCTCCATCGAGCTGTGATTGGTCAATACAACCCAAGTCGGTCAGGCAATCATGTCACAAGGAGGTCAAATTTCGTCTTCGGAAATCCAATTAAACCAAAAGTTTATTCATTCTGCTTTTCTGTCTAGCTGGCGGTGGCGATGGCAAGCTAAACCTGAGGAGGCGACATGTATATCGGCATCCTCATCATCATCATCATCATCAGCAGCAGCATCATCATCATCATCATCATCATCATCATCATCATCATCATCATTAGGTACTCAATTTACACCTATTTTGAGCACGGTGAGCGGATGTGAATAAAGAAACTTTTCCAAGGACTCAACTATGCGCCGAGCACACACTGAACGTGCTCAAAGTGCTTTGGAGTTGTCCCCAGCTAACAGCAACACTTAACACCTAGTTATTTTTTAGTAATGTATTTATATATGCTTTGAGAAAGATGAGAAAGATAAAGTGAGTAAATGTGACTCATATTTAAGGGAACGAGACAAAACAAACGACGTTTCGGCCATAGACCTTTGTCAATTTAAAGAAGTTTATTTATGCTTTCATTGTTTTTAGTTGTTGTTGTAGGCTGAAGAAGCCTACTCCATATCGTTATTGGTAAAAAGCGACGTGCCCTTATCTGCAGGTCTAATTACCCAATTCCTTAAAGGGCTCATTGTTGTAATGGGAACTCAAACAAAAAATGACGCAAAATATTGCCCATTACAACAATGTTAAACTAGGCCCATAAAAGCGTACGTTCGGATGTCAGACCTGTATATATGTACACGTTGGTATATTGGTGTGTATGTGTATGTGGATGTCGATCGCTTTTTCCCATTAAATCTTTGGTTCTCGGGTTTCTGATTTCCTGGACAAAAATAATTCACAAACATATCGATACATTACTCTCTCTCTCTCTGTCTCCCTCTCTCTCTCTCTCTCTCTCTCTCTCTCTCTCTCTCTCTCTCTATCTCCCTCTCTATCTCTCTCTCTATTTCTGTCTCTCTCTCTCTCTCTCTCTTTCTCTCTCTCTATTTCTCTCTCTCTTTCTCTCTCTATATATATCTCTCTCTATCTCTATCTATCTATCTATCTCTCTCTCTTTCTCTCTCTCTATCTATCTATCTATCTATCTATCTATCTATCTATCTGTCTATCTATCTTTCTCTATCTCTTCTCTATATAGATATACCTATTTATATATCTTTCTTTCTCTATCTCTTTCTCTCTCTCTCTCTCTCTCTCCCTCTCTCTCTCTCTCTCTCTCTCTCTCTCTCTTTTCCTCCCTCTCTATACATATATCTATCTATCTATCTATCTATCTATCTATCTATCTATCTATCTATCTATCTCTCTATCTATCTATCTATCTGTCAATATATCTGTCTATCTATTTCTCTATCTATCTCGCTATCTATCTATCTCTCTATATATGTATATGTATGTGTTTGCATATGTTTGAGTGCGTGGGTGTGTATGTGTGTATGTGTGTGTGCGTTTGTGTATGTGTGAAAATATATATCGACAACACATTGATTGCGATATTCATGTCCTGGTGGACAACCGGAAATTTGCCGTGTCACCTGACCTACATATATCGATATACTTCTATATCGATACTGTATGTTTTGAAACTAGATATCGACGACAAATTGATTGCTTTTTGGGATGTTGGGGTGGACAACCGGAAATGTCTTGTGTCACGTGACAGTTGTCAAAATTTTTCCTCTTTATTTGCATTTTTTTCTTTTTTTTTCTTCAACCATCGTCTTCAAACATGGCTGCCCTGCGCTAGAAAAACGAAGACGACGATAGAAGAAACGGAATTTTACCTCACTCAGATCCTTGTTGTGATGCTATGTTGTTTTTGCTATGGGAAACACTTTATCTTCGATTTAGGCTCATCATATCTCGAATCTAAAAGCTTGCCGCATCTTCCTGGCTTTTCTCAGCCAGCCTCACAAACAAACACGCGCGCACATACACACACACACACACACACACATATATATATATATATATATATATATATATATATATATATATATAAATTCATTCGCATTTTTTTTTTTGCCGAGACATATGTTTCGATGCTCTCCCAGCCGACTGACGACATGGAGGGCATAGAAACAATTGTCTCGGCAGAAAATGTATGAGTGACTTTATTTATTTTTACATTAGCTCTAGCCTAAATTATTGAGCACTCGTGTACCTACAAGTACCCACCAACACTCATATATATATATATATATATATATATATATATATATATATATATATATATATATATATATATATCGGTATGAAATGTGATTATTATTTTATCGATCTGAGTTTTGTTTTGATTTGATTTGTAACGGGACTTCGGTTTATAAATTAGGTATTTGATTCATCCATATCGATTATTGCATTAATCGTAGTGTTAAGAGTGGAGATTTTCGCTGTAATCGTTAAGGATATTACTTTCGATAATCGATAATCGATTTCACGCATTGATATGAATAGTAAGTCGCTCAAACTCAATCAGGTTTGAAAAAGAAAATCAAAACCTTGAATTTTTTTATAGAGAGCGCAATATCCACTAAACGAGCTCATAGCGCCATACAAGGGGTTCCACGCTAATATCAACGCATAAGATGTAGGACGAGACATGACGCCTGTTCGGCGCTATTACATTTTGTTTTCCGACAGAAACAACCCAATTAACGGCCAAGTACTTATTTTACGCTTGAGTACGGTGAGAGAATGTGAATAAATATCCTTTTTTCCATGCGCCGCTCAGAGCCAGACTCGAACCCAGGTCCTTCCAATCCGAAGGCGGGAGTCATACCGCACTGTGCTCTTTACAGTGTTTTTTTTTTTTGGGGTTTTTTTTTGGAAACGCATCAATTATTCACATATATTACTATATTTTGGACAAAAACAACTCTGTTTCATTCCAGGGAGTGGGGCTCCAAAATTAACGTCCATCTCCGACAGGGCGTGGGAAATCTGTGCAAAATATATTTTTCGAACGAGTATTATTTCCACTACAACAATGAGACCATAGAAATTTGTGAGATAGCAGACCTTCAAATAAGAGAACGTCGCTTTGAGCACGTAATTGAGAAGATATTTTGCACACAAAATCTCACGTTTTGGTCTTATTTTTCACGAAATTTTCATTGGCCGTAGCCAATTCATAAATCAAAAAGACAATACATAATTCCTCCTGCCCAAATCACATCTTGATATGAAAACTGGTCCCTGCGTTCTGCAGACTTCCGGGACCCCCAGGGGCCTGCAGGATCGTGATTACATTATTTGCTTAGAGAATCATTATACAGACAAAGTGATTTTCTTGATATTGTGTCCATTCGTGTTGCTTTAGATATCTTTGCTTCGTGCCTTTTACTAATTTTCTTCTTCATCCTCTTCTCCTCTTCCTATTTTTCCTCCTCCTCCTCTTCCTCCTCCTGCTCCTCATCTGTTCCTTCTACTCTTCCTTCTCCTCTTCATCCTTCTCCCCATCTCTCCCTCCCTCATTCTCTTTCCCTACTAATTTCTCCTCTTCCTCCTCTTCCTCCTCATCCTCCTCCTGTTGTGTCCATTCGTGTTGCCTTAGATATCTCTGCTTCGTGCCTTTTGCTATTTCCTCCTCCTCCTCCCTCTCCTCCTCCTCCTCCTCCTCTTCTTCTCTTCCTTACTATCTCATCATCTTTTCCTCCTCATCCTCATCCTCTTCTGCTAAGAGTGACGCAAAGTTAAACCTGGAAAAGGCTATTTACTCACATCACATTCTGTCATCACCGTACTCACGTGTAAAATCAGTACCTGGCCGCTAACAGCGTTGTCTCTCTCCGATAAGAATTATTACATTATCGCCCATCGGGCGTCATCATGTCTCGTCCTACACGTCGTTAAATGTTGCTATTTTCTTTGGACTCCTTGTAAAGCGCTTTGAACACATTTAGTGGATATTACACTTTACAATGCTTCAGTTTCAACCATATTATAATATCTAGTTTATTCCAACATAAGAAAAATAAACCCAACAAATTTTAACTCATTTTTCATAAGATCACTGATTTGACATGTTGACATCACTGACTTATTGCCGATCGCCTCCTGATCTTCGGACAGCTTCTCTGATTGGTTGAGTGAGTTCTTTCCACTGATGACGGTCTGCTGCGATGGATCTCAGGTGTTCTAAGTCCTTTTCGCATCTCAGTTCTTGTGTGTCATCTAGGCACTTGAGGTCTTTATGTGCGGCTATGTGGTCTAGTGGTATGACACTCGCTTTCGGATCGGAAGTTCCTGGGTTCGAGCCTCGCGCTCGGCGCATAGTTGAGTCCTTGGAAAAGGCTCTTTACTCACATTCTCTCACTGTACTCAGGTGTAAAATGAGTACCTGGCTGTTAACAGCGTTGTCTTTGACCGAAAAATTGTAATATCGCCTAACAACAGGCGTCATGTCCCGTCCTACATGTTAAATGTTGCTGTTGACCAGGGACACCTTGTAAAGCGCTTTGAGCACGTTTAGTGGATATTGCGCTATATAAATGCTCAATTTATTTATTGCCTTTGTGTTTGTGATGTCCGCTTTTTGTAAAGAATAACGCCATTGCCTTATTATCTGGAATATTTCTGTCTCTCCTTAAGATATGTCCAAATAGTCTCCGTCTTGTTTCCAAAATTTGAATCGAGAGAAGTGTTTCTTCTCATTTCATGTACAGCGATTTGTTAATTATTTTTTGGGTAATGTAAATGTTGGTGCTCGAAACACGATGAAATAAAGAACAATGTGAAATTGAATGTAGGCTTCAATTTAATTACAAAATCAGATCAAATGAGCGTTTCGGGTTTTCCCTTTATCAACAAAACATGATGAATGAAAAACTACAGATGAATGAGATAATGTGATAGTGACGTTGTTAACTCACTCAATCCTAGATATTTTTTCTACTTTTCAAAATTGGAAAAAATGCATTAAAAATGAGCATGTACCTAGACATTTTATTCAACTACCATTAACATGTAAAATCATTAGCTTTGGTACTGCACGTCTATAATGTGTTTCAGAACAAGGTAATAATAAATGGGCATGGGGTAAAAGTAACACCGGAAAACCCCGGATATAGTCGGTCTTAGGGTTGAGTAAGTTAAGATTCATCTTATTTTTTAACGTATGACGTCACACATTTCCGCCATTCTCCCTCCATTTCCGTATCCCCTGCCCGACCTCGGCCTATATATCCCTCCGCGATGTCCACCAGATTTCAGGCCCCAAATCTCTCCCAAATCCCACAGTCCGAATTCCAATGTCCCCAATTATAGATAAGAATAAACACCAAGAAGGCTTCTCCGCTATCATTAACCTCTTCCCTCAATTGATCCTGATCCTCATTTTCTTCTCTCTATTCCTCCTCCTCCTCCTCTTCCTCCACTATCACCACCACCTCCACCAGCACCACTACCTCCTCCACCTCCTCCCCATTCTTCTTCTTCTTGTTCTTGTTGTTGTTGTTGTTGTTGTTGTTCTTCTTCTTCTTCTTCTTCTTCTTCTTCTTCTTCTTCTTCTTCTTCTTCTTCTTCTTCTTCTTCTTCTTCTCTTCTTCTTCTTCTTCTTCTTCTTCTTCTTCTTCTTCTTCTTCTTCTCTCTTCTCTTCTTCTCTCCTCTCCTCCTCCTCCTCCTCCTCCTCCTCCTCCTCCTCCTCCTCCTCCTCCTCCTCCTCCTCCTCCTCTTCCTTCTCCTCCTCCTCCTCCTCCTCCTCCTCCATCACCATCACCACCACCACTACCATTAACGTTGTCCATCATTATCCTCATCTCCCTCCTCCTCTTCCTCTCCATTTCTATTTATTACTAAGATATTTACCTGATATTTTGAAGAGTTATTTGGTCTTTATGAGTATAAATGGTTGTCTCCATCGATGGTTCAGGCCTGTATGGGCATTAGCAAGGCTAGCTGAAACTTTTAGTACAAGATAGAATCCCGTAGATTGTCCCAGTGACAAGAAACATCTGTAGAAGTAATAATAATTCTAATTAAAATCTTTATAAATTGCTTTTATCACATATATATATATATATATATATATATAATATATATATATATATATATATATATATGTGTGTGTGTGTGTGTGTGTGTGTGTGTGTGTATGTATAAGCCAGCTAATCCCTCAATATCCTCATTTAACGTCTCGGAATAGAATTCCTATTGATATGGGATATCAGTTTGCTGTTGACGTCACTCTGCTAGTGATGGCTAATTTTGTTTTGCCAGCCACAACACAGTACTTTCATAGATAATATCAACAAATTAATACATTGTTGATATTACTATTATTATCATCACAATTACCAGTATCGTTATCATTAGTGGTAGTAGTTTTAACAGTAGTAGTAGTAGTAGTAGTAGTAGTAGTAGTAGTAGTAGTAGTAGTAGCAGTAGCAGTAGCAGTAGTAGTAGTAGTAGTAGTAGTCGTCGGCGTCGGCGTCGGCGTCGTCGTCGTAGTAGTAGTAGTAGTAGTAGTAGTAGTAGTAGTAGTAGTAGTAGTAGTAGTAGTAGTAGTAGTAGTAGTAGTAGTAGTGGTAGTAGTAGTAGTAGTAGTAGTAGTGGTAGTAGTAGTAGTAGTAGTAGTAGTAGTAGTAGTAGTAGTAGTAGTAGTAGTAGTAGTAGTAGTAGTAGTAGTAGTAGTAGCAGTCGTAGAACTAAGACGACGATGATGATAATGATGATGATGATATTGCTGACCATGATGATGATGATAGTAATAGTAATAATGTCTATCCTAGTTTTACATATCTCCAATTATATCTAATTGAGGAGGGCGTGCTGTTTGTGGGGCGGGGGGGGGGGGGGGAATGGCGGGGGAATACATTGTTTTTTATGTGATTGTGTAATTGGAAGACCTGCCTAGTGTTACGAACAATTCGTAAAATTACGAAATTTTTGCCTCCAATTTCAGAACTTCACGAGCGTCTCTAAGTCAATAAAACTTATAGATAGTATGCGCTTGGCTAAGAAGCTCATAACATTGCCATCCAGAAGTATAACGGACCAACACACAAAACTGTGTGTATTCATACATACAAAACAATGTATTCATTATATGTGTTTCTGAATAAATATTCACCCCAAATACCAGAGCTTGCTCAATGTCTCAATCGTTTCTATGTTCCATGTTTGTGTTGAGAATATTGGCTATTAAGCTTAATAAACGCTGGGCAACATACTTCACGGCGTTTGTGTGTGTTGAACCCATGACTACAAGAAGTTGGGGAGAGCAGCTTAAGATAGACATAGAGTTTGAAACCACTTTTTTTTTTTGAGTGGTGGATAGCTCACACAGTAGAGTCACGCTCTCCCCGACCAGGTGGAGTTGTACCAGTTAAGGTTTGTGCGGCTATGTGGTCTTGTGGTATGACACTCGCTTTCGGATCGGGAGGTCCTGGGTTCGAGCCTAGCTCGGCGCGTAGTTGAGTCGTTGGAAAAGACTCTTTACTCACATTCTCTCACTGTATTTAGGTGTAAAATGAGTAACTGGCCGTCAACAACGTTGTCTCTGTTGGAAAAAATTGTAATACCGCTTAACAGGCGTCATGTGTCGTTCTGCATATTACGTGTTGCTGTTGGTCTGGTACCCTTTGTAAAGCGCTTTGAGCACATTTAGTGGATCTTGTGCTATATAAATGCTTTAGAAAGGTCCCGGATTCGAGCCGCCATCCCGCCACGACAATTTTTATTCTCTATTATCATCACTTCATTTCTTGTTAATATATTACTATAATGTGAGTGTTGTGCAGTTGCACGTCTCTGAAATTTTGTGCCAGCTTTTCTTTTGTTGTTATTGTCATTATAGAATTATTTTTAATTCCTTGATGGACCGACCCTGTTTTCACAGCTCCGCTTATTGTTGTCATTATCCTAATTTGCCATTTTGCCGTTCTCTGGGGAAAAAACTACATATTTAAAAATTTGGCCAGAAAACTCGTCCTTCAAATATCGATCGATTTAAATGACCCTCATCTTGGCGAAAACTCTCAAACCCGGGACTTCGGCAAAGTCCCGGGTTTGAGAGTTTTCGCCAAGATGAGGGTCATTTAAATCGATCGATATTTGAAGGACGAGTTTTCTGGCCAAATTTTTAAATATGTAGTTTTTTCAGAACACAACAGCATAGATTTAATTATCACCGGACAAGAATTATAATCTATTATTGTTATTATTTTTTCAATTAGATAAATTGCATTTCTTGAGATGATTTTAAGAATCGATTAGTTAATTAATTAATTAATTAAATGACGTGGAATTATTGGGCTGGGGGGGGGGGGGTGTTATTTAAAGGGAAGTTAAGAGAGGAGGGGACGGGAGGGGGGAAGGGAGATGGAGAGGTGAATTGAGCAACGCATCTGTTTTGTTTTTTGATGTCCCTTCCGACAGACTTGCAGTATATTTTGTTCTATACGATCTTGTGTTTGAAATTCAACCCTGCTTGGTCATTTTGGATTTTGTTTTCGATGGTTCAAATTTATAGAGGGTTCTGTTATCGTGAAGAATGCACATACATAAATACACGCATAGACAAGCAGCAATGACAACAACAACAACAACAAAAAGAAAAACAACAATGATATAAACAACATTAAGAACACCAACAACAAAACGACAATGACAGCAACAATAACACCAATAAAAACACGAACAGCAATAATAACACACAAAAAAAACGACAACAACAGCAATAATAACACCAATAACATAACATTAACAACAACAACAACAGCAATAATAACACCAATAACATAACATTAACAACAACAACAACAGCAATAATAACACCAATAACATAACATTAACAACAACAACAACAGCAATAATAACACCAATAACATAACATTAACAACAACAACAACAGCAATAATAACCCAATAACATAACATTAACAACAACAACAACAGCAATAATAACACCAATAACATAACATTAACAACAACAACAACAGCAATAATAACACCAATAACATAACATTAACAACAACAACAACAGCAATAATAACACCAATAACATAACATTAACAACAACAACAACAGCAATAATAACACCAATAACATAACATTAACAACAACAACAACAGCAATAATAACACCAATAACATAACATTAACAACAACAACAACAACAGCAATAATAACAATAACAACAACGACATTGGCAACAACAACAACAACATTAGCAGGCATAGCAGAAGTCTTGCGAATCTTTTTGACATTTTAGGACCCAGAAGAAATACGTTTTGTAACACATTCGTTTTTTCATTTGTTTTGTTTTGTTTTTTATTTCAGGTTGTTTTGTTTTGTTTGTTTCTTTTTTCTTTTGTATTTGGGGGGGGGGGGGGGGGGGGCAGTTTGTTGTTTTTTTGTTTGTTTGTTTGTTTGTTTTTCTTTTTTGTTTGTTTTAGGTGCCTTAGAAAAGGCCCTTTACTCACATTGTCTCACCGCACTAAGGTGTAAAATGAGTACCTGGCCGTTATCAATGTTGTCTTTGGTTTATTCCAGTCTTGCCTTGGAATAGACCCTGAAGACAAATTTTCCCATGGGGAGGAATAAAGGGAATTTTAGTGTGATACAGAGATTTTCACATTTGAGCGTATCCACCCAGTCAGTGTGTTTGGGTATCGAGGTCCTCGTTGTGCCCTTTGTTGTCCTATGCCCTGGGGTGGGCACGAAATGTCAATATAGTGCTGTTGTGTCAGTGGCAACATTGATGTAAGTGTTGTGATGGTGGAGGTGATTGTTATAATGATGGTGGTGGTGGTGGTGATGGTGATCGTGATGATGATGATGATGATGATGATGATGATGATGATGATGATGGTGATGATGATGATGATGATGATGATGATGATGATGATGATGATGATGATGATGATGATGGTGATGATGAAGTTGATAATGACAATGATGGTGGTGGTGGTAGTAGAAGTAGTAGTAGTAGTAGTAGTAGTAGTAGTAGTAGTAGTAGTAGTAGTAGTAGTAGTAGTAGTAGTAGTAGTAGTAGCCTCGTTTGTTCATAGTTGAGTCCTTGGAAAAAGGTCTTTACTCACAGTCTCTCACCGTACCCAGGTGTAAAAACACTAACTGTCCGTTAGCAGCGTTGTGTCTGTCAGGAAAAAAATGTGTAATATCGGTTAACAGGTTTCATGTCTCATTCTACAAACTACGTGTTGCTGTTAGTCAAGTACTTTTTGTAAAGTGCTTAGAGCACGTTTTTAGGATATGCTCTAGTTTTTCATATTTTATTTTATTTTTAAACACACCGAAGACAGACACAACCTTGTCTACATTTATGAATAATACAACATGATTTTCCGACAAAAAGCATCGTTCACTCACAACAATAACCTACAGACCAGTTCTTCTATTTCTCTCATAGTCTATCACACCTTTTGGCCGAATTTTCAAAAATAGATTTTTGTCTTTTAAAAAATATAAATAATCATAAACATTTTATTTTAACTTGCGGCTATGTGGTATTGTGGTATAACAATCGATTTTGGATCGGAAGGTCCTGAGTTCGAGCATTGTTCGGTGCATAGTTGAGTCCTTGGAAAAGGCTCTTTATTCACATTCCCTCACCGTACCTGACCGCTGACAGCGTTGTCTCTGTCGGAAGAAAAAATGTCATATCGCTTAACAGGTTTCATGTTTCGTTCTTCATGTTGCCTGTTGCTGTTGGTCAGGGACCCCTTGTAAAGCGCTTTGAGCACGTTTAGTGGATATTGCGCCATACAAAATCTCAATTTAAAAACATTTTTAAAAACTTTCTATACGGTGTTGCAGTGTTAAATTCCCATTCGTAATTCATTTGGATCTGTTCAGGCCCATTCAATCCTTTCACAGAAGTCCAACTCCGGGTTACATTAACATGGGAGATAAGCCTTTGAAAAGTCTCCTCTTTACAAAACATGCTTTTTTTTTTTGGTATTCGTACTTTTTTTGTGTCAGAGTTTGTGTTCCTTTTCATTGATCATTCGTTCAATTGACCAGGGGGCAGTCTTTTCAAACCACTATTAATCCAAGTTACTCCCCTATGGGGAATAAAGTCTTTTCAAATATCCCGTCTGCACAAAAGACGCGTTTCTGGGCTCCCATACACGTACGGAGTTGGGGAGTTTGTGTTTCCGTACATTAATCATTCATTCTGTTTGCCGTGACCTGTCTTTACAGAGTGTCACGTTCAATAACGAAGGGATACAACATGCTTTGATTAATGGAATCTCTGTTGATGACCGCTGGTGTGTATCTTCTATTCTCTCTCTCTCTCTCTCTCTCTCTCTCTCTCTCTCTCTCTCTCTCTATCTCTCTCTCTCTCTCTCTCTCTCTCTCTCTCTCTCTCTCTCTCTCTCTCCATCTCTCCACTTTTCATCATCGCAAAAGTCAAACTGGATATTTCACCCAAGAACGATAATCATGTCATTATATCTCACCCCCCCCCCCTCCTCACCCCATCACTCCCTCACCCCCCCCCCCTCACCCCCTCCCTATGATTGATTACACAATAAAATTCCAATTTTCTAGAGGGCGAGGCAAGAGAGATGCCCGAGTGGATAGCGCATTGCAGTAACACCCGATGACCCAGGTTTAGATATCGAACTCGAAAATTTATTTTGTTGGGGTTTTTTTTTTTGGGGGGGGGGGGGGGGGGGGGAGAGGTGGGGGGTGGAGGGGGGGAGAGGGGGTGGAGGGGGGGAGAGGGGGGGTTTGAGATTATAAATACTTCCATTACAACAATGAGCCCACAAAAATTTAGGTTACCAGACTTGCACGTAAGTACACGTCGGCATAGCCTCATTTCCATTACAATAATAAGCCCATAAAAATTTAGGTTACCAGACCTGTAAATAAGTACTCGTCCATTAAAGCGCCCTTTTTCCTTTTTTTTTTCAAATAACAAATTTACAAGTTCCTAAGCATGACGGGATAAGGGCGACGTCCATTTATTTCAAGGTCTGATAACCCAATTCTTCAAAAAATGACACAAAATATTGTCCTTCATTACAACAATGCTAATTAAACTAGGCCCATAAGTGGGTTCGGTTGCAAGGACCTGCATAAACGCACCTACACGTCGGATAAAGACCTTTTAGCGTGTTTGTGTGTGTGTGTATGTGTGTGTGTGTGTGTGTGTCAATGTTGACATCTTTATTTAATTTACACCTCAAAACACGCGCACGCACTCAGTACTCACGCTCGGAAATTATCAACACAATGAGTACTTGAAGAGCAATTTGCTAATTAACACCAAATTGGTTTTGTTTCGACGTGCACTTATTTGCAGGTCTCTTAACCCAATTCTATATGGGCTAATTGTTGTAATGGAAATCTAAAAAGAAAAATTGACGCAAAATATTGTCCATTACAACAATGTTAACTCTCTCCATACCAGCCATTTTTCAGAATTTTCCCCAAAACTCCACACCCACCCAACACAAAAACAGACATTTCTTACTCAAACAGAAAAGCAACAAATACATTCTATACATAATATTGTTCGACAATTTGAACTCTTTTACAGAATGTCAAGTTTTTATAGCTATAGCGAAAAGCAATGAAATCAGGATGAGAAAAGTGACTTTTGCATCGTAACACTTGTGACGATTTTCCAATAGGAGGTGAGGAAAGGGTTAAACAAGGCCCATAAGTGGGTTCTGAGTCAAACTTCATATAGATAGTATGCGCTTGGCTAAGAAGCTCACAACATTGCCATCCGGAAGTATAAGGGACCAACACACAAAACTGTGTGTAACCTTGAATGTTTATAGTCTTGTTAATACAGTTTAGTGAGAATTACTCATAAACGCGGGTGGCAAAAAACAGGAACAAAGACCCGAGTGACGTCAACTTCGAACTATCTGATGATGATACTGAATGACTATAGTAAATTTCTCTCTCTCTCTCTCTCTCTCTCTCTCTCTCTCTCTATCTATCTATCTATCTATCTATCTATCTAACTCTCTCTCTATCTATCTATCTATCTATCTATCTCTATCTATCTATCTACCTATCTAGCTATTTATCTATCTCTCTGTCTATATATCTATGCCTCTATCTATTTATCTCTTTGTCTATCTCTCTCTCTCTCTCTCTCTCTGTCTCTCTCTCTCTGTCTCTCTCTCTCTCTCTCTCTCTCTCTCTCTCTCTCTTTATCTCTTTAACATGCTAAAATTATCTATAAATTATCTATAACAACGATATGATGATGATGACGACGATGACGATGATAATAATGATGATGATGTGTGAAGATAATACTATACTTGTACAGTCAATAAATCACACTATAAAACGGTCTTATGATAATATCGTTCAAGACCGAATTTTACCCTTGTTGTTGTTGGACTTAGCAAGTTTGATGAGACTCAAGAATAAACCCCCTTGTATAATCGTGACTGATGAGGGGTGGGGATGGGGAGGGGGAAGGTGGCGGGGGGGGGGGGGTTTGTGCTCTACTTGGAGAAAACTCATATTTTAAGATTTGGCCAGAAAACTCGTCCTTCAAATATCGATCGATTTAAATGACCCTCATCTTGGAACACATTAAAAAAAAAAACAACTCTCAAACCTGGGACTTCGCGAAGTCCCAGGTTTAAGGGATTTTAGGGGGGGTTTTTTTGCTCAGATGTGTGTCACTTAAGTTGATGGATATTTGAATTACGAGTTTTCTGGCCAATTTTTAAAATATGGTTTGTTTTTTCTTCAGAATTCGGCAGGGTATGGATTGCCTTGATAAGGAGATTACAAAGTATAAAGGGTGGGGTAGGGGTGGGGGTTGGGTGAGACGGGGGTGGCGGGGGTGGGGGGGGGGAGTGCTATTAAAATAGATTGATTTATGCAAGGGGATGCTCTACAGACGACTTTGTTTAGTATCTGCTTGTTGTTGTTGTTGTTGTTTTGTTGTTGTTGGTGTTAATTTTGTTTGTATTTATTGGAGTATTTTTGTTTTTATCTTTTTTTTTTTTTTTGGGGGGGGGGGGGGGGGGAAGAGTAGCGTCCCTTGATTGGACGTCTCCGGCGGAAAAGTTATTAGAGAGAGAACGTCATGTTGGTTGTGCGCATGCGTCTCTCGTCCTCGCTTCCGGTGAAAGCGGCTTGAGACACTTCAAAACCAAATTGACGTTCTCTCTGTAAGGTGACGTCCAATCAAGGGACTCTACTCTTCTGCTAATCTCATTCCCTATGGATAGCAAGAACTAAATAGATTTTGTGTTTGAGTGATATAAATCTATTTTAGTATAGGTTGGGTGTGAAATTTTGGGGAAAATCCGGAAAATGGCCGGTAAGGAGAGAGTTAAAGAGGTTAATTTTGGCGTTTTCCCAACTTGCATCTATTGATGAACACTACAGGTCACTGACTAATTGTCCATACATGAATAAATTTGCATATAATTCAACCTTCTCTACGGAATCTTGAGCTTTCCCAAGGTTCACAGAAAAGCGAGTTGAGCAGGCACTTAGTATGATAATAACAAGAAATGAAGTGCACAGGAAAGTGCCAGAAGACAATAGAGAATAAAAACTTCGCGGCGGTGATGGGGGTTCGAACCCGCGACCTTGCTGGCCGGGGAGATCGTGACTTTACTGTATGAGCTGTCCACGTGGAAAGCTATTTTAAAATTAAGCTTTTATATAGCGCAATATCCACTGAATGTGCTCAAAGCGCTTTACAAGAGGCCCCTGGTCAACAGAAGCATTTAACATGTAAGACGGAAGATGACACCTGTTAGGCGTTCTTACAATTTTTTGGACAAAGACAACGCTGTTAATGGCCAAGTACTCATTTTACACTTGAGTACGGTGAGAGAATGTGAGTAAAGAGCCTTTTCCAGGGACTCAACTATGCGCCGAGCGAGGCTCGAACCTAGGACTTTCCGATCCGAAAGCGAGTGTTATACCACTAGACCACATAGCGCCGACGTTTTTATTCTCTGTTGTCTTCTGACACTTTCCCACTCCCTTCATTTTTTGTAATTATAAAAGTTCACATAAGTCTACTGTACGCTGACGTACTGGTTCCATACTCATTGGAAGTGTAAACCCACTCTTTCCGAGGACTGGATACATAGCTCGTGTAATTGATCTTCTTGTTTCAGAGTGATGGCATCTTATTTTCTAGCCTAAATATATTACATTAAAAACATTCTCAACACACAAAGACTGGGACATAAACAACGGTGTCCTAATTACA
>NC_088374.1:11100058-11105058 GCF_034508935.2 Berghia stephanieae
TGACAACACGTGATGGACGACATGTAAACACAGAGTGTGAGTATAAATATATTATAATGTCACGCGTCTGACACTTATTATAAAGTATAATTAATTGATGAGCCCAGTGCTAAAAGGACCTAACTCACAGGGAGTAAGTAAGTAAGCTTGGGGGGGGGGGGGGGAAATATGGTGGTTAGAATTTGGACGAGGCCATAAATAGATAGTTCGAAGATGACGTCACTCAGGTCTTTGTTATTGTTTTTTGCCATCCGCGTTTGTGAGTAATGCTCACTGAACTGTATTAACCCGACTATAAACATTCATGGATACACACAGTTTTGTGTGTTGGTCCGTTATACTTCCGGATGGCAATGTTATGAGCTTCTTTGCCAAGCGCATTCTATCTATAAACGTTAATGGCTACACAGAGTTTGTGTGTTGTTCCCTTATATTTCCGGATGGCAATGTTGTGAACTCCTTGGCCAAGCGCATTCTATCTATAAACGTTAATGGCTACACAGAGTTTGTGTGTTGTTCCCTTATATTTCCGGATGGCAATGTTGTGAACTCCTTGGCCAAGCGCATTCTATCTATAAACGTTAATGGCTACACAGAGTTTGTGTGTTGTTCCCTTATATTTCCGGATGGCAATGTTGTGAACTCCTTGGCCAAGCGCATTCTATCTATAAACGTTAATGGCTACACAGAGTTTGTGTGTTGTTCCCTTATATTTCCGGATGGCAATGTTGTGAACTCCTTGGCCAAGCGCATTCTATCTATAAACGTTAATGGCTACACAGAGTTTGTGTGTTGTTCCCTTATTTTCCGGATGGCAATGTTGTGAACTCTTGGCCAAGCGCATTCTATCTATAAACGTTAATGGCTACACAGAGTTTGTGTGTTGTTCCCTTATATTTCCGGATGGCAATGTTGTGAACTCCTTGGCCAAGCGCATTCTATCTATAAACGTTAATGGTTACACAGAGTTTGTGTGTTGTTCCCTTATATTTCCGGATGGCAATGTTGTGAACTCCTTGGCCAAGCGCATTCTATCTATAAACGTTAATGGTTACACAGAGTTTGTGTGTTGTTCCCTTATATTCCGGATGGCAATGTTGTGAACTCCTTGGCCAAGCGCATTCTATCTATAAACGTTAATGGTTACACAGAGTTTGTGTGTTGTTCCCTTATATTTCCGGATGGCAATGTTGTGAACTCCTTGGCCAAGCGCATTCTATCTATAAACGTTAATGGTTACACAGAGTTTGTGTGTTGTTCCCTTATATTTCCGGATGGCAATGTTGTGAACTCCTTGGCCAAGCGCATTCTATCTATAAACGTTAATGGCTACACAGAGTTTGTGTGTTGTTCTCACTAAACTGTATTAACCAGACTATAAAAGTTCATGGTTACACAGAGTTTGTGTGTTGTTCCCTTATATTTCCGGATGGCAATGTTGTGAACTCCTTGGCCAAGCGCATTCTATCTATAGATAGTATGTGCTTGTCATCGAAGCTCACAACCTTGCCACCCGGAAGTATAACGGACCAACACACACAACTATGTGTAACCTTAATCTGTATAATACAGTTTAGTGAGAATTACTCATAAACACGGATGGCAAAAAACAATTACAAAAACTTGAGTGACGTCATCTTCAAACTATCTATAATTAATTGAAGAGCCCAGTGCTAAAAGGACTTAACTCACAGGGAGTAAGTAAGCTTTGGAAAGAAAAAATATTGTGGTTAGAATTTGGACCAGGCCTTAAATAGTATGCGCTTGGCTAAGAAGCTCACAACATTGCCATCCGGAAGTATAACAGACCAACACACAAACTCTGTGTAACCTTGAACGTTTATAGTCTGGATAATACAGTTTAGTGAGAATTACTCATAAAGATGGATGGCAAAAAGCAATAATAAAGACCTGAGAGACGTCATCTTCGTTCTATTTATACAAAATGATGAGAGTCCCGATAGCTCAATTGATAGAGCACTCGCTTCATACGCAAAAACACCGAGATTGATCCCAGACTATATAAAATCAAAGTTACACAGAGTTATGTGTGTTGGTCCGTTATACTTCCGGTTGGCAATGTTGTGAGATTCTTAGCCAAACGCATACTATCTATAAACGACTTAACACAAAGAGGGTCAACAAGTATTTACTATATTTAAGTGGCTTAAATCGTTTCAAGCGAGCTCAAGTAATTTAAAATCGATATGTTTACAATATGCGATTAAATATCAATATTTGTCTTTTTCATAGCGTGGAAATTCCAATTGTGATCATATCGATTTGTTAAAAAAAAAAAAAAAAGTAAAAGGATGAAAATAATCCAGATTCGATATTCACATTGTGTGAAAGTAAATAGAAATGTTTGATATCGATATTATCGAGAGCCTTTTAAAGGAGTGTTTTTATTTTGATAATTGATTCTAATAGAGTAAATGATTTAATAATCGATATTTACTCGCAATAATATCGGGGGGGGGGGGGGGGGGTTTCACCTTTTCCCCCTTACACACTTCACTTTATCTTTTCTCCTCCTCCCCTCCCTCCTCCTCCTCCTCCTCCTCCTCCTCCTCCTCCTCCTCCTCCTCCTCCTCTCCTCCTCCTCCCCTCTCTCCTCCTCCTCCTCCC
This sequence comes from Berghia stephanieae, assembly GCF_034508935.2. NCBI lineage: Eukaryota > Metazoa > Mollusca > Gastropoda > Nudibranchia > Aeolidiidae > Berghia > Berghia stephanieae. The sequence goes on from NC_088374.1 coordinate 11,102,687, forward strand.
TCTCCTCCTTCTCTCCTATCCTCCTCTCTCCTCTCTCTTCTCTTCTCTTCTCTCCCTCTCCTTCTTCCTCTTTCCTCTTCTTCTTCTTCTTCTTCTTCCTTCTTCTTCTTCTTCTTCTTCTCTTCTTTCTTCTTCTTCTTCTTTTTTCTTCTTCTCTCTTCTTCTTCTTCCTTCTTCTCTTTCTTCTTTTCTTTCCTTCTCTTCTTCTTCTTCTTTCCTTCTTCTTCTTCTTCTCTCCTCCTCTTCTTCCTCTTCCTCCTCTTCTCTCTTCCTCTTCCTCTCTCCTCCTCCTCCTCCTCTTCTCTCTTCCTTCTCTTCTTCTTCCTCTCTTCTTCTCTCTTCTTCTTCTCTTCTTCTTTCTTCTTTCTTCTTCTTCTTCCTTCTTCTTCTTCTTCTCTTCTCTTCTTTTCCTCCTCTCTTCCTCCTCTTCTTCTTCTTTCTCTTCTTCTTCTTCTTCTCTCCTCCTCCTCCTTCCTCCTCCTCCTCCTCTCTCCTCCTCCTTCCTTCTTCTTCTTCTTCTTCTTCTTCTTCTTCTTCTTCTTCTTCTTCTCTTCTCTCTTCCTCCTCCTCCTCCTCTTCCTCCTCCTCCTCCTCCTCCTTCCTCCTCCTCCTCCTCTCCTCCTCCTTCTCTTTTTTCCTTCTTCTTCTTCTTCTTTTCTTTTTCTTTCTTTCTCTTCTTCTCTCCTTCTTCTTCTTCTTCTTCTTCTTCTTCTTCTTCTTCTTCTTCTTCTTCTTCTTCTTCTTCTTCTTCTTCCCTCCTCTTCCTCCTCCTCCTCCTTCTTCTTCTTCTCCTCCTCCTCCTCCTACTACTCCTCCTCCTCCTCCTCCTCCTCCTCCTCCTCCTTCTTCTTCTTCTTCTTGGATAGATAGATAGATAGATAGATAGATAGATATATACATAGATAGATAGATAGATAGATAGATAGATAGATAGATAGATAGATAGATAGATAGATAGATAGATAGATAGATAGATAGATAGACACTCAGACAGACAGACAGAAATAGATAGACACTCAGACAGACAGATAGACAGAAATAGATGGACAGACAAAGACAGATAGATAGATAGATTGACATATTAATAGATAGATAGACAGATAGTACGACCACTTCAAGAAAAATAAAACTCTTAAGAATTTTCTTTTTAAAAAGGCGAATCTTTTCACCGCCAACCGATCTGGCACAGAATTTAGACATAAGATCACCGACGCGCCTTTTTGTCGTACGTACGTACGTAGGTACTTTGATAAAACACCTATTCAAAAATTTTGGCCAGAAAACTCGTCCCTCAAATATCAATGGATTAAAATGACCCCTCATCTTAGCAAAAACTATCAAAACTGGGATTTCCCCGCCGGGTAGGCGGGGAAGTCCCAGTTTTGATAGTTTTTGCTAAGATGAGGGGTCATTTTAATCCATTGATATTTGAGGGACGAGTTTTCTGGCCAAAATTTTTGAAAAAATGTCTTTTGGTGAGGTTTTTTCTTTTCTATTCAAACGAGGTCCGATAGCTTTACTGGAGGACTTATAATTGAATTTATTCGTATGGAGCACCCATCGTAAATAAATCTATCAACTCTTCTTGAATGTGGGGTTGTCTTTTATTTTATTATATAGAACTCTACAATAAAGGGTGGGTGGGTGGGTGCGCGGTGGGACGTTTGTCGGAAGGGGGGGGGGGAGGGAGGGGTGGAGTGTTGGTTTAACTGATCTAGAGCTAAATTGAATTATAAAGAATTTTTTTTGGTGTTTTTTGTTGTTTTTTTTTTTTTTTTTTTTTTTTTTTTTTTTTTTTTTTTTTTTTTTTTTTTTTTTTGGGGGGGGGGGGTTAGTTTTGTTTTTGTTTTTGTTTTTTGTTTTTTTGGCTTTTGATTTTTATGATTTTTGATTTTTTAGGTTTTTGTAACCAATTATAACTTTTGTGGTCCACCCGACGTGTACTTGTTTACAGGTTTGGTAGCTTAAATTCTATATGGGGCTCATTGGTACAATGGGAAAAAACTCTCAAACCAATGCATGACATGGGAAAATTCCAACAATGTTTATATATCAAGCCCTTAATGACTGCGTTGGGTTATCAGACCTGCAAAAATGTATAAAAGGAATGAAGTTCACGTCACTCTGATCTTTATTCTTGTCTTAAGACAGCCTGTTAGTGATTAGTTCTCACGAAATTTCTATCAGTCAATCAATCAGGCTATATAACGTTAAAGTTTTACACATATTATTATTATTATTATTATTGTTATTATTATTATTATTACTATTATTATTATTATTATTATTATTATTATTATTATTATTATTATTATTATTATTATTATTATTATTATTATTATTATTATTATTATCATTATTATTATTATTAT
>NC_088374.1:11110058-11115058 GCF_034508935.2 Berghia stephanieae
TGAGGAGTGAACCTGGGACTATGTAAACAGGATATCAGTGGGAAATACACCTGGGACTAAAGGGAGGTGGATACCATTGGGAGTTGAAGCCGGATTTGGGACTTGGGTACCAGAGGAGAGAAAAACCTGACACTATAGGAGGTGGGCGCCAGTGGGGAGTGAACCTGGGACTATGTAAAAAGGATATCGGAAATAAACCTGGGACTAAAGGGAGATGAATACCATTGAAATTGAAGCCGGATATGAGAGTTTGGTACCAGAGGAGAATGAACCTGACACTATAGGAGGTGGGCGCCAGTGAGGAGTGAACCTGGGACTATGTAAACAGGATATCAGTGGGAAATAAACCTGGGACTAAAGGGAGGTGGATACCATAATCATTGGGAGTTGAAGCCGGATTTGAGAGTTGGATACCAGAGGAGAGAGAAACCTGACACTATAGGAGGTGGCCGCCAGTGGGGAGTGAACCTGGGACTATGTAAACAGGATATCAGTGGAAAATAAACCTGGGACTAAAGGGAGATGAATACCATTGAAAGTTGAAGCCGGATATGAGAGTTTGGTACCAGAGGAGAATGAACCTGACACTATAGGAGGTGGGCGCCAGTGGGGAGTGAACCTGGGACTATGTAAACAGGATATCATTGGGAAATAAACCTGGGACTAAAGGGAGATGGATACCATTGAAAATTGAAGCCGGATATGAGAGTTTGGTACCAGAGGAGAATGAACCTGACACTATAGGAGGTGGGCGCCAGTGAGGAGTGAACCTGGGACTTTTTACATTGTCCCAGGTTCACTCCCCACTGGCGCCCACCCCCTATAGTGTCAGGTTCATTCTTCTCTGGTACCAAACTCTCATATCCGGCTTCAACTCCCAATGGTATCCATTTCCATTTAGTCCCAGGTTTATTTCCTACTGATATCCTGTTTACAGAGTCCTAGGTTCACTCCCCACTGGCGCCCACCTCCTATAGTGTCAGGTTTATCTCTCCTCTGGTACCCAACTCCCAAATACGACTTCAACTCCCAATGGTATCCACCTCCCTTTAGTCCCAGGTTTATTTCCCACTGATATCCTGTTTACATAGTCCCAGGTTCACTCCTCACTGGCGCCCACCTCCTCTAGTGTCAGGTTCATTCTCCTCTGGTACTCAACTCCCATATCCGGCTTCAACTTTCAATGGTATTCATCTCCCTTTAGTCCCAGGTTTATTTCCCACTGATATCCTTTTTACATAGTCCCAGGTTCACTCCCCACTGGCGCCCACCTCCTATAGTGTCAGGTTTCTCTCTCCTCTGGTACCCAACTCCCAAATCCGGCTTCAACTCCCAATGGTATCCACCTCCCTTTAGTCCCAGGTTTATTTCCCACTAATATCGTGTTTACATAGTCACAGGTTCACTCCTCACTGGCGCCCACCTCCTATAGTGTCAGGTTCATTCTCCTCTGGTACCAAACTCTCATATCCGGCTTCAACTTTCAATGGTATCCATCTCGCTTTAGTCCCAGGTTTATTTCCCAATGATATCCTGTTTACATAGTCCCAGGTTCACTCCCAACTGGCGGCTACCTCCTATAGTGTCAGGTTTCTCTCTCCTCTGGTACCCAACTCCCAAATCCGGCTTCAACTCCCAATAATTATGGTATCCACCTCCCTTTAGTCCCAGGTTTATTTCCCACTGATATCCTGTTTACATAGTCCCAGGTTCACTCCTCACTGGCGCCCACCTCCTATAGTGTCAGGTTCATTCTCCTCTGGTACCAAACTCTCATATCCGGCTTCAACTTTCAATGGTATCCATCTCCCTTTAGTCCCAGGTTTATTTCCCACTGATATCCTTTTTACATAGTCCCAGGTTCACTCCCCACGGCGCCCACCTCCTATAGTGTCAGGTTTCTCTCTCCTCTGGTACCCAACTCCCAAATCCGGCTTCAACTCCCAATGGTATCCACCTCCCTTTAGTCCCAGGTTTATTTCCCACTGATATCCTGTTTACATAGTCCCAGGTTCACTCCTCACTGGCGCCCACCTCCTATAGTGTCAGGTTCATTCTCCTCTGGTACCAAACTCTCATATCCGGCTTCAACTTTCAATGGTATCCATCTCCCTTTAGTCCCAGGTTTATTTCCCACTGATATCCTTTTTACAGAGTCCCAGGTTAACTCCCCACTGGTGTGAAATTCCCCGAGTTCCAGGTTCACTCCCCACTGGCGCCCACCTTCTATAGTGTCAGGTTCATTCTCCTCTGGTACTCAACTCCCATATCCGGCTTCAACTTTCAATGGTATCCATCTCCCTTTAGTCCCAGGTTTATTTCCCACTGATATCCTTTTTACACAGTCCCAGGTTAACTCCCCACTGGTGTGCAATTCCCTGACTCCCAGGATCACCCCCCACTGTTGCCAAACTCCCATAACTTTGCCGGATATGGTCGGGTTTCGGCGGGTTTCGGCGGGTTTCGTAATAAAGCACTAATTCTTTTTTACGAAACCCGCTGAAACCGGCCGATAACCTTAGTCTCAGGTTCACTCCCGACTGGTGTACACTTCCCTGAATATCGGGTTCACTCCCCACAGTTGTCTACTTCCCATAACTTTGCTGGATATTGTCGGGTTCCGCCTGGTTTCAGCGGGTTTCGGCGGGTTTCGTAAAAAAGCACTGGTTCTTTTTTACGAAACCCGCCGAAACCCAGTCCCAGGTTCACTCCCCAATGGTGTACACTTCCCTGAGTCCTAGGTTCACTCCCCACAGCCACCTACTTCCCATAACTTTGTCGGGATTCGTCGGGTTTCGTCGGGTTTCGGCGGGTTTCGGCGGGTTTCGGCGGGTTTCGGCGGGTTTCGTATAAAAGACACACCGTTTCCAAGGACTGAACTATGCGCCGAGCGAACCCAGGACTTTCCCGATCCGAAAGCGAGTGTGATACCACTAGACCACAAAGCCTTTACCCCCTACAGGAATCATCTTCACAAAGTATGGTGTTGCTGTTGGCAGCTATAAAACTATTTTGTTATGACAAATTAATGGAACAATGCATCATTTCTTTTTGGACTGTTTTGACATTAGTCTAAATAACCGTGAAATCGAATGTTTTTCTTCTTCAATTTCTCACGCGCGCGTCTGTGTGTGTGTGTGTGTGTGTGTGTGTGTGTGTGTGTGTGTGTGTGTCTGTATATATATATATTTATATATATATATATATATATATATATATATATATATATATATATATATATATCTGTGTGAAGCCAGCATAAATAATTTATTCAACTGTAATAAGTAAATGAAAGAAATTCCTCACATCTTTTTTATTATTTATTCACAATTACCTGCTCCTGTAAGAATTCATGGAAGGAAATAAAATAGTAAATAGTAAATAATGATTTTATATAGCGCCTAAACATCCGCGTTAATCGTGCTCTGCGGCGCTTTACATAATAAAATTGTTTAAAAACAACAAAATTTAAAATCACGACACTAGATACATAACAAGCATGAATACAAAAACAAAATCTAACATTGTTTTTAGACAGTCAATTTCAATGAATAGTTCTCTCATTAAAAAAAAGAATAATTTAAAATTAAGCTTTTATACAGCGCAATATCCACTAAACGCGCTCATGGCGCTTTACAAAGTGTCCCTAGCCAACAACAACACTTAACGAGTAGTACGAGACATGACGCCTGTTAGGCGATATTACATTTTTTTTTCAGACAGAGACAACGCTGTTAACGGTCAGGTACTCATTTTACACCTGATACAGCGGTGAGAGAATGTGAGAAAAGAGCCTTTTCCGAGGACTCAACTATGCGCTGAGCTGGGCTCGAAACCAGGACCTTCCGATTTGAAAGCGCTTTAGATCAAAAGGGGTTCCTAGCCAACAGGAACACATAATTTAACATGTAATAAGACGAGACATATGACGCCTTTTAAGCGATAATACATGTTTTTTTTTTGTCGTACATAGATAACGCTGTAAACGACCATGTAATCATTTTACACCGTTTAGTGATGCCAATTTTACACTCATAATATGCGCATCATTTCGTGAGAAAATATGAGGTTTTATAGGCGATTGATTACAAATACCGTGGATGATTTCAAAGCTAAGGGTTTTTTCTATGTTTTGAGGGTCGGTAAATATATTAACTCACTCAACCCTAAAACGACTATAGATAGTATGCAGTTGACGTCACTCAGGCCTTTGTTATTGTTTTTGCCATCCGCGTTTGTGAGTTGTTCTCACTAAACTGTATTAACCAGACTATAAACGTTCAAGTTACACAGAGTTTGTGTGTTGGTCCGTTATACTTCCGGATGGCAATGTTGTGAACTCCTTGGCCAAGCGTATTCTATCTATATCCGTAGTTTACCCGGGTTACTTTTACCCCATGCCTATTATTTATTATATTTTTATGAGACAAAATATAGGCGTAGTATCAACGCTTATGTTTTTAGTTTTTTTACATGTGAACGGTACTTGAATAAAAGTATCTATGTACATGCTCATTTTTTAATACATTTGTGTTCCAATTTTGAAAAGTAGAAAATATCTCTTGGATTGAGTGAGTTAATATTGCATGTCTGTCACAGGAGAGGGGGGGGGCGGGGGGGGGGCGGATATATAAACCTTAAACGGGGCGAGAAGTTGGAATATAATCTATATTTAACTGTTTTTGAATTGATATTACTCGTGTTATATATCGATAAAGATGTGAACTTTTTGACATGGTATGCTGCCAGGAGAAAGAGCGATGCACTCAATGATAGCAGTCAAGGTGCACCTATTTACAGGTGTCATAACCGAACACAATTACAGGCTTGATGTAACATAGTTGTTCTGGACGTTATTTTCCGTTGGTTTGAGAGTGTGTATTTCCATTACAACAATTAAACCTATGTGGTCTAGTGGTATGACACTCGTTTTCGGATCGGAAGGTCCTGGGTTCGAGCTTCGCTCGACGCATAGTTGAGTCCTTGGAAAAGACTCTTTA
>NC_088374.1:11140058-11142558 GCF_034508935.2 Berghia stephanieae
AATATGGTTTGTTTTGTTTTGTTTTTTTCCAAAGTACGGCAGAGCATTAGTACCCGTGACACCGAAGATTTCGTCTGCGGATAAAATACAAAACTACGACTGGCACTTCTCGTCTGCTTTGATTATCGCGCGGGACAACTCGAAACCCTCTGGAAAACGAAATTGTAATCGGATAGGACGTGATAGCCATGTTGTTGTTGTTGTTGTTGTTGTTGTTATTTTATTTATAAAAAGTAGGAATAGGAAACAACAACACACGAATAAAACTAGATATAAATGGATACGAAACGAAAAGAAGAATTGAGATATTTACATACTACTAAGCTTGTCAGTTGAGTTGTTGGGCAATAATAAAAAACGATCATCCGGCCCTTCGGGCTATGAAACGAAATTGCTTTGGACGAGAAGTAGATTGTATTGAAAAAGTATTTATAGAAAAAAGAAAACGAAGAAGTAGTAAAACGAAACGAAACGAAGTAATCGAGAGATCGAGACGAGAGACACTTGTCAGTTGTTGTAAATTCCGATGATTCTCTCTTACGAACTTCGAAACGAAATTGAGTCGGACATGAAAAATTTATTTTAAAAACATAGGGGAGACACTTTAAAAAAATAAGAAAACAAACTGAGGATGTGGAATTTGTTTGTATTTATGTGTGTGTGTTTGTGTTTTGTGTGTGTATGTGTGTGTATGTGTGTGTGTGTTAGGGTTTAATTCTGTCAGTGTGTATGAGATTTCGAGCATCGCTCCAATGGACAATAGTATAGTGTTAAGAAATGGTCTGAAATGAAAATATCGAATCTGATGGCGTAATCGATTATTCTTAAGGAGGTTTCCGATCATTTAGCAGTAATGGTTTACGATTGTTTACTCAATTATAAGTACTGATCTCTTTGTGTATGTGTGTGTGTGTGTGTGTCTGTGTATGTGTGTCTGTGTATGTGTGTGTGTGTGTGTGTGTATGTGTGTGTATGTGAGAGAGAGTATACAAACAAACAGTTCAGCACTAATGTGTGAGTATGAGCGATTCTGAGTGTGTGCCTCTCTCTCTCTCTCTCTCTCTCTCTCTCTCTCTCTCTCTCTCTCTCTCTCTCTCTCTCTCTCTCTGCCCGCTGACTGGCGAGTGGGGCACAGTGTCTGTCCTTCGGTACAATGACAAGCGGCATTGGCCAAGGTCAGTTATTGGATTGGTTGGAACTTTTTTTCGTGACTGCTTAAGCGATCGGTTCATGGATAAGTATCGACGTGCACTTATTTGCAGGTCTGACAACCCAATTCCTTATGGCCTCATTGTTGTAATGGAAATCTCAAAAAATGACGCAAAATTGTGCCCATTACAACAATGTCAAACTAGGCCCCTAAGCGGGTTCGGATGTCAGACCTGCATATGTTATGTACACGTCGATAAGAATCATTGCTACTGTTAACTAGTATTCTTCAATAACCCCCCCCCCCCCCCCCCCTTGTCCCTCTACTTTATTCTTGAGATATATATAGTTTTGATCTCATTACTTCATCTCATTGTCGCTCTCTCTCTCTCTCTCTCTCTCTCTCTCTCTCCTATATATATATATATATATATATATATATATATATATATATATATATATATATATATATATAATTCTATTGACATAGAGGAGCAAAATAAAAAAATATGTAATTTTTTTACAAATGCTATTAGAGAAACGTTGATAGATAAACAAATAAACGTGTTATTTAAATTTTTGAAACTTGATGATTGTGTTGTTTGTTAGTGAAGGAATCTGCGAAAGGGAGCTAATCCGATGTCACGCAAATGACTTGAAAGTGTCACAAACGTTGTTAAACTTTTTTTTAATTAAACAAAGAACCGGCAAAAAGTAAAACCATTTGTAAAAACAGTCTAGGTTAAATTATCATAAGAGATAATAACATTGACGAGGATAGCGACGACGACGACAAAAATGGATTGGAAAAGTTTAAAACACGATAGATCATCAAGACATTTGTTTGGAATTCAGTATCTAAAATTTCCAGTGGCGTCGAGGCAGTTTATCACTGTGGGCCTAATGCTCTTTGTATGGATGTATGCAACGCCACTGACGAATGCACAATACCTCGTGGTAAATAATCCTATAGGACAGGATGTATCCACAACCACAACACTACCAATTGTACCTGCAGTGGACATTGCCTCCTCCGCCTCATCCTCCTCATACGACCCCAAAAATAGCAACAAGAACAACTATAATATCACAAATAACAAAAACAACCCAGACACATCACCTCTTGTGATAAATTTACAAGTACCACCACCGCAAGACAAATTAACTACAAACTCAAACCAGGAATCTTCATCCAAAAACAACAACGACAACAACAACAAACCAATCACGTGGCCTAAAGAGGTCAAAATAGGGGTCATCCTCCCAAACGAATCCTTAATCGAACAGTTAGACTTCCGGAGGATCTTCCCGTCGATCCAGATCGGGGTAGAAGAAATTCTAAACCAGAAAA
>NC_088374.1:11152558-11155058 GCF_034508935.2 Berghia stephanieae
TATTTTATTCATATCAATCAGATGCTAAACTTTCAAGGTTACCTATCGTTTCACGTGTTGGTATCTCATATCCGGCTGATAGATGTTGTGAGTAGTTTAAGTAAACGCATAGCATCAATTTTTTTGTATCGTGACTAACATCGGCAATTCTTCGCTCTCATAATTTTCATTCTCACCAATCTGAGACATCGAGTTTATAGATAGTATGCGCTTAGCTAAGAAACTCATAACATTGCCATCCGGAAGTACGACCAACAACAACTGACATAACGTTATGATATAGCGCTACTAAAATCTAACATTGCACCGAAGTATAACCGACCAACACACAAAACTGTGTGTATCCACGAACGTTTATATTCGGGTTATACATTCATGAGCATTACTCATAAACGTGTCAAAAAACATAACAAAGACCTGAGTGACGTCATCTTCGACTTTATGCATATCATCAGCCTTTGTTATGTTTTCACGCGTTGGAGTTGTCTCAAAACTGTATTAACAACTATAAGTTCAGTACACAGATTGTGTTCTAACTTCCGGATGGCAATGTTGTGAACTCCTTGGCCAAGCGCATTCTATCTATCTATAGTCTGGTTAATACAGTTTAGTGAGAACTACTCATAAACGCGGATGGCAAAAAACAATAACAATGACCCGAGATAAGTATGAAGATAATGTCACTCAGGTCTTTGTTATTGTTTTTTTTTTGTTTTTGTTTTTGTTTTTTGTTTGTTTTGTTTTTGCCATTCGCGTTTATGAGTTATTCTCACTAAACTGTGTTAACCTGACTAGAAACATTCATGGTTACACAGAGTTTTGTGTGTTGGTCCATTATACTTCCATATGGCAATGTTGTGAGCGTCTTAGCCAACCGCATACTATCTATAACACACCAACACACAAAACTCTGTGTAACCTTAAACGTTTATAGTCTGGTCAATACAGTTTAGTTATAATTACTCATAAACGCGGATGGTAAATAACAATAACAAAGTTCCGAGTGACGTCATCTTCATTCTATCAAAACCGTCTTGAGACTAAATTTCACAAGCTAGAATTTTAGAATTTATGACTACAATTGGATTCAATAGTCTGATGTCACGTCGCTCAGAAACGGCGGCCATCTTGGTTCTAAACAAAGAAAATCGGTCCTTTATATTCTTCATGCTGGCTAGAACTTTTCATATGTCGTGTGACCAGAATGTGTAAAAGTCAAAACATGATCATATTTATAATGTTTTTCTCCTCTGGATACACTTTTATGCTCGTCGGAGAAATATTTCATAAGGGCGCCCGCCATTGTTCCGATAGTTTAGAGCCAGTTACTAAGTTACCATGCGTCATTACGAGGGAAGTGGCGTCACGACTGTTGAAGAGTATTTTTTTTAAAGCGTTTTGTGGTTTTGTTTTATTGAATGTGGGTTAGAAAAGGTCTGGCGTGATAATGCCGGAAATGGCCTTTCGAATAAGTAGTGGTCAGTGATGTTTCTACAGCCCGTTATCAACTGGACACTGGACAGTAAAGAGGGTCATAATGAATGACTGGTCATCTTTTAGCCCTTCTATCTTGAGGCATCTCCAGTTTTGGTTCATTTTGCTGATTTATTTTTGATTTTTTTTTATTTTTTATTTTTTTTTTTTTGGGGGGGGGGGGGTTGTTCCTCCATTTCTTTGTATGTTTCTATCTATCTATCTATTTATTGATCTATCTTTCTATCCATTTAATCATCTATCTATCTATTTGTCTCTATCTATTTTTATTTATCTATCTATCTGTTTATCATCGTATTCATATACCTATCTATCTATCTATCTATCTATCTATCTATCTATCTATCTATCTATTTATTTATTGATCTATCTGTCTATCCATTTATTCATCTATCTATCTATTTGTCTCTATCTATTTTTATTTATCTATCTGTTTATCTACGCATTCATATACCTATATATCTATCTATCTATTAATTTATTGATCTATCTACCTATCCATTTATTCATCTATCTATCTATTTGTCTCTATCTATTTTTATTTATTTATTTGTCTATCTGTTTATCTATGCCTTTTCATTTATTCATATATCTATATATCTATCTATCTATCTATTTGTCTTTATCTATCCATTTATTTATTTATATATCTGTCTACCATTTATTCATCTATTTATCTATCTATCTTGAGACCTGACAAGTTAATATAGCAATTATTTATCTAACTATTTACTTATCTATCTATCTGTCTGTCCAGTTATCAATATTTTTATATATTTATCTATATATCTAGTCTTCCACCATTTAAACTTCTCTCTCTCTCTCTCTCTCTCTCTCTCTCTCTCTCTCTCTCTCTCTCTCTTATACACACACATTCTCTCTCTTATTTACACACTCTCTCTCTCGCACACTCTCTACACACCACTCACTCACAAACACTTTCATCTCACCACACACTCTCTCCCCTCTCCACTCCTTTCCTCCTCTCCTCTCCTCTCTTTTTCTC
>NC_088374.1:11157558-11162558 GCF_034508935.2 Berghia stephanieae
GATTCTGACGCCAGCGTGTAGAAAATCGACTAAGGCGATCCAATACTGATCAATATTCAGTACCCATCAACTAAGTGAGAATTTTTGGTTCGTTTAGTGAGTTGGTTTGTTTTTGGTGTTTGTTTCTTTTTTTTAGATTTGGGATGGGGGGGGGGGGCATGGGAGGGGTTCACTTCTTCTATTTGCTAATTCAATAGTCAACATTTTTTAAGCTATTTATACTAAGCGAGTTTTTCTATTTATTTTCTTTCAGTGTTTACATATGCTTAACAATTCAAATGATTACACAAGTGGAGATTAACAAGTCGTACACTAAAAAAAATAAAGCCCGTATTTGAAAATTTGGCCAGAAAACCCGTCCTTCAAATATCGATCAATGTGAATTATAACCCCCATCTAAGCAAACCAAAAAAAAAAACAACTCTCAAACCTGGGACTTCGCAAAGTCTTCCTTAAAGTCCCAGGTTTGAGAGTTTTTCTTTGCCAAGTTGAGGGTCATTAAAATCGATCGATATTTGCAGGACGAGATTTTGGCGATTTTTTTTTTTAATATGTGCTTTTTCCAGAGTACGGCAAATAAATATTAAAGTTTCGTACTTATCACTCCGTTACTACCGTCCATTTACTTGAGTATCGAGTATCTGTGTTTTATTCAATTTTTCCCTTCACCCCCCCCTCCCCCCCCCTCCCACCACCACCACCACCACCACCACCCCCATTCCTTTCTATACGCCTATTTTAAAAACAAAAACAAAAAAACAAAAAACCAGATCGAACCTGTCATAATAAAAAGTGGAACCAGAATTTAATACCACGTCTGTTCTATACACTACTCTCTGATGTCAAGACGTCTGCAGTCTGTAGCAGCCAGAAAGCAAGAAGCAGCAGCAGCAGCCGTATGTAGTCCATCCACCGAGTCACTTTGCATTGCCTCCCTTTGATTCGTTTGGTTGTTTTGCGTTGTCTCTTGCTCTGCCAAGGGACGTAACTCCCCGTCTCTGCGGTACATTAACGACGTCCGAGTTGTTCCGTAAAGATGAGATTATCCCCCTTGGGAAATGACATAGACCCTTTTATTGAGATTTTTGACAACTGATTGGGCCAAGCCACCAGACGTGATATTTGACAAGAGATTATTTTGTTTTGTTTTGTGTGTTCTTTTGTATTTTTTTTTATTTTTTGGTATTAGCCTAAGAAAGTCTATATAACACTTTTCTTTTTAAAATCTTGAGCTTTTAGATGGCTCAATGTACACTCAACGTGCTCAAAGCGTTATATTTATAGTTGTGTAATTACGTTATCACTTTTGGCGCAGATCATTAAGCACGATTGATGACTCATAAATCTGTATTTATGAATACATAATGCATGTCACTTTCTTTTCTCACTTCCACCTTCTCTCTCTCTCTCTCTCTCTCTCTCTCTCTCTCTCTCTCTCTCTCTCTTTCTCTCTATCTATCTATCTATCTATCTCTCTAGTTGTGTAATTACTTAATCACTTTTGGCGCAGATCATTAAGCACGATTGATGAATCATAAATGTGTACTTATGAAAACATAATGCGTCACTCTCTCTCTCTCTCTCTCTCTATCTCTATCTCTCTTCCTCTCCCCTCTCTCTCTCTTTCTCTCTCTCTCTCTCTCTCTCTCTCTCTCTCTCTCTCTTCTTCTTTTCTTCTTCTAGGTGTGCAATTACATATCACTTTTGGCGCAGATCATTAAGCACGATTGATGACTCATAAATGTATATTTATGAATACATAATCGTGTCACACTCTCCTCTCCTCCTCTCCTCTCTCTCTCTCTCTCTCTCTCTCTCCACATGCAACACACACACTCCCAGCACAAACACATGAGACACAAAATTATTTTTTAATATGTAGGTCCTCTCTTCTTATGTCTCTTCGTCTTCAGTAACCCATTACATTAATTTACTAATAAAAAACAGATTATCTACGACGTGCCTTGTCACCGCACCAATTCCAAACCATCATTTAGCTTACATAGGTCCTATTACTATTCGCATAGGTCGAACGCAATACATGTAAATGTGCTTCTACTTACATTATCTATCTATCCTTATCTATCGCTACTTCCAAAACAATGTTCGTCGCGCAAACGTCCTTAAGTGGCATTGTTGTTTTTTTTCATCGTAAGAAGCGTCTTCAAAAAAACAACAAATATAATCCGCGCGCACTTTTATCTATATCTAATGGGTTTTTTTTCTTTTCGTATTTTTTTTTTGTTGTTGTTGTTTTGTTTGTTTTTTGTTTTGTTTTTTGTTGGTTTTTTTTGTTGTTTACTTTTTTTTTTTTGGGGGGGGGGGGTCAATCTTTCCAATTTTATTTTAATTTTGAAGAGAACTGATTTAGACCAAAGACTGCGCCAGAAAGAGAGAGAGAGAGAAAGGGGGAGGGATATATATATATACTTTTTATATATATATATATAATATTATATATATTTAATATATATTTATATATATATATATATATATATATATATATATATTTTTATACATATAATATCATTAATATATATATAATAATATATAAATATATGGGGAGGAGAAAGAACAGAACAAGACAAAATACAGAGAAAGAGAGAAAGAAAGCAGAGAGCGGAGGGGGGAGGGGGAGGGACAGAGAGGAGAGAGAGAGGGAGAGAGAGAGAGAGAGGGGGGACAGAGAGAGAGAGAGAGGTAGAGAGAGAGAGATTTTTTTTTTAAAGAGCAAAAAATCGTGCAAAGTATCTTACCCTGCCTAGACATCTTGCTACCTTATGATTCAATATGTAACCTTTTCATAATTAGCTCTCCAAAGCATAGGGTACATACACACGACCAAGGAATTTTGAACCGGAAAAGAAGAAAGTGACGTCACGACTTTTCTGCCCTATTGAACACCCAAACTTAATTACAATTTTTGTTGAACTTGAGATATTTTTCACTTCTTTCTTTCCCTCTCTCTCTCTCTCTCTCTCTCTCTCTCTCTCTCTCTCTCTTTCTCTCTCTCTCGTTCACGCTTTCTTTCTCTATCTCTCTCTTTAACTCTCTCTAACTCTATCTTTCTCTATCTCTCTATCTCTCTATCTCTCTCTTTCTCTCTCTCTTATTTTTTTTCTTGACTTTCGGAAATACGGTATTTTGTCCCAGTACAGCCAAAAAGGGGAGAGAATCCCATCTGCTACTCACCAGACACGGGGCTGGTAAAAAGTTTGTTATTTTTAGCGATTCCTTTTCCCTCCCAAATCCATTAAGTTGAGTGCAACCGTTTTTTCCAAAACATTGTCCGTCCGTCCCGCCTCCCGTAAGACAAAGCTTTGAAACAAATTTCAATATGAAAGGTAAACATAACAAGGGGTGAGCTCAGCGTAATCAGCTCGCTGCCGAACTTTCTATAAAAAAATTAAAAAAACAACACGTATTTAACAAATTTGGCCAGAAAACTCGTCCCTATCGAATATCGATCGATTTATATGACTCTCGTCTTTGCAGAAACTCCCAAACCAGGACTTAAGGAAGACCTGCGTGATCCCAAAGTTTGAGAGTTTTTGCGAGATTGAGGTTCGTTTAAATCGATAGATATTTGAAGGACGAGTTTTGTGGCCAAATTTTTAAATACGTGTTTTTCAAGAGTAGTACAGTTCTCTGGCTAAGCAACCATTTTCCCAAAGTAAGATGGCTGACTGGGTTTCTTGGAATTGTTTTCTTGTAGAACTTTAGATTTGTTTTCGTGCCGAAATTGAATAAAAGCATTATATAGATGGAACGAAATTGACGTCACTCAGATCATTGTTATTGTTTTTAGGCCAGCCATTTTTATGAGTTGTTCTCATTAAATTCTATCAATCAGATGCTAAACGTTTAAGGTTACACATTGTTTTGTATGTTGGTACGTTATGTCCGACTGGCGGATGTTATACGTTTTTTAGCTAAGCGCACAGCACCGATAGAGTGTTGATTTGATAAGAACCGATTACTTCTCGAGGTCTTCAAACAATAACAAAGCAGAGTGACGTCACATTCATTCAATCTACGCTTTTCGTGCTATGCGTTTAGCCAAAATGCTCATCACATCCGACAGCCGGAAAACTATGTGGAACCTTGAAGGTTTATAGTCTGATTGATAGAATTGAGTGAGGACAACTCATAAAAATAGGTGGCTAAAAACAATAGCAAAGGGCAGAGTGACGTCACCTTAATCCATTCTACGCTATAGATAGAACGAAGTTGACGTCATCCAAAGCATTGTGTGTGTGTGTTAGGTTGGGTTTGTTTTGTTTGTTGTTTTTTTTTTGGGGGGGGTTGTTTTTGTTTTTGTTTTTGTTTTGTTTTTGTTTTTGTTTTGTTTTGTTTATTTTTGTTGGGTTTTTTTTTGTTGTTTTTTTGTCATCCATGTTTATATGAGTAATTCTCACTAAACTATAGATAGAATGCGCTTGGCCAAGGAGTTCACAACATTGCCATCCGGAAGTATAACGGACCAACACACAAACTCTGTGTAACCATGAACTTTTATAGTCTGATTAATGCAGTTTAGTGAGAACAACTCACAAACGCGGATGGCAAAAACAATAACAAAGGCCTGAGTGACGTCATCTGCATACTATCTATATTAAACAGGCTATAGATAGTTCGAAGATGACGTCACTAATGTCTTTGTTATTGTCTTTTGCCATCCGCGTTTATGAGTAATGCTCACTCAACTGTATTAACCTGACTATAAACGTTCATGGATACACACAGTTTTGTGTGTTGGTCTGTTATACTTCCGGATGGCAATGTTATGAGTTTCTTAGCCAAGTGCATACTATCTATAAACGTCCAATGTTACACGTAGTTTTGTGTAGTTGGTCCGTTATACTTCCGGATTACAATGTTGTGAGTTTCTTAGTCAAGCGCAAAGCATCGACAGTTTGATTGATACAGTTTAGTGAGATCTATTCATAAAAAATGGCTGGCCAAAATCAGTAACGTAGGACAGAGAGTGACGTCCCTTT
>NC_088374.1:11167558-11177558 GCF_034508935.2 Berghia stephanieae
TATAAGTCTCATCCGGACACAAGCACAAAATCCAACAAAGAGGAATACACTCAAATGCTTACATTATGAATAACAAATATAATAATACATAAAAGAGAGATGATTTACAAGGAAAAAAATATCATCTCCCAAAACAATAACTATGCAGACTGGATGGAGAAAATTGAGTGGGGATTTAAAACAAGAATAATTAGGGCCTATGTATGGTCAGTATTATTATATGGCTGAGAAAGCTGGACAATTACAGAAGACATTAGAAAGAAACTGGAGGCAGCAGAAATGTGGTTTCTTAGAAGGATGTTAAGAATCTCATGGACAGAGAAGAAAACTAATGAAGAAGTATTAGAGCAAGCTGAAACTAAAAGTTTATTAATTCGTACAATAAGAAAAAGACAAATGCAATTTTTAGGGCACCTAAATCGACATAAATGTATTGAACATCTTGCTCTCACAGGAAAGATAGAAGGTAGAAAGAGTAAAGGTAGACCAAGAAAAACATATTTGAATAGTTTGAACAGCTGGGTGACAAAGAAAGAGAAGAGTAATAATATTAGTTTTCTGAGGTTATCTGATCAGAGAGGTGAATGAATGGCGTACCACGATCACCGATGTTTGTCACAGACTTGGTACTTGAAGAAGAAGAAGAAGAAGAAGAAGAATTAGGGAATTTTCGTTAAATCTCTCCTTACCAGCCATTTTCAGGGTTTTTCCCAAAACCTTGACATCTAACTAACACAAAATATATTTGTTATCATTCAAACACAACAGCAGTAAGTTCTTGGGATCCATAATTTTCTTAGCAAAACAAGCTTTACAACACCGTGTTCATTTTCTTCAAAGTTTGTGATGTACAAAAGAAATCTGAATGAGAAATATGTTGTCTGTGTCGTAACGATTTTCCTATAGTTGGTAAGGAGAGGGTTAATTGAAGTCTCGGGTACGAATATCGCCGCCCACCCCATTGACGAATAATATTATATATATGTTATTCTCACCTCATGTGTTTTTCCTCCTACAACGTTGTTTCCTCCTTCCGCTGGTATATAGATGGAATCTTCTATACTGTTAAGTTGTGTCAGGGAGGAGGACTGCTGTTATGTCCAGTTGACGCTGGTTATTGTTTTGCGTGTTTCCGGATGTTTGGTCTGATGCGCATGTCTGTGTGTATTGTATGCGTGCTGCGTGTGTTATGGTGTTGGGAGGAGGGGGGGGGGGGGGGAAGGTTATAGATATTTCATTGGGTTGTTTTGTGTAATGGGTTGTGGATAGTAAGAATGTCCTATTTATTCAACTCTGGTGATTGCATTTCTAACTTCACAGTTCACCTTAATTAACAGGTAGATAACCACGCCTCTCGGACAATCGTCATAATGTGAACAATGGTAGCGATTGATAGACACAGCAAACTACACATGTTTTACTATCGATGGTATGTGTCTAAATAAAATACCCACTGTTCAACCGCTTGGTCAATAGATAGAATGCGCTTGGCCAAGGAGTTCACAACATTGCCATCCGGAAGTATAACGGACCAACACGCAAACTCTGTGTAACCATGAACTTTTACAGTCTGGTTAATACAGTTTAGTGAGAACAACTCACAAACGCGGATTGTAAAAACAATAACAAAGGCCTGAGTGACGTCATCTGCATACTATCTATAGAACTACCACAGAAAATTATGTATAAATGTAAACGTTTATAATCTGATGGAGAAAATCGTGTGATAACTAGTCACCCATCTGGCGGTATAAAAACAATAACAACGATCAGAGAGAGGGCGATTTCATTCACGTTGCTGTTTATAGATAGTATGCGCTTGGCTAAGAAGCTCATAACATTGCCATCCGGAAGTATAACGGACCAACACACAAAATGGTGTGTATCCATGAAGGTTTATAGTCGGGTTAATACCGTTCAGTGAGCATTACTCATAAACGCGGATGGCAAAAAACAATAACAAAGACCTGAGTGACGTCATCTTCGAACTATCTATAAACAACCAAATATGTTTGTCCGAGCACGTGTGAGGGTGTGTCACAAATTTTAACTTTTGATTGGTCAAAAATCTACTGGTTTATTACGTATATTACCCTGACTCAGTCATGGATTGTGCAGCTATGTAGTCTAGTCGTATGGCGCTCACTTTCGGATCGGAAGGTCTTTGGTTCGGCCCTCGCTCGGCGCATAGTTGAGTCCTTGAAAAAGGCTCTTTACTCACATTCTCTCACCGTACTCAGGTGTAAAATGAGTACATGACCGTTAACAGAGTTGTCTTTGTCCGAAAAATTGTAATATCGCCTAACAGGCGTCATGTCCCGTCCTACATGTTAAATGTTGCTGTTGGCCAGGACCCCCTTGTAAAACGCTTTAAGCACATTTTGTGGATATTGCGCTATATAAAAAAGGCTTAATTTTATTTATTTATTTATTTATTATGAATAAGTATCTTCTTTATTTTGACTTCTCATATATGTGTCGTCCTAACGTAATTTAAAATCTTTCGTCTACCGAAATGGGTTGTAAGGAATCCCGGGAGACATGCATGGCGCATAATCAGGTCGGCCCCCCCCCCCCCAACACCACCATAATAACCAAACAAAAGCAGCAACAATATCAGTGTCCACCCCTCCCCCGCAACACTGCCGCCCCCACCACCCAACACCATCACTTTTAGTCCCAATCACTACCTCCACTCACTCTACACGAACCACCGCAACAACAATGGCGACCATCATCAAAATCATCGCCATGACCAAAGTTTCAAAGTTTCAAAGTTTATTCAATCTTAGGCTTTCGCCAATAAATCAACAATTTGATGCCAACATACATGAAGTGGAAAAAAAAAAAAAAGGTAAATGGAACCAAAAAATAAACTGATACACCACACAAAAATACAACAATCGTAATAACATCAATACGTTCAATAATGAAATAATAATAATAATAATAATAATAATAATAATAATAATAATAATAATAATAATAATAATAATAATAATAATAATATAATAATAATAATAATAATAATAATAATAATAATAATAATAATAATAATAATAATAATAATATATAATAATGATAATAATAATAATAGTAATAATAATAATAATAATAATAATAATAATAATAATAATAATAATAATAATAATAATAATAAGAAGAAGAAGAAGAAGAAGAAGAAGAAGAAGAAGAAGAACAAAAACAACAACAACAAGAATATCAATAATAATAACAATAATAATATTACCATCATCCCTACACCCCAATCATCACCGTTACCACCACCACCATTACCATTATCACTACCACTATTACCATCACTTTTACATTTCCAATCAGTTTTTCTCACTAAAATTTTTTTTTTAAAAATAAAAAATTATTGATACCTATCACAACAGACCTCCTCACTACCACGAAAATTCCCGTAGTACTACGGCTAAATCCCGGGCTGGATATAATAAAGGTTTTTAATTAAATGTCATTTCTTGAAAACGAAGTTCTGGTGCCAGAGCTATCACATAGAGTTAATATTTTCCCCCACGCATTATAAGGACAAACTGGTGGTTTTTAAGGGTAGTTAAAATGTCTACGATGTTATTTACCCTGAAAACTACTTATTACATTTTCCTATTTCAAGTAGGCAGGTCTGCTATGATAAGTATCAGTTCCATAGTCAAAATAAGACAAACAAAAATAGCCTTTATTTTAATCAATAATCCATACAATTTGATGACAACAGACATGAAAGTGAGAAAAAAAGGTACATGAAACCAAAGCATAAAATGATACCATAAATAATCATAAAAATACAACATTGTAATACCACCAATACTTACAATAATAGTAATAATAATAATAATACTAATAATAATAATACTAATAATAATAATAATAATAATAATAATAATAATAATAATAATAACAATAATAATAATAATTATATTATTATTATTATTATTATTATTATTATAATAATTGTGAAAATAACAGAAGCGCCGCAGCAATAATATCTAGTATTGTATTTGTAAATGGGGACCACGCTTATATCCCATTCGTTGACAATTAAGAAGATAGGGATTATATCATGGTAATTCTGTTTTGGATAATAAAGTTATTGACTTTTAGTAATACTAGGTGCTCCAAAATGCTTTGGTCTGGGTGATCTTTATCTTCGGGGAAATTCCAACATAATAAATAGCCCACCACTTATTTAACACATTTCTATCGTTGATTAAAGTTCTAGAAGAATGGGATTTTGCGAACATTGCCTAGAAGTTACAGACATATTAGTTTAACGTATTGTTTGGTAGAATTACAGAATTAATTCCCAAAGACAAATACTTGAATCTTTTAGAATATCACAAACATTTAAGTAATTTTCCGTACTGATATAGTCTAGAGCGAAACAAGCTTGCGTACTTCAATTATTCCATGTCAAGGGTTGGTTTCTGTGTTTTTAAGAATTTTACGGCGTTTGTGACGCATTGAAAGAACAGAAAATGTATAAGGTAGTCTAAAAGTATACTTTTCTCAAAGGCACCTGAGGATAAATAAGGCAAAGGTAAATGGTGCGGATAGGGCACCAAGAGCACCCCTCGGTGTACTTAGATTGAAATCGCTTAGAAGTCAAAGATACAAGCAAAGGGTCCTAACAAGTGAAATACAACACTTCTTTTACAAATCACATCAAAACAGAAGAACCAAGAAAGGAAGAAAGAAAAAACAAAAAAAAAACAAACAAAAAAACAAAAAAAACATATATATATATATATATATATATATATATATATATATATATAATATATATATATATATATATATATAACATATATATGGTTATATACACTGGTTATTGATATCAATGCTGATAATAACAACAACATCAACAGCAACAATAATAATAATAGTAATATTAATAATAAATAATAATAATAATAATAATAATAATAATAATAATAATAATAAATAATAATAATAATAATAATAATAATAATAATAATAATAATAATAATAATAATAACAATAATAATAACAATAAACCAATTGTGCAATCGCAACTAATCTTTATCATGGTAAACTATAATACAATATTTTAATATCAATGCCCAATCCCCCCCCACCCCACTTTCTCACACAAATACACACTCACACACACACACACACACACACATACTTATATAACATGTCATATTTTGCATAATATACCACATCTTAGTATCAGAACTGCAGTTACTAAACAGACAAAAACAAATGAAAACAAACAAACAACAATCGCATTATTCCCTCTGTCATCAATTTTAATAAGTTTTCCTTGCCGTGGAAACCACAATTATACTTGTAAATATTTCTTGTGTTCGATCTGTACCTTAAAGCAAAGTCTACCTAAATCACCTTGCTGTCTACTGTCTCTGCATTTCAAAAATTTGATAAATTCAAACATACTTGGTCTATTTTTCAGTTTTTCCGGCAGGCAATTTCTTCTCTCATGCGTATACCTCGAACATTCAATTAGACAATGGTATTCGTCTTCTATTACGTCACAAGTAGGACATTTACGATCATTTCTATCTACTTTTCTTGTGCCCCATCTACCCCTTTCTATATAAAACAAATGAGAACTCAATCTGATTTTTGAGATGGCAACTCTGTAAGATTTATTACACAGTTTCATATATGGTTCTAACTCAAAGGTGTCTTTAATGTGTTTATACAGCCGTCCAGACGTCGTCATCGACATCTCAGCGTGCCACTCTTGTAGAAACATGTCCTCCAAGCGTTGTTTTAAAACCGCCAGAAAGTAATTTTCATTTTCACATTTTGTTTAACCCAATAATGGCCCATTCCACTCCTATCCAGCAACTGCTTCACCAGGCTTACCCAAGTTGTTAAGTTTGGTTCATTAATATTCAATTGCACAAGTTCTTTGTATACTGCATGAGTGAATGAGCAATCATTACTTCCTGGGCGAATAAGTTTCAACCAATACTTAATAACTTTCATTTTCTTCAATATGCAAAGGATACACCCCCAATTCCCCAAAACAAAACAGTTTGGTGTGCTGTGCTTAACACATAGAATGGATTTAAGAAAACCGAGTGAAATCTTTCAATTGGATCAGCTCTTCTTAAACCCCATATTTCTGCCCCATAATTCAGTATTGGTAAGATAGTACTATTGAACAGTTTCATTTGCATCTGTGGTAAAATTTCTGTGTTAGTGTTAAAATACTTTCTAAGTGAAAATAGTGCTCTTCTGGCTGAGTTTGTTACTTCTTGTGTACATTTTGTAAGAGATCCCGATGCGCTAAAATGACAGCCTAGATACTTGGATGACGAGATTACTTCAATACTTTTACCCTGATATGACCATTTGTCTTGTTGCCCCGTTTTCCCTCCCTTTTTAAATACTACGATTTTTGTTTTACTGATATTTAACTTTATTCCCCATTGCATGCAATATTCTTGTAAAGAGTCTAAACCGTTCTGCAAACCCTCTTTTGTTTCACTGATTATTGCCATATCGTCTGCAAACATGAGCAATTTAATTGTAATATCCTGTATTTGTAATCCTATGGAATCGTCACTTAATTTACTTTCAAGATCATTAACAAACAGCGAAAACAAAAGTGGCGAAGTGCTTTCACCCTGTAATAATCCGCTGTTTGATTTAAAAAATTGTTGTTGACCTTTACCTCCTGTGGCCAGCTCAACCTTTGAATACATGTTTCTAAATAGCTTGACAAATTTTGAGCTCACACCGGATTTGATCAATTTTGTAAATAATGCGGATCTGTCAATAAGGTCATATGCTTTTTTCATAGTCGATAAACGCACAATGTAGCTTCTTCCCTTTAGATAGCA
This sequence comes from Berghia stephanieae, assembly GCF_034508935.2. Classification (NCBI taxonomy): domain Eukaryota; kingdom Metazoa; phylum Mollusca; class Gastropoda; order Nudibranchia; family Aeolidiidae; genus Berghia; species Berghia stephanieae. The sequence continues at coordinate 11,174,422 of NC_088374.1, forward strand.
ATATCTCGATAATTCCATGTAGAATAAAATGGCAATCTGCTGTGCTCCTTCCCTTTCTAAATCCATATTGAACCTCGTTTAACACATTCTCTCCCTCCACCCATACATTTAGTCTTTCATTCATCACTCTTGTAAACAGTTTTCCTATACAACTCATTATTGTTATCCCTCTATAATTGTTCACATCTCTTTCATCTCCCTTTTTAAAAATCGGCACAATTCTACCCTGACTCCATATCAAGGGGAAATATTCCAATTCCAGTATCTTATTGAAAATCGATAAAATCAGTAATTTGATTTCTGAAGTTGCATTAATAATAAATTCATTTAACATATTATCCACTCCAGTAGCTTTGCCGCGTTTAAGAGCCTTAATTGCTTTGTGTAGTTCCCCCATCTCGATTGGCTTATCTAAAATGTCTATATCTATAATATTCCTTCCCACATCCTTTTCTACCTCTGCAATCTCCGCCCTACCCATCTCCCCAACCCCTGATTCTTTATTAGCTAAAGTTTTAAAATGGTCGTAGAAGTTTATATCTGGCAGCTCTCTTCGTGATACTGAATTTCTTTTTATTTCCTTCCAAAAGTTCTGGGGTTCATGCTTACTTAAATCCAATAAATGCTGCGCTTTTTTGCGACTGTAATTTCTTTTGTTAATCCTACATACCTTCCTGTATTTATTCCTTTCCTTACACATCAATGTCCTGTTTTTCCCCCTGTCCCCGTCTCTATAAACTTATGTGCTCGCTCAGTGAATACTTTGCGTTGGATCTGACAAGCTTCGTTATACCATGGTGCTTTCTTTCTTCTCCCTTTCTTTTGTTTATCCCCTCTCCCCTCTATCCTAACTACATGATCTATCCCTGCTTCTGTTAAAATATCTGTTAACTCGACTATATTACCCTCTAATACCTCTGGATCTGTGTTAGTTTGTACCAAATATATTAGATTTCTCACCTTATTATGACACACTTCTGTATTTAATAATGTAACGTAATTCTCCTTCTTATCCTCTTTCCACTTTGTCAACATAATCCCATCTAAACCGTCACTTACCTCCCGTCTATGCTCACTATTGTTTAATTTCAAAGTAAACGATATTATCTTATGATCTGACATTTCATTTGTTTCGTGGACGTTAAAACCACACACATTTCCTATAACCCGCTTATTGCAAATAACATAGTCGATTGTACTCTCCCCTTTTTTATTGCCAAACGTTGTGCATCCCTTCATTTTATCCTCCCCTGTTCTCCCATTTAATATTGCAAGGTCACATGTGTAACATAATTGGAGTAATTTCAGTCCATAGTCATTTACTTTTTTGTCCTTATTAAAACGTCTAACTGTCATGTCATTACATAAGAAATCTCTTTCACATAAAACATTCTCTACCGAAAGCTCTTCTGTCTGATTCTCTCTAATGTCAACAGTCAAACAATCCTCTCTCTCCGCCGTCCTTGCATTCATGTCTCCTGCTACTATAATCCCTCCCTGATCGGTCACTTTTGTCAATTGATTTAACAGTTCATCAAAACAACTTACATTATCGTCAAAATCGCTACGCGTTGATCCATACGGCCTCATGTAGACAAATAATAAATATACACTTTCATTCCATCCAAAATGTTCCTTATCTAATTTAAAACACATACCATCTTCATACTCCCAATCTACAACGGACACACCCTTTTCCAAACGCTTCCTGAAATAACACACTAACCCACCCGAATCCCGTTTGGCCCTTGATTTTCTTTTGCGGTGTTTGCAGAACGGTTCACAGTAGCCATCTAACATTAAATTACTTCTCTCATTCGTCCACGTCTCACTTAACAAAATTACATCAAATTTATAAATACTTTCAACAAATTCAGGACATTCTTTCTTCATTTCCAAACTACCATTGATATTAAAAACACAAAAGGATACATTTGAAAGGTGGCTCCGCGGCGCATCTTCCTATTGTCGATCTGTTGTCGTCGTCGGTCTCACTGTCCGCACTTCCCTGCCGTCCACAATCAGCCTGGCTGGGTATGCTATCCAGGCGTCTCTTCCGGCATTCTTGGCTGCCTTCAAATCCGCCATCAATTGGCGTCTTGCCTCCCGGATCTCAGACGGAAAGTCTTCACTTACTCCAAGTCCAGGAGGCAGATGCTTCCTCCCCAGCTTGACTCGTTGCCTGTCATTGAAGTCAAGGAATTTGGCAATGACAGGCCTTCTTTTGTCACTCGTTCTTCTACCCATCCTGTGCGCTCTTTCTATCACCACCCTTCCTTCCACTTTGCACTTCCGCACCAACTCCGCCACCAGTTCAAAACAATTCTCTCCCTCCCTCTCCTCGACACCGTGAAACACCAAGTTGTTCCTCCTGCTTCTCGCCTCACTCTCAATCGCCCTCGCCTCTAACACCTCCACTCGCCTTCTCAACACCCCCACATCTTCCTTGACAATTCTCGCCTCACTACGTTGCATCTTTACCTCCTCCTCTATCCTGTCTAACCTCTCCTCTTGTCCTTTCATATTTTCTAATATCCTGTCCATTTGATCTTTAATGGTACTGAGCTGTCCCAACACCGCTAAAACCGAGCTAACGCTGTCTTTAACTCCATCAATTACATTCCTCAATTCTATGAATTCCCTTCTCAACTCACACATCTCGTCAGTAACACTCGGTAGATCGTCGCTACCCCCCTCTTAATCTCTTTGCATTGGAAGCTGGGTAGACATGGTTTGGTTACTTATTATCAAATATGTACGTTGAAGAGAGAGAGAAGGTTGGGGGGGGGGGGGTTACGGTTGGGAGAAAACAGTTCACGATTCTTGTCACAGAGTGACAAAACAAACAGTGACCCGGAATGTTTACACAAAAATCACAATCCAGATAATCAAAACAACCAGGGTTTACAGGTGAACAGCGACGATGATACGGTGATATTGAATAATAATAATAATACAATGATGAGATGATTTAATGTCTCGAATGGTGAAATAATGGCAGAAGTTGAAGTTGAAGAATTTTGTACTACCTTTAGTTTCAATTGGAAATCCTGAAAACACAAAACACTTAAACAGTCCGGAATATAGTCCAAAGATAAAGGGAAATGAGACGAACAGACCAATATAAATTTCAATCC
>NC_088374.1:11182558-11192558 GCF_034508935.2 Berghia stephanieae
CCGTGTCAAAGCGGTATTATGTCGGGATACACTATGTTAGGGAAATTGAATTCATATCCACAAATATCAAACTTGGGTTTACTTTCTCTACGTCATGGTGGAATATAAATATTATTTATTGCTTTGCAAAACTTCTAAGGTCCGATTTCTCATCATTCTATCTCTAAATTTACATTTTTGGGTTATGAATCATCCCGACATAATACAGTTTTGAGACGGAGGGTCACATTTTCTCATGTACTCACCATCCTCCTATACTCCCACCCCATTACCCTCCCTCCACCAACTTCATATATTTTCTCCTCCCTCCCACTCCCCACTTCCTCTTCATTCACCAACCTCATTTACTCCTACTCATCCTTCCCTTCCCATCCCTCATTTAATTCTCCCCCTTCCGCCTCTCCGTTTACCAACCTCAATTACTTTCTCCTACTCCCCCCCCCCCCCCCCCCCCTTCCGCCTCTCCGTTTACCAACCTCAATTACTTTCTCCTACCCCCCCCCCCCCCTCTTCTCCCTTCCTCTCCTTCCTCAACCAACCTCATACAATTCCGCCACAACTCCTCCTCTCCCTCTACACTCATTTACTCCTCCTCCTCCCCTCCGTGTCCCTCCCTCCTCCTCCTCTCCCTCTACACTCATTTACTCCTCCTCCTGTCCCTCTACACTCATTTACTCCTCCTCCTCCCCTCCGTGTCCCTCCCTCCTCCCCCTCTCCCTCTACACTCATTTACTCCTCCTCCTCCCCTCTGTGTCCCTCCCTCCTCCTCCTCTCCCTCTACACTCATTTACTCCTCCTCCTCCTCCCCTCCGTGTCCCTCCCTCCTCCTCCTCCTCTCCCTCTACACTCATTTACTCCTCCTCCTCCCCTCCGTGTCCCTCCCTCCTCCTCCTCTCCCTCTACACTCATTTACTCCTCCTCCTCCCCTCCGTGTCCCTCCCTCCTCCTCCTCTCCCTCTACACTCATTTACTCCTCCTCCTCCCCTCCGTGTCCCTCCCTCCTCCTCCTCTCCCTCTACACTCATTTACTCCTCCTCCTCTCCCTCTACACTCATTTACTCCTCCTCCTTCCCTCCGTGTCCCTCCCTCCTCCTCCCCTCCCTCTACACTCATTTACTCCTCTTCCTCTCCCTCTACACTCATTTACTCCTCCTCCTTCCCTCCGTGTCCCTCCCTCCTCCTCCTCTCCCTCTACACTCATTTACTCCTCCTCCTTCCCTCCGTGTCCCTCCCTCCTCCTCCTCTCCCTCTATACTCATTTACTCCTCCTCCTTCCCTCTGTGTCCCTCCCTCCTCCTCCTCTCCCTCTACACTCATTTACTCCTCCTCCTCCTTCCCTCTGTGTCCCTCCCTCCTCCTCCTCTCCCTCTACACTCATTTACTCCTCCTCCTTCCCTCCGTGTCCCTCCCTCCTCCTCCTCTCCCTCTATACTCATTTACTCCTCCTCCTTCCCTCTGTGTCCCTCCCCCCCCCTCCACTCCCTCTACTCTCATTTTCTCCTCCTCCTCCTTCCCTCGTGTCCCTCCCCCCCCCTCCTCCCCCTCTATACTCATTTACTCCTCCCCCTTCCCTCCGTGTCCCTCCCCTCCTCCTCCTCTCCCTCTACACTCATTTACCTCCTCTCCTCCTCTCCCTCTACACTCATTTACTCCTCCTCCTTCCCTCCTGTCCCTCCCCTCCTCCTCCCCTCCCTCTACACTCATTTACTCCTCCTCCTCTCCCTCTACACTCATTTACTCCTCCTCCTTCCCTCCGTGTCCCTCCCTCCTCCTCCTCTCCCTCTACACTCATTTACTCCTCCTCCTTCCCTCCGTGTCCCTCCCCTCCTCCTCCTCTCCCTCTATACTCATTTACTCCTCCTCCTTCCCTCGTGTCCCTCCCTCCGCCTCCTCTCCCTCTACACTCATTTACTCCTCCTCCTCCCTTCCCTCTGTGTCCCCTCCCTCCTCCTCTCCCTCCCTCATTCTCCTCCCTCACTCCATTCTCCCTCCTCCTCTCCCCTTCCTTTCCTCCTCTCCTTCCCTCTCCCTCCTCTCCTCCCCTCCCTCTAACTCATTACTCCTCCTCCTCCTTCCCTCTGTGTCCCCTCCCCTCCCTCCTCTCCTCTCCACTTACCCCTCCTCTTCCCCTCCCTACCTTCTCCTCCTCCTTCCCTCTGTGTCCCTCCCCCCTCCTCCTCTCCCTCTAACTCATTTACTCCTCCTCCTTCCCTCCGTGTCCCTCCCTCCTCCTCCTCTCCCTCTACACTCATTTACTCCTCCTCCTTCCCTCTGTGTCCCTCCCCCCTCCTCCTCTCCCTCTACACTCATTTACTCCTCCTCCTTCCCTCCGTGTCCCTCCCTCCTCCTCCTCTCCCTCTACACTCATTTACTCCTCCTCCTTCCCTCCGTGTCCCTCCCTCCTCCTCCTCTCCCTCTACACTCATTTACCCCTCCTCCTTCCCTCTGTGTCCCTCCCTCCTCCTCCTCTCCCTCTACACTCATTTACTCCTCCTCCTTCCCTCTGTGTCCCTCCTTCCTCCTCCTCTCCCTCTACACTCATTTACCCCTCCTCCTTCCCTCTGTGTCCCTCCCTCCTCCTCCTCTCCCTCTACACTCATTTACCCCTCCTCCTTCCCTCTGTGTCCCTCCCTCCTCCTCCTCTCCCTCTACACTCATTTACTCCTCCCCTCCGTGTCCCTCCCTCCTCCTCCTCTCCCTCTACACTCATTTACTCCTCCTCCTTCCCTCTGTGTCCCTCCCTCCTCCTCCTCTCCCTCTACCTCCTTTTACTCCTCTCCTCCCTCCTCCCCTCCTTGTCCCTCTCTCCCTTCCCTCCCTCCGTCCTCCTCTCCCTCACTGACCTTATTTACTTCTCTCCCTTCCCCTCTCCCTCCTCCTCCTCCTTCTCTCTCCACGAACCTCATTTACTCCCCCTCTCCTTCCCCCTCATTGCCTCCACCAACCTCATCTCCTCCCCCCCCCCCCCCCCCCCCTCCAACCACCTATCAATCTCACTGACTCCACAATTCCTTCTATTTCATTTCCTGCTTACAGCCTTATTCACTCGACATCCAAAATTTGCTCTCATTACCCGTCATTGCATCCTCTCTCTTTGGGCACTTCCGGTTGTGATGTCACCAAAAACAACAACCACTACAACTACAACACAACTACACAGTATCAAACCATATGTGACCCACTGTATCAAAGCGGTATTATGTCGGGATACACTATGTTAGGGAAATTGAATTCATATCCACAAATATCAAACTTGGGTTTACTTTCTCTACGTCATGGTGGAATATAAATACTATTTATTGCTTTGCAAAACTTCTAAGGTCCAATTTCTCATCATTCTATCTCTAAATTTACATTTTTGGGTTATGAATCATCCCGACATAATACCGTTTTGAGACGGAGGGTCACATATTTTCGTTTTTTGTTTGTTTTGTTTTTTAATTCTTTTTCCTTTTTTCTTTTTTATCAAATTTCAACCATAAGAATTTTTATTCAAATATGAGTCGATTAGAAGATCCCAATAGCTCAGTTGGTAGAGCACTCACTTTACACGCAAATGGAACGAAGATCGAACCCGGGTGCAGTCGAGATTTATATACAGCAAAACCCACTAAACGTGCTTAAAGCGCTTTACATGGAGCCGGAGTTTATCCCGTTTTCTATAGCGTGAACCAAACAATAGCAATTGCTTGCTATCCTTTGGATAGGACGCTAGTCGATCACGCCAAGTACTTTCCTCCGCCAAATCTAACAGACTCAGCTACCCCATTCATTCACTGCTGCTGGGTGAACAGGGGGAGTGAGGCGGGGGGAGGGAGGTGGAAAGGGGGATCAGAAAAGAAATCTGAACTGACTGCATGCACCTGGAATCGATCCCGGTTGTCTCTGCGTGTGAAGCGAGTGCTCTACCTACTGAGCTATCGGGACACACCTTTTATAAATAAATAAATAGATAAATAAATAAATTTATAATGCTAAAAATAGAAACAGCAGGATATTAATCGTTTTGGATTGGAGTACATTTTGTTAGAAAAGATTTTAAAATATTTTTTATTGTTTCAAATTTCTGTCTGAACATCCTAATGTTGTAGTCGATAATTAAGCAGAAATCTCATTCGTTCCTATATTATCATTATCATCAACACGTCATCGTCATCATCATCATTACTATCACCACCACCACTTCCACCATTATCACCATGTGCATCGTCGTCCACATTATCATCATTCTCCTCATCACCGTTATCACCTCCACTCCCATCCACCATCATTGCAAATCCTCATTCTCACCATCATCATCCTCATCATCACAATCAACACCACCACTATCATCCAACATCATTGCAATTCACCATCCTCATCATCATCATCACAATTAACACCACCACTATCATCCAACATCCTTGCAATTCATCATCCTCATCATCATCATCACAATCAACACCACCACTATCATCCAACATCCTTGCAATTCATCATCCTCATCATCATCATCACAATTAACACCAACACTATCATCCAACATCCTTGCAATTCATCATCCTCATCATCATCATCACAATTAACACCAACACTATCATCCAACATCCTTGCAATTCATCATCATCATCATCATCATCATCATCATCATCATCATCATCATCATCATCATCATCATCATCATCATCACCATCATCATCAGCACCATCATCATCATCACCATCATCATCATCATCATCCTCCTCCTCATCATCCTCCTCCTCCTCCTCATCATCATCATCATCATCATCATCATCATCATCATCATCATCATCATCATCATCATCATCATCATCATCATCACCACTACCAATATAACCACCACACCAACCTCATCAGTTATACTATTACTATAATATTATTTTCACCCCTTTAAGAAACGAATCACCCCAAAACAACACCCTCATAAAAACACCTCCCCCCCCCCCCCCCCCCCCATACACACACACACCCCAATCCCCACCCTCTCTTCCTTTCCCTTTAATTTCCCTCCACCATAATTGTGTTAGTTCTAGCGTTATAACATGGCCGCCGTTGTCATAGGAAACTAACGGAAGTGACGTAACATCCAATCGTCCAATGGGAACAATTGAATGGAGTCGTCTACTCCCACTAATCGCCAAGGGCAGATTACTCTAAGCGTAGACGCGGACAAATACAGAGTTACATGCAGAACAAATCGAATTATCTGGAACTTTCAATTATTTTACTTTTCATTATATAAAATTGAAAATAATCTGATTGAGGAAAGTTAAGTGTTTTTTATTTGTAAGCAGCAATTATTTTATCTCCCCAGTGAATACAAATAATTTTATATAAAACTTACTTCACTTGAAATTTTATTATTTCATGTCAAGTTTATTTTGTATCAAAATTATTTTATATTCGGCTTATTTTACATCAGTTTATTTTGTATCAAGTTTATTTTATATCAAGTTTATTTTATACCAAGTTTATTTTATACCAAGTTTATTTTATATCAAGTTTATTTTATACCAAGTTTATTTTTATCTTATATCAAGTTTATTTTATATCAAGTTTATTTTATACCAAGTTTATTTTATATCAAGTTTATTTTATACCAAGTTTATTTTATATCAAGTTTATATTATACCAAGTTTATTTTATCTGGTTTATCTTAGATTTAGATCAATTTTATTTTATATCAAGTTTATGTCAAATCAAATTAATTTCACATCAAATTTACATCATATCATGTTTATTTCATGTCAAGATTGCATATTTTATGTCAAGTTTATTCTCTACCAACATTTTTAACAACGAATTAGAAACGTTTAAGTATGTAGGTCTATAGAGAACAATCCAACATCATACCTTTTTACACGATTGGTCACATTAATATATTATTGATGCTATGAGTTCATATGAAATACTCACAACACCCGCCAGTCGAATTTAACGTACCAAGACACAAAACTATGTTTAAAGTTTTATATAGATAGTATGCGCTTGGATAAGAACCTCACAACATTGCCATCCGGAAGTATAATGGACCAACACACAAAACTATGTGTAACCTTGAACGTTTATAGTCGGGTTAATACAGTTTAGTGAGAATGACTCATAAACGCGGATGGCAAAAAGCAATTACAAAGACCTGTGTGACGTCAACTTCATTCTGTCTATACGTTCAAGGCTACACATAGTTTTGCGTGTTTGTCCGTTATACTTCCGGTTGGCAATGTTGTGAGCTTCTTAGACAAGCGCATTCGATAGATAGTATGCGCTTGGCTGCTAAGAATCTCACAACATTGTCATCCGAAAGTAAAACGGACCAACTCACACAAAACTCTGTGTAACCTTGAACTTTTATAGTCTGGATAAAACAGTTAAGTGAGAATTACTCATAAACGCGGATGACAAAAAAAACAATAACAATGACCCAAGTGACGTCAACTTCATTCTGTCTATACCGTATTGAGATATTCTTCATAATGAATATTCTTTTATGAATCTGACTGTGATATTGAATAACGCAAAGCAGATACGTCGTTTTGTGATTGTTTTTTCCCATGGAATAAATTGTATTTGCTCGGAGAACAGTGTGACCAATTTGTGAATATATCTCTTTAATTTGCATGCGTCTCGCGGGCCCTGGGGGGACTCGGAAGGACGTTAAGAGATTGCGCTGGGACGGGACGCAATCATATATTACAGTGGCTTGGCTTGGGTTGGGTTGGGTTGGGTTATAGGCCTATTGGAAGTGGAAGTGTGGGGGGGGGGGGGTTGGGTTGGGGAGGGGTGAATAGGGGTGAGTGGTTGTGGTGTGGTGTGAGGTGAGGTGGAGGATGTGGTGAGGGAGGGGGGAGTGGGGTGTGGTGTTGTGTGAGGTGATGTGGGGGATATGGTGAGGGAGGGGGGAAAGGGGTGTGGTGTTGTGTGAGGTGATGTGGGGGGTATGGTGAGGGAGAGGGGGGGGTGAGGATTTGTGGGAAGGGATTGGGTGGGGGAATTGTTTTATTCTGGAAGTTATTTAAGAGACAAGAGATATGCATTGAATGAGGTGGTTTTGTCTTGCGTGAAATAGGAGGAGGATGAGGGGGAGAATATACGGGGAGAATCTGGTGGTAGAGGAGGAGGAGGAGGAGGAGGAGGAATAAATGAAAGGATGAAGATTAGCAAAATGGAAGAAGAAGATGGTGATGGTGATGATGTTGATGGTGGTGATGGTAGTGATGGTGATAATGATGATGATGGTGGTGATGGTGATGGTAGTGATGATGATGATGATGATGATGATGATGATGGTGATGGTGATGATGATGATGATGATGATGATGATGATGATGATGATGATGATGATGATGATGATGAAGGAGATATGACAAATCAAGCCCTTGAATTGCGTTCAGTAATCAGACCTGCACATATTATGTGCAACGTCCACCGAACGTTCTCAAAACGATCCACAAGGCTTCCCAAACCAACAGCCACAGTAAAGATGTAAAAAAAAAAAATCTTAACTTGAGCTTTTATATAGCGCAATATCCACTAAACGTGCTCAAAGCGCTTTACAATGGTTCCCTGACCAACAGCAACACGTAACATATAGGACGAGACATGACGTCTGTTAGGATATTACACTTTTTTTTTCGACAGAGACAACGCTGTTGATTGCCAGGTACACCTGAGTACGGTGAGATAATGTGAGTAAAGTAAAGCCGAACGACAACAAAGTTAAATCAAGCCCTTGAATAGCGTTCAGTTATCAGACCTGCAAATAGTAGTACGTCGGCGTCAAGCTAAGCAAAATTTAATAGAGATTTGGCCGACTCGGTGGTTTTTCCGCGAGTTCCTTGTCAACAGCCGTGTTTATCTCCCTTGTCACAATCTGACCATGGAGTTATTTCCCCTTAGGACCCATCTCGCCGTCCATCTTTTAATAGGGGCGGAATGATAAACAAATTATGCTATTGTTATGATGATTGTTTATCAAGTTAACGCATGTGTTGCTAAACATTTGTTGATATTAGTGACGTTGGTTGGGCTGTTCAAGTTTTATTCCAGGCACATGCAGACATCTGTCTGATGATGAGGAACGTGAGTGATATAATAATGAATTATGAGTGATATAAGAATGAATTATGAGTGATATAATATTGAGTGATACAAGAATGAAGTATGAGTGAAAAAGATTGAATTATGAGTGAAATAAGAATGAATTATGAGTGATACAAGTATGAATTATTAGTGAAAAAGAATGAATTATAAAGTGATACAAGAATGAATTATGAGTGATATAAGAATGAATTATGAGTGATACAAGAATGAAAGTATTAGTGAAAAAGAATGAATTATAAAGTGATACAAGAATGAATTATGAGTGAAAAAGAATGAATTATAAAGTGATATAAGAATGAATTATGAGTGATATAAGAATAAATTATGAATGACATAAGAATGAATTATGAGTGATGTAAGAATGAATTATGAGTGATTTAAGAATGAATGATGGGTGTACGATCCGATAGTGATGTCGTTTCTTCTTCTCTTTACTAGCCTATCCTGCTTCTTTGGTTTGTGATTGTATTTTTGACAGGGGATATTTTTTTTTTCTGTAAATCTTCTGCCTGTTGTTCTTGGTTATTTATAATTTAGCTTATGATATCTTTAGGTTATGATTTTGATTGACATTTGTACTATTTTTGTTAGATTGCTTGTTTTTTTTTTGTTTCAGCGGTCTCTCATATAACGTCAATTGTGTTGGAAGAGACCTAAAGCAACAAACAAACAAACAAAAGAATGAATGATGAGTGATATAAGAATGAATTGTGAGTGATATATGAATGAATTGTGAGTGATTTATGAATGAATTGTGAGTGATTTATGAATGAATTGTGAGTGATTTATGAATGAATTGTGAGTGATTTATGAATGAATTGTGAGTGATATATAAATGAATTGTGAGTGATTTATGAATGAATTGTGAGTGATATATGAATGAATTGTGAGTGATTTATGAATGAATTATGAGTGATAAAAGAATGAATTATGAGTGAAAATGAATGAATTGTGAATTATATAAGATGAATTTATAAATTATATATAGCATCAATTTAAGATTTGTTACTTTGATATAAACTTAATAAGATGTTTTAAAAAATGGAACGAAAATACAAAATACGTAACGATTCGGACGCAAAACCCTTCTTCAGCTAACACAAAAACTTGAACAATTATACATATATTACATTGTGCGGCTATGTCGTCTTATGGTATGACACTCGCTTTCGGATCGGAAGGTCCTGGGTTCGAGCCTCGCTCAGCGCTGGTAGAGTCCTTGGAAAAGGCTCTGTACTCACATTCTCTCACCGAACTCAGGTGTAAAATGGGTACCTCTGGCTGTTAATAGTGTTGTCTCTCTCCGATTAAAAAAATGTAATATGGCCTAGCGTTCTACTTGTTAAGTGTTGCTGTTGGCTAGGGATCCCTTGTAAAGCACCTTGAGCACGTTTAGTGGAAATTGCCTTATATAAAAGCTCAGTTTATTATTTGTGTTGTTAATTAGGGGGGGGGGTGTTATTGTTTTGCTTCTTTTTTATGTTGGTTTTTAATTATTTTTTTTTATTCATTTTTTTTTTGTTGTTGTTGCTTTTTTGTGTTTTTTTTTTTTGTTTGTTTGTTTGTTTTTTTTTTTTTTTTTTTTTTTGTTTGTTTTTTTTTTTTTGCTTTTTTTTTTTTGGGGGGGGGGAGGGGGTGTTTTTATTTTGTGTTGATTTGTTTTGTTTGTTTTTTTTTTGTGTGTGCGTTCTAAAGACTGGATATTTGATGGACATTTTGATTCCAGCCAATCTTTTTTAGTTGATAAATAATGTATTTGGCGGATATTAAAATGTGCTTTGGCCGGATGAGATTTTCCCTGGTCTTCCTCGGTGGACAAAGAAGCCAAAAATGACAGCGTTGTCTGATTTCTCTCTTTGTGTATATCTTTCCTACTCGTCTCTCTCTCTCTCTCTCTCTC
>NC_088374.1:11197558-11202558 GCF_034508935.2 Berghia stephanieae
TTCATTGCTGAGTAGACAGGGATTCAGAAAAAACTCGACTGCACCCGGGATCGATCTCTGGCCCTTTGCGTATAAAGAGAGTGCTCTATCAACTGAGCTATCGGGGTCCCCAAATATTCTATTGGACTTTTTTAAAATTCAGACGTTATAACTGGGTTTTTTGGAAGGAAGAAACTAATGAAACTCATATTATTTGATTAGTAAAAACACCAAACGAAATTTTAATATTATTGTATTATTTTAAATGACAACACTGCGATAGAAAGGAGTGGTGACAAGAGATGGACAAAAGAAAACAAAAAATCGGATTTGCTACTTGCTAGGTTCGACACACACACACACACACACACACGCACAAACACACACATTTTTAGTAGTCACATACATTTCAAACAATAACCCATTAGAGAAGAGGGGTCATGCCTTCACCATAGATCATTGTCATTGCGATCATTATGGTGTAGTAAATTTTGAAATTTACCCCGTATAATGGAATCGTCCAAGGCGTGCGCCTCCTGTTCCCCCCATCTCACACACGAAAGGGCGGTTTGCGGAGTGGAGGTTGGTGGTCGTCTGCCTGTATGGTCGTCTGTGTCGTTTAGTGTATGGCAAAGGGGGGTGGGTGCAATTAATTAAGTGGGATGGGTGGTGATTGGTGGAAGATAGGCTACCGAGGCAACGAATCGCTGGGGAAGTAGTAGGCTATGGCGCGAGACCGAAGGTGATCAGACCGGTCTTCAGCGCGGCACTAGTTGAAAGGTGATAAGAAGTGAGGACCGCCGCCGGTCTTCACTATGGGACCGATCCCCGGTTCACAGCTAAAAGACCGTGGGACCGGTCCAAAGGACCGGTCCTCACGGTCCTCAGCGCGGCACTAGTAGATAGATAGTTATCTTTCTATTTTGGACAATGTTATTTGATCACAGCGTTATTTTGGTGCAATTGCTTATAATTTTACATCGTGATTGTTAGATATAGATATTGTAACAGTGCGTAAATTGGTGCGACATTTTTAATAAATCGCAGTCATTTGTGCGATTTTTCAAATAAATCGCAGCGTTATTTGGTGCGATTTTGAAAAATAAATCACAGTTTTATTTGGTGCGATTTAAAAAATAAATCACAGTTTTATTTGGTGCGATTTTTAAAATAAATCAGAGCGTTATTTGGTGCGATTTCTCGTGGTCAGTCACGACGGGATCGGTGCAATTTTTTGATGGATATCTCTGCTTTATTTTGTTGCGATTACTTAGATTTGCTTGATGCGATTTTTTATTTATCACATATTTAGCGTTATTTTCCCGACTTCTCCCTCTCTCTCTCTCTCTCTCTCTCTCTCTCTCTCTCTCTCTCTCTCTCTCTCTCTCTCATCTCTCTCTTTATATATATATATATATATATATATATATATATATATATATATATATATATATATTTACAGCGTTATGTGTTGCGATTTTATAGTCTTGGCGTTTTTGGGACGATTTTAGCCCAATTTTAGTGATACGTAATACTATCCGATCGAGAAGCGTTTCCCGTGATTCTTTGATGCACATTCCGGCGGGCAGACTCTTTGAATTTCATCAAACGTGGCGAGGATTGATTCAATTCCTCGAACACTGAAAATAGGTATATAATATATAAATTACATCATTACATTTTTGTTTTGCATCCTTGGTGCAGGCATTGCAATGGATCAGCAAAAGGAACACCTCGCCGCCGTCGCTGTCAATTCATCAGGACAATAATTTTCTATTGACATCAATATTGTGTGGAACACGTGACAACCTTCAATATGTGGTACTGAAATCCCATAGTCATCTGGACAATAATAGAGTCAGCAGTGTTTGGTTTTGTGTTAAGAAATTCTATTTATTTCTCATGGAAGACAAATTTGCTATAACGATCTCTACTTGTAAATATTATTTAAATCTCACTGATAGATGAATTGAGGGGATTTGATAACGAAGTGAAGCAAGGAAATCTATCTAGAAGAAAGAAGAATACATGAGAGATACAGTGAGAATAAGGAATTCACTTGGTGATTACAACTAATGTCTTTCAAAAGAGAATACTGTTCTAAAACCCGAGGGCGCAGTTTTCAAGCAAGAATAATACACCACACTACAGGATAAAGTAGTATGTTTGTAAGGTTATAATGATTTAGAATAACGCCTTTTTGGAAGAATAACCTTTTATTTTTTCAAGCAAAGAGAATAACTCAGTCAGTGAAGGATCGAAATCTCAGGCGAGAATAACGAATCCAGACGAGAGTAACGTCTTCATGCGAGAATAACGTTCCCAAACAAAGAGTTACGACTCAAGCGAGAATAATTTTGAGCTCAAATGAGAGTAAACTTCTTGTTCTAAGAGAGAGAGAGAGAGAGAGAGAGAGAGAGAGAGAGAGAGAGAGAGAGAGAGAGAGATTATACAATGACCTAAACAAAGCGAGACTTCTTTTCCAAATGGACAAAATATAAATCAAATCATGGAAAGAATTGAATACCATATAATATGGTCCAAAAGGTAAATACATTCTCACTTACAACTTTATGAAACTTGGAGCATCTCGTTAGCAACATCATCTGACATTGGAGCTTCGTGTTCGTGTTTTTCTCACTTCTTCACTTTCCTATTTATCTGTTTTATTTATTGATTTATTTATTCATTTCCATGGATCTATAAAGTGAGTTATTTATTAATTGATTTAAATTAAAGATATTTACCTGAAAAGCAAGCGGCCATTGATATGTAGATGGAATGCGTAGAATGGGCGTGAGAATCAGAGGAAGCTTTGAAAAGAGTGATAAAGAACGTCATTGTTCTTTATTATTATTATCGCCTTCACAGGGTGATCTACAAAATCATTTGCCATCGCATGGTGATTTAGACAACGCTACTATGGCATCCCAGGGTGGTCTCAAAACCACTGGCAACATCTGTGATATACAACACGAAAGAACACAATTCGGACTCTCGGAAGAGGCTGGATTCGTCTCCAGAGAGCAACACCCGTCTTGTCGTCTCAATGATATGAACGCCGCCTCTCATCCAGGAAATAACCAAATGATATTCTCAAGAAACCAACCCCGGGGAGACAGAGATTCTACAACTGCTACAACTTTAAGAGAGCATAATTTGTCATTTCACACATCATCATTGACAGCATCAGTAGCAGCAACGGTATCTTCTACGGTTGTCACTACTAGCTCGACCCCGCCATTCATGGACTCAAACACGGCGTCTGTTGCCAGAAGGCAGCCTGGGTTGATAAACTCCGATGGTAAATCGGAACGAAATACAATCCGTCACACTAGGATTGATAGTAATAATAACAATAAAAAAGATAATGTTGAAAAGAGAAATGTTCAAGATAGCGAAATTTTTAAGTATAGAATTAGTCCTCATTGTAAGAGCTCCTCTTCACTGAAATGTCTATTTAACGTGCCTTGTTCTATCAACAATATAAATAAAGACAATAGGCGACTGAATTCTTTTACTAAACTATTAGTTCTATTGTTTTTATTTGCTTTCCTAACCCTCCCCGTGATACGAGCCGAAAAATCAAACAGCAACAACAACAACAGCAACTCAAATTCAGCCACAGGTCTTGATGACGTGGATAAGAATATTGACGGTAAGAGTTTATTTGGGTCAAGGCCATCCCTATCGTTATCGTCACCTGAATCGGGAGCTCCGTTGGATTCCGTCTCGCCTGCAACGTTTTTCTCATCATTCCAAACCCAAGCTGACAATGACCACTCTTCATCGTCGCTGGTATCACCACTTCAATCATCTTTCTCGGCGTTGTCATCAACATCCTCATCAATATCGTTGTTGTCCCAAAAAGAAAACCCAAAGAGCAAACCGAAACCCGATGATGCTGAATCCTCTTTAAAGAAATCGTCGACCTTTTCCTCTTCAATTTTATTATCATCGTTATCATCACCGCTTCTATCCCAACCACCAACGATTAAA
The DNA here is from genome assembly GCF_034508935.2 of Berghia stephanieae. Taxonomy (NCBI): domain Eukaryota; kingdom Metazoa; phylum Mollusca; class Gastropoda; order Nudibranchia; family Aeolidiidae; genus Berghia; species Berghia stephanieae. Next base: position 11,201,537 of record NC_088374.1, read on the forward strand.
ACGAATACAAAACCACAACCTTCTCCACCATCCTACTCTTTATCCTCCTCTTTAAAACCTCAAAATCTTCTTAGCCCACAAAAACCTCCTCCTCCTCCTCCTTCTCCTAAACAAATCAGAAAACAAACACAACCACCACCTCAACGGCTCCTTCAACCTCAACCTCTAATCCAAAACCAACCTCCTCCACAACCACAACCACTCTCTTCCTTACAACCAGAAAAACCACTCCAATTCCCAACCACGTTAAAACTCGGAGTCATTACACCCTTCGAACCTTCCTTACTCTACAGCCAAACCAAAATTGTTCCAGCAATCGACATAGCCAAAGACACCATCCTCGCCAACGAAGACCTTCTCCCAGGTGTCACCTCCATCGAGATCAACGCCAGAGACTCCAAATGTTCGGCCACGTTTGGACCTCTAGCAGCGATTGACCTGTACGCGAACAAGTCCGCCCACGTCTTTCTCGGGCCTGTCTGCGGATACGCCGTGAACCATGTCCTCAAGTACTGCAATCGCTGGAAAATCCCCGTCATCACGCCAGGGGCAAGGGAAGAACAGTTCGACTACAAAGCCGACTACGGACTCGGCCTCATCACTAGAATGGAAGCACCAAATAGCCGGATGTTCCCAGTTTTTGCAGCCATTTTCAAACATTTCGGCTGGAATCATATCGGATTTTTATACACTGACAACGGAAAAGGAACCTCTGAGTGTTATCAAATAGCTTTCACGATGTACAAGGAATTCAAAAAGCGTTCGACGACACCTTTGGTCCAGGGGAGATTCAACCCAGAGTCAAAAGAGACGGAGCCCTGGAAACAGGTAGAAACCCACCTTAAAACGATGACCAAACAGTGTAATAGTAAGTAATACTTTCAACATTGTAACCCCCCCCCCCCCCCCCCCCCCCTCTTCCCCTCCCCTTTTGTTTTTTTTTTAGTTTTTTTTTTGTTTTTTTTTTTTTTGTTTTTTTTGTAGTCTCTCAATTAACCACTAGATTTTTGATCAATCATAAC
>NC_088374.1:11207558-11225058 GCF_034508935.2 Berghia stephanieae
TATTATTTGTGTGTCCTTAATTCTGAGTGAGAGAAGATTATGTTTGATTAATTTGTCCATGTCACTATCTTGGCGTCATAGAGACAATAGAATGAAATCACTTCTGTCATCACCACAGAATCGGAAAATCCCGATTTACACGAGTACCCAGTTGTGTAATACTCCACAATTAACAAACAAAAAAAAAAAAAAAAACACGAACAATTACTTCTATACGTTTAGGTAAAATACTTATAACATCCGCCAGCCGGAAGTGACGTACCAATACACGAGACTGTTTGTGTAACCTTGAACGTTCATAATCTGATTGATATAATATAATAAGTAATTTATGCAGTAGTAATCACTGAAATAACACAGGGGCTGAGTGACGTGCGTTAATTTCGTTCCATCTATAATGAAATCGCTTTTGTCATTAGCACAGAATCGGGAAATCCCGATTTAGGAGTAGCTATAATATAACAGTTGTGAAAACCACTACGATTACCACAACCTGAACAAATATGGACTAATGAAGCTGACGTCACTCAGGTATTTTTCGTTGTTTTTGGACCGCCAGATAAGCAATTAATTATCTTATCTTATCTTATCAAAGGCTGAATATAGGAATTATCCTTTAAATGCCTTAAACAATAGTTTATAATTACAAAATCTCATATGGCTTGTAATTAGTTCTCACTAGAATATATCAATCAGACCATAAACGTTAAATAATAGTTCAGAGAAGTCGTGACGTCACACCTTCTATTCTTCCAGTTCCAAACCCATTGGAAGTGTGCACGTAACCAGTCCTTCGGAGGACTAATAATGAATAGATTACATACTGAATCATACGGTGACAGAACTATATTAATAGCAGGATGTTGAGCTGTTGATGTTGAGCTTTTATATAGCGCAATATCCACTAACAGTGCTCAAAGCGCTTTACAGGGGGTCCCTGACCATCAACAACACGTAACATGTAGAACGAAACATGACGCCTGTTAGGCGATATTACAATTTTTTCGGACAAAGACAACGCTGTTAACGGTCAGGTACTCATTTTACACCTGAGTACGGTAAGAGAATGTGAGTAAAGAGTCTTTTCCAAGGACTCAACTATGCGCCGAGCGAGGCTCGACTCCAGGACCTTCAGATCCGAAAGCGAGTGTCATACCACTAGACCACATAGCCGCACATGTATCAAACGTCCACGACGCGTCCCTGGAATCCCTGGCTGGAGACTGATTGCTACAACACGGACAACACCGACAACTCTTCCATGGTCAGGGTGGTAAAAGGATAGAGGACAGTAGCAGGATGTATAGATAGTTCGAAGATGACGTCACTCAGGTCTTTGTTATTGTTTTTTGCCATACGCCTTTCTTTACTCACATGCTCTCACCCTACTCAGGTGTAAAATGAGTACCTGGCCGTTAACAGCGTTGTCTATGTCCCAAAAAATTGTAATATCGCCTGACAGGCGTCATGTCTCGTCCTACATGTTATGTGTTGCTGTTGGCCAGGGACCCCTTGTAAAGCGCTTTGAGCACGTTTAGTGGATATTGCGCTATATAAAAGCTCAATTTTTTTTTTATGAGTAATGCTCACTGAACTGTATTAACCTGACTATAAACTTTCATGGATACACACAGTTTTGTGTGTTGGTCCGTTATACTTCCGGATGGCAATGTTATGAGCTTCTTAGCCAAGCGCATACTATCTATTGGCAGATTCGAAGGATGACGGGACGTAAAAGAACGAGGATGGATGATCTTCATTGACAAACAGCATAATATATGTGACACTCCGTCTCAAAACGGTATTATGTCGGGATGATTCAGACCCCAAAAAGTGAATTTAGAGATAGATTGATGAGAAATTGGACCTTAGAAGTTTTTGCAAAGCAAGAAATAGTCTTTATACTCCATCAGAACGTACAGAAATTAAACTCAAGTTGGATATTTGTGACTATGAATTCAAGTTCCCTTACCGAGTGGATCCCGACATAATACCGCTTCGATACGGTGGGTCACATATTATTTAGACTAGACGCAGACAATAAGATACGATCACTCTGAAACCAGAAGATCAATTACAAATTGTATGTATCCAGTCCTGTTGAGGGATACATTTCAATTCACACTTCCAATGAGATTTGAACCTGTATTTTGATATCACACTTGAATAGTGTTTCCCTATTCTCGTGCCCTATCATTTGTAATAGAGCCATGAAGGGTTAAAGAGGTAGGGGGGATGGGGGGGGGGGGGGGGGGGGCTATCATTTGAATTTGAGCCATGAAGGGTTAAAGAGGTGGGGGGGGGCTATCCTTTGAATTTGAGCCATGAAGGGTTAAAGAGGTGGGGGGAGGGGCTATCCTTTGAATTTGAGCCATGAAGGGTTAAAGAGGTAGGGGGTGGGGGGGGGGCATCATTTGAATTTGATCCTTGAAGGGTTAAAGAGGTGGGGAGTGGGGAGGGGAGAGAGGGGGGGGCTATCATTTGAATTTGAGCCATGAAGGGTTAAAGAGGTAGGGAGTGGGGAGGGGAGAGAGGGGGGGGGGCTATCATTTGAATTTGATTCTTGAAGGGTTAAAGAGGTAGAGGGGAAGGGGGGAGGTGGCGGATTGGTGGGGGCGTGGGGGGGGGGGGGCTTTTAACACGCCGGGCAATTCGAACCCATTTTCTCCACCACACCCATAACCCTCTTTATGATAAACGCTTGTCCTTTCATTCCCCCGGTCACCACTGGCAAAACGCTTTGTTTTCATGTTGGGCAGATAAGTAAAAAACTTCACATTGTTTTAAAATAGAGTTTTTATATAGCGCAATATCCACTAAATGTGCTCAAAGCGCTTTACATAGGGTCACTGACCAACAGCAACACGTAACATGAAGAAGGAGACATGACGCCTGGTAGGCGATATTACAATTTTTTTTACAGAGACATCGCAGTTGACGGCCAGGTACTCATTTTATACCTGAGTACTGTGATATAATGTGAGTAAAGAGCCTTTTCCAAGGACTCAACTATGCGCCGAGCGAGGCTCGAACCCAGGACCTTCCGATCCGAAAGCGAGTGTCGTACCACAAGACCACATAGCCGCACTTAGACCAGAATAATCTCCCGTGTTTTCAAGAAAATCATTAAACCTAAGACGTAGGTGAAGTCTCGGCTTTTAACATTCATAACAAGTTTTGGTGTTATTTAAATATGTTGATAATAGGCTTCAACTTTCGTGACGTCACTTCCCTCGTAACTTAGCAACTGGTTCTATACTATCGGAACAATGGCGGACGCCCTTAGGAAATATTTCTCCGACGAGCATAAAAGTGTATCCAGAGGAGAAAAAACATTATAAATCTGATCATGTTTTGACTTTTATACATTCTGATCGCATGACATGTGAAAAAGTTCTAGCCAGCATGAAGAATAAAAAGTACCGATTGTCTTTGTTTAGAACCAAGCTGCTGGTTGCTGGGCGAACGTGACATTAGACTATTCAATCCTATTGATTGAACGTTTTGTGGCTAAAATTTGATAAATGGCGTTTTGATTTCGGTATGTTACTCCTTTTTTTTCAGTGCGCGGCCTAAATTATTTATTGTAACAAAACGCGTTTATTTTCATTTTTGGCCAGAAATTTTTTTATTTCAATAATTGATTGAGTAAAATGGCCCCCTCCCCCATTCCAACATCCACCCCGACCCAAGTTCTTTTTTGGTTTGTTTTTTTGTTTTTTGTTGTTTTGTTGGTTTTTTTTTTAATTATTTAAAAAAAAAAATATTTTTTTACAAATTGGGGTCATTTTAATTTGTTGGTGTAATTTGAACTTAGAAATTTTTTTTCAGGCCAAACTTTTAACAAGTGTTTATCCATTTTACGGCCAAAGTTCATTGTTGTCGTGCCAAAACGATAAATGGGTTTTTGACAGGAAAATTTGGCTGTTTATTTGGAAGAGGAAGGGGGGGGGGTGATTTCTTTTGAGAGGCGTAAAATGTCGGAACAACAATCGGTTGTTGACAGATTAAAGACTTGTATGTTTGATACACACACACACACACACACACACATACATACACACACATACACACGCATTGAGAAACAGAGAGATAGAGAGTTAGATAGATATTTGGATAGATAGATAGGTAGGTAGATAGATAGATAGATAGATAGATAGATAGATAGATAGATAGATAGATAGATAGATAGATAGATAGATAGATATAAATTATAAAAACAAAAACCATGAAACAATATTTCTCAACTTTTGATAAAAGGAGCTATTTATAAAACATTTCAAGTATAATTATGATCAAGTTCTACAATATTGTTTCGCTCTCATTCGCTCTCATCAGGAAGATAGATAGGTAGACAGAGAGAAAGAGTGAGGAAGAGAGACCGAGAGAGAGAGAGGGGGGGGGGAGATACCGAATGAAAGAGAGTGGAGGTAGAGGGGGAGAGAGATAGATAGAGAGTGAGAAAGAGAGGTAGAGAAGAAAGAGATATATAGAGAGAGATGTACAATGAACATTAACCATTTGCATAGAAAAGCCCTATTAGTTCTCATAATACGAGTATGACTCATTCACTCTAGGATATCTTTCCTTATTTCTCTCATTCGTTTTATTTATAACACGTATAGATAGAATGAAGTTGACTTCAATCGGGTCTTTGTTATTGTTCTTTTGCCATCCGTGTTTATGAGTTATTCTCACTAAACTGTATTAACCAGAATATAAACATTTAAGGTTACACATAGTTTTGTGTGTTGGTAGTTGTACTTCCGGATGGCAATGTTGTGAGCTTCATAGCCAAGCGCATACTATCTATGCAATGTGAGGTCATCCACCCATCCATCCATTCACTTCAAACAGGAGTTCGTCAGAGGCATGAGGCCCATGAACCCTGCATTTATTCCAGTTTTCAAAGCGTGAAACAGTCGGTAACAATGCCTTGGTACCCTTTGGATAGGACGGTTGCTGGTCTATCGCAAAGTACTTTCCGCCAGATCTAGCAGACCCAGTTACCAAGCCCTGTTGGGTGTGCGATGGGATTGAGGGGGTGGGGGGGGTTGTAAGAAAAAAATAACCTCGATTTATTATTTCATCCATTAAGAATGTGATCTATCTATTGATCTATCTATCTACCCACTCATTTAGTTGGCTATCCATCAATAATTCATCTATTCATTAATACATCCATCCATCCCTCCATCCACCCACCCATCCATCCCTTCATCCATCCATCCATCCATCCCTCCATCCAACCATCCATCAATCCATCCATCCAGCCTACCCAATCATCTCCACATCCATCATCCACACACAACAGAACACTCCATTACGATTTTTCCTTCGTCAATGGAAGATTTTGGATAATGAATTCATCTATCTCTTGTTCATTCGGTCAATCATTCCTTCATCCATTCATTCATTCATTCATTTATTCATTCATTCATTCATTCATTCATTTATTCATTCATTCATTCATTCATTTATTCATGCATTCGATTCGTTCAATCATTCATCCCACTTGTCGCCCACAAATTTCTCACCATCCATCCATCCATCCATCCGTCCATCCATCCGTTCATTCATTCATTCATTCATTCATCCATCCATCCATCCATCCATCCATCCATCCGTTCATTCATTTATTCATTCATCCATCCATCCATTCATTCTTTCATTTGTGAGTCATCAACATCAAACAAGATATGGACTATGGACTCTGGCTGGGATTCCTGACCTCCCATAATGGGCAGGGAGGCACTTACTGAGTCTTATATCCCCTGTATCTGTTTTTTAATTGCTTTCTGTCTTTGTCGTGAAAGGAGATTACTTGGTTTTGTCCTGACCCTGGCCTCAGTCCATTGCTTGGAGGGAAACAGTCGATTGTATAGTTATTGTTTTGGGAAATGATATTTTTTTCCTTGTAAATCATCTCTCTGTTATATATTATTATTTTTATTTTTAACGTATGATTTTTAAACATTTGAGTGTATTCCTCTTAGTGGGATCTTGTGCTGGTGTCTGGGTGAGACTTTTAGGTGATATCAAACTAAGTACTTTGATAGTGTGCTCTTGGGATCTACACCTGTTTCCTATTTAAAATAATTCCCCTTTGTCTTACCTTTTCTTGGGTGCTTTAATTGTAATTCTAGAACTTTTTACCATCCCATTTTCTCCCTTTTTACTGGCGCTGATATGACCTTGATGTGTTGCAAACCCTTAAAAACAAAACTAAACAAACAAGACATGAACTACACACTGAAAAGCAGAAACAAATGACACAACCCTGGAATATGCATTACTAGGGGGAAATCATTCTGAAACAGCAAAAGTAAATTTATAAAGAAAGGAAGAAAGAAATATTATTTGTTATTATGTTGACAAACAATCGTAGAGCGTCCCTGTCCATCTCGCGGTCAGGTGGGAGTTGCCGTTACAGCAGGGTCGTGGATTCGAACCCCCATCGCCGCGAAGTTATATTCTCTGTTGTCCTCTGGCACTTTTCTACTCGCTTCATAATTTTCTTGTTATTATCAATATTGCTAATTTCCCGTTCGATATAATAATATCAAACCAATTGAACAGTACTTTTCAACATTCCGAATCAGACCTAGCGACCCATTCATTCTACTCCCAAGAGAAAGAACAGTAAGTGAAGTGCTGAAGTATAATACTCGTTTTATCACAAAATTGAACTCCGATCCTCTCCTCGCCAGTCCAGTCGCTCTACCAATTTAACTACCCCCCCCCCCCCCCCTTTCCGCCTTTTTCTTTACGATTTTCCATCCCACCTCCATGCGTAATTTTTTTTTCTTCTTATATTATATTTTTGCTAAAATGTTTATATTGATTGTCGTTGCGCATTCGACACTTAACATGAAAATGCAATCTTCCTCTGGCAATAGGGCGTCAGTAGTAAATGTCTTAATATAAAAGCCCTTTTATTTACGACGATTTTACGGTAAACAAGTAAAATATAATAAAATGATAGATATATAGAAATGATCATAATGGATGTCAGCTGTTTACAGTAAAAGATTTATGTGTCTGTTGAATGAGAGCTGTGAATATGTTAACGACTAACGATCACGCCCATGTATGTGTCTGTGTTGGTCGTAGAAATGGATCGCAAATGCATAATATTATTTTTTAGTGGAAGAAAAAGTAGGTGAGGTGAGATATTGGTTATTTTATAATATACTTGCTCTGCGTAGTGATGGAGGAAATAGGAGGGAGATAGAGGAGGAGGTGGGAGGAGAAAGAGGAGGAGTTCGAGGACGATGAGAGGAGGGGGTAGAGGAGGGGGTGAAGAAGAAGGAGGAGGAGGAGGAGGTGGTGGTGGTGGAGGAGGAGGAGGAGGAGGAGGAGGAGGAGAAGAGAGAAGAGAGAAGGAGAAGAAGAAGAAGAAGGAAGAGGAAGAAGAAGAAGAAGAGAAGAAGAAGGAGAAGAAGAATGAAGAAGAAGAAGAGAAGAAGAAAGAGAAAGGAAGAAGAGAAGAAGAAGAAGAAGAAAGAAGAAGAAGAAGAAGAGAGAGAAAAAGAGAGAAAGAAGAAGGAAGAAAGAAGAAGAAGGAAGAAGAAGAAGAAGAAGAAGAGAGAAGGAAGAAGAAGAATAGGAAGAAGAATAGAAAAAAGAAAGAAAGAAAAGAAAAGAAGAAAAAGGAAGAAGAAAGAAGAAGAAGAAGAAGAAGAAGAAGAAGAAGAAGAAGAAGAAGAAGAAAGAAGAGAAGAAGAAGAAGAAGAAGAAGAAGAAAGAAGAAGGAAGAAGAATAGGAAGAGAAAGAGAGAAGAGAAGAAGAGAGAAGAAGAAGAAGAAGAAGAAGAAGAAGAAGAAGAAGAAGAAGAAGAAGAAGAAGAAGAAGAAGAAGAAGGAGGAGGAGGAGGAGGAGGAGGGGAGCTAAAATTTTGACCCAAGAGGATATTAAAAATAAGTAACTAAAATATAAATCTTTAAGCAACCACGCGCAATGCGCTTAATTATGCTTATACTATTCCTCCAACCAAAGAAGGGCCGCACGCGAACCTTCAAGGGCCAACTTACTTCGCGGATTTGTGTGTGTTGAACCCATGACCTCAAGAAGTCAGGGAGAGAAGGCTCTAATAAAAGACTAGGGTTAAAAGTGATCTTTTTTTTTTTATCGTGGATAGCTTATTCGGTAGAGTCACGATCTCCCCGGCCAGGCAGAGTTGTGTAAGGTCGTGGGTTCTAGCCCCCATCTCCGCCGTCTTCTGGCACTTTTCTACTCACTTCATTTCTTGTTGTTATCAACCTTCCAGGAACATGCCTATCCAAAGGAGAGTGTCATACCCACTAGACCACACGGCAGAGCCTGGAGATCGATCGATCGATGTAGACAGTTTCAATTGCCACAAATCACTTACCTGTCGTAATTAAGTTACAGTCACCTTCGCCTCTACTAAAATATCCATGACACCTAACTTTAAAATCGATAGATCGATCAATGGATCGGGTCGATCGCTGTAAGGTGTTAGACGAAGGAAAATGTCCGATCAATCGATGAATGAGACACGAACGTTATGATTACTTCAAGACATATCTACTCCTCCTCAATTCTCTCTCGTTTTCCTCCTCCTCCTCTTCCCCGTCTTCCTCCTCCTCCTCCTCCTCCTCCTCTTCCTCCTCCTTATCTTCCCTTTCCTTTTCCTCTTCCCCCTCATCCTCCTCTTCCCCTTCTTCCTCCTCCTCCTTCTCCTCCCCTTCTTCTTCTCCGTCCTTCTCCTCCCCTTCTTCTTCTCCGTCCTCCTCCTCCTCCTCCTTCTCCTCCTCCTCATCCTCAACCTCCTATTCTTCTTCTTCCTCCTTATACTCTTTCTCTTCTTCCTCCTCCTCCTCCTCCTCCCCCTCCTTCTCCCCCTATTCTTCCTCTTCCTCCTTATACTCTTTCTCCTCCTCCTCCTTTTTATCCTCCTCCTTCCACCTCCTATTCCTTCTCCTTCTCTTTTTTGCTCCTTCTTCTTTATATCCTCCTCCTCCTCTTCCTCCTCCTCCTCCTCCTCCGTCTCCTCCTGTTGCTCCTTCTTGTTCTACTCCTTTTTCTTTTCCTCTTTCTTCCAATTCATCTTACTTTCGTTTTATCATTTCCGTTCTCCTCCACCACACACCACCACCAACACCAACACCAACACCACCACCACCACCAACACCACCACAACCACCACCACCACCACCACCACCACCACCAACACCACCACCACCATCACCAACACCACCACACACACACCACCAACACCACCACACCACCACCACCAACACCACCACCACCACCACCCCACCACACCACCAACCACCACCACCACCACCACCCCACCACCACCACCACCACCACACACCACCACACCACCACCACCACCCACACCAACACCACCACCACCACCACACCACACCACACACACCACCAACACCACCACCACCACAACACCACCACCACCACCACCACCTCACCACCACCACCACCACCACCACACCACCACCACCAACCACCACCAACACCACACCACCACCACCACCACCACCACCACACACCACACCAACACCACCACAACCAACCCACCACCACCACCACCAACCACCACACCACCACCACCACCACCACCACCACCACACACCAACACACCACACACCACCACCACCACACCACCACCACCACACACACACCACCACACCACCACCACCACACACACACCACCACCACCAACACCACCACACCACCACCACCACCACACCACCACCACCACCACACCATCACCACCCACCACCACCACCACCACCACACCAACCACCACCACACCACACCACCACCAACCACCACACCACCACCACCCACCACCACCACCACCAACACCACCACACCACACCACCACCACCACCACCACCACCACCACCACCACCTCACCAACACACCACAATCACCAACACCACCACCACCAACACCACCCACCACCTACCACCACCACCACCACCATCCACACCCACCATCACCACCACACCACCACCACCACACCACACCACCACCACACCATCCACACCACCACCACCACCACCACCATCACCACCACCACCACCACCACACACTATCACCACCACCAAAACCACCACCACCACCTTCTCTTTACTTCTATTCGCCTTAAACGTCCATACCTTTCCTCCTCTTAAGTTTTCCCTTCTTGTACTTCTACCACCTCCTCCTCCTTTTCCCCTCTCCTCATAAACGTTCTCCAATTCCTAAATCTCCAACACCATCCCCTCCCTCCCTCCCTCACCCACCCCTCCCCCCCCCCCTGCCCTTTCTTCTCCTCTTTATCTTTCATCTCTCAGTCCTCCTCCATCCCCGTCTTAATAATTAACGACAACCCCTGTAGCTATAATTAGCACAAAACCATTCACGCATGCGCAACACTTACCCCTGATTTAACCTTCCGGCTCCAAGTGTCGGCATCTATTTAGAAACAATAGAACGATTTCACTTCAAGGAAACCCAGAAACCATGTCGCCATTCTCAATGGCCAAATTGGAATTAACAGTTAACTACCGAACTTAGGAGAGAAAAAAACTGGTATTTCAACAAATGTGACCCTCCGTCTCAAAACGGTATTATGTCGGGATGATTCAGACCCAAAAAGTGAATTTAGAGATAGATTGATGAGAAATTGGACCTTAGAAGTTTTTGCAATGCAAGAAATAGTCTTTATACTCCATCAGAACGTACAGAAATTAAACCCAAGTTGGATATTTGTGACTATGAATTCAATTTCCCTTACCGAGTGGATCCCGACATAATACCGCTTCGATACGGTGGGTCACAAATTTGGCCAGAAAACTCGTCCTTCAAAAATCGATCTATTTCGACTCTCATCTTGGCAAAAACTCCCAAACGTGGAACTTCGGCGAAATCTCGGGTTTGGGAGTTTTTGCCAAGATGAGAGTCATTTAAATGGATCGCTATTTGAAGGACGAGTCTTCTGGCCAATGTTTTCTGGCCAAATTCTTAAATACGTGTTTTTACAGAGTACGACAGTTAACTGTAATTAATTAATTTAAATCAGCCACAATTTTTCGATCTCTCAATAGGAACAGGAATCGATTCCTGATATATCGACAGCGCTTTCGAATTTTGTCTAGAATTCCAAACATATTGGATCATAAAAGATCGATTAATTTGGAATAAAGAATCGATTGATTATTGATTTCGGTATTCTTAAATTTAACGGTTTCGTGATCTAATTACTGAGAGCTCATTGCAATGCAATCGCTGACAATGCTAACTTTCTGAACTAAAACAACAACAAAATTAAAATTTCCTTTATTCATCCTATAGGGGAAATTTGTCTCTAGGGTCTATTCCAAGGGAAGACTGGAATAACCCAGGCGTCAGCCGCAGTGCGTGCAGCGCCGCAAATTGAGTTAGGACGTGGTGACATGCTCAAGGCCACACAGCGCAGCGTCGGGTGATCGAACTCGGTACCTTCCGGGTACAAAGCAAAGACCGTACCGCTGAGCTACTCTGCCCCTAAGAACTGACAAAAGGTCGGGGTTTTGTGTGTGTATGGGGGGGGGGGGGTAAAACTGAGCTTTTATATCGTGCAAAATTACTTACACTCGACTCAGGTTTGAATGACTAGCAATAAAAACATAACTACACCACTTTAGAAATAAGATAGCCTAGACTTGCTCTTTGCTTCTCTGCCGTCGTCTGTTTTTTAAAAGTATAATTTATTTATATTTTGATTGTCTTTGTTGTTAGCCGAAGAAGGGTTTTGAACCCATAAATGTTCCGTGTTTGGTATTTTGTTTGTTTGTTTGGGGTCTTTTTTTTTTGGGGGGGGGAGTATTTTTTGTTGTTTTTTTTTTTTTTTTGTTTTTTTTGTTTTGTTTTTGTTTGTTTGTTTGTTTTGTTTTGTTTCTATGGCGGGGGGGGGGGGGGGGGGGCGAGTTTGAGGGTTTGTTTTTTTTTTTTGTTATTTTGTTTTCTTTTTGTTTTCTTTTTTTTTTTTCTTCTTTTTTTTTTTTTTTTTTTTTTGGAGCGGTTATATTAATTTTTGTTTTATTACTTTTTTTACAGCTCACAGCTCCTACCGGCTTACTATTACTTCAAATGTATGATTATAACACGTGAGCTTTTATATAGCGCAATATCCACTAAACGTGCTCGAAGGCTTTACAAAGGGTCCCTGACCAGCAGCAACACGTAACATGTAGAACGAGACTGTTAGGCAATGTTGCTATTTATTTTTAATTATCACTGTTAACGGGCAGGTAGTCATTTTACACCTACTGAGTACGGTGAGAGAATGTGAGTAAAGAGCCTTATTTCCAAGGACTCAATCAACTATGCGCCGAGCGATCCTAGAACCCAGGACCTTCCGATCTGAAAAGCGAGTGTCATACCACAAAACCACAGTATAAAATCTAACACAATATTTTTACTTACTCACTCCGCCCATCCATATTTATCTTTATCCCTTTATTTATTTATTTTTCTTTTCTTTTCCTCTTTCTCTCCATCCAGTCATTGTGTTGTGCGCCAGTCCAGAGTCTGTGCGGGAAATTATGATCAAAGCTCACGATCTCAACTTTGACAACGGCGAGTACGTTTTCTTCAGCATCGATCTTTTCAGCAGGTAAGTAATCGATACTAACAAATTTGATTAGGTTTTTTTTATTGTTTTTTTTAACTCACTCAATCCTATAGATTTTCGCTACTTTTCAAAAATTGAAAAAAATGTGTTAGAAATGAGCATGTACATAGTTTTTTTTTTTCAATTACAAGTAAAAACTATAAAACAGTAGCTTTGATACTACGCCTATAATTTGTCTCACAAAAATGTAATAAATTATAGGCATGGGGTAAAAGTAACCCTGGTAAACTACGGATATAGTCGGTGTTAGGGTGGAGTGAGTTAACACCCCTCTCTGTGTTTTCCACTCATTAACCTAGTCTATGTCTTCTTAATCTTGTTCTCTTTTTTTCACTTTTTTTTTAATTGTTAATTTATTAATTTCTCTTCTTTTTTAAAAAATCTTTTTGTTGTTACTTATTTGGTCGGTTTGTTTAGTTGGGGTTTTTTAATTGAACTTTTATATAGCGCAATATCCACTAAACGTGCTCAAAGCGCTTTGCAAGGGGTCCCTGGCCAACAACAACACTTAACATGTAGGACGGGACATGACGCCTGTTAGGGGATATTATAAATTATTTTTCGGATAGAGAGAACGCTGTTTACGACCTGGTACTCATCTTACATATCGAGTGTAAAATGAGTACCTGGCGTTAATTACGTTGTCTCTGTCTGAAAAAAATTGTATATAACAGGCTCGTTCTACGTGTTATGCGTTGCTGTTGGTCGGGGACCCTTTGTAAAGGGCTTTAATAATAATAATAATAATAATAATATAATAATAATAATAATAATAAATTAATAAATAATAATAATAATTAAAATAAATAATAATAAAATAATAATAATAATAATAATAATAAATAATAATAATAATAATAATAATAATATAATAATAAATAATAATAACAATAATAATAATAATAATAAATAATAATAATAATAATAATAATAATAATAATAATAATAATAATAATAATAATAATAATAATAATAATAATAGATCTTTATTATCCATAAATATGGCAATTTGTCATTTAGTTACACTTGTTATAATGTTAGTCGATACTCGAACATTGAACAGATATTTCACTCCTACTTATTCTCTCTCTCTCTCTCTCTCTCTCTCTCTCTCTCTCTCTCTCTCTCTCTCTCTCTCTCTCTCTCTCTCTCTTTGAGCACTTTTAGTGGATATTGCGCTATATATAAAAGCAAGTTACAAAGTGAGCTCTAAATCCCCGACTTTCGACCCTCAGTAATAAATAAGGATAAACCAATTATCACCAAAGGCATTCTGGCAGTACTCTGGAGAGAAAAAAAAACATATTTAAAAATTTGGCCAGAAAACTCGTCCTTCAAATATCGATCGATTTAAATGACCTTCATCTTGGCAAATAACTCTCAAATCCGGGACTTCACCCGGACTTTGGCGAAGTCTCGGGTTTGAGAGTTTTTGCCAAGATGAGAGTCATTTAAATCGATCGATTATTGAAGGACGAGTTTTCTGGCCAAATTTTTAAATATGTTTTTTTTTCCAGCGTACGGCTGTATTGTGAGGCGCTCTCACTCTAAATAAGGTTTCATTTGCTTACATAATTTGGGACCAAGAGCGATGCAAATTGAGTTACCACCACCTTAATTTACAAGGTCAATATGAAGTCAAGGCCGTTGGCTTTGCCGGTCAAAGAATTGTGTTGCGTTTTACGTCATCAAACCCGTGGTTTCCTAATTAAATAGAATGTGAATAATAGGGGACAGAGAAGTCGTGACGTCACACTTTCTACTCTTCCGGTTCCAATCTCATTGGAAGTGTGTAGGTAACCAGTACTACGGAGAACTAATAATGAATAGATTACATATTGACAAAGTGGCATAATTTTCTTTTTCTATCTTACTCATAGTGCGACTATGTGGTCTTGTGGTATGACACTTGCTTTCGGATCGGAAGGTTCTGGGTTCGAGCCTCGCTCACTCGGCGCATAGTTGATTGAGTCCTTGGAAAATGCTCTTTTTACTCAAATGCTCTCACCGTACTCGGGTGTAATGAGTACCTGCCCGTTAACAGCGTTGTCTCTGTCCTAAAAAAAATTATAATATCGCCAAACAGGCCTTCATGTCCTGTCCTATATGTTAAATATTGCTGTTGGTCAGGGACCCCTTGTAAAGCGCTTTGAGCACGTTTAGTGGATCATCATCATCATCATCATCATCATCATCATCATCAAGTGCCAGGCCTGTTGCAGACATCGGCGATCATGCCCCTCCGACCGTATGCCTTCTATAATATTTTCATTTCTATTTCTTGTATACTCAAAACATTACATTACTATCAACACACACTCACACACACACACACACACACACATATATATATATATTACGTCATCTATATATATATATATATATATATATATATGTATATATACGCACACACACACACACACACACACACACACACACACTTACAATCACACTTACAAGTATACACAAGAAAAAGTATTTTAAGTTTAATTAACAAGACCACCACCACCGCCACCGCCACCATCTTCCCAAGTTCTTAACAATAATTATTATTTTAACTAGATTCTATTTCAAACGCATTACATCTCGTGCAAAATAAAAAGATCGTCATAATATGACAAAAGGACATAAGCACCAACGTGCGGCGATATGGTCTAGTGGTATGACACACGCTTTCGAATCGGAAGGTCCTGGGTTCAAGCCTCGCTCGCTAAGCGTATAGTTGAGTCCTTGGAAAAGGCTCTTTACTCACAATCTCTCACTGTACTCAGGTGTCAAATGAGTACCTGACCGTTAACAGCTTTGTGGATATTGCGCTATTTGTATTATGGAAATCCCCTTTCACAGCGCACAATACTATCTAGGTCGTGTAATAATATACGATTCTTACACTCTTGCTTGTTGGAATTTCGGACGTGTTGCCCACCGCTCCACGAGCTGCCCGTTGGGAACGAAGTTCGAATTCCAAGACACAAGAGTGTAAGAAATCATTTATCCTACCCCTCAATCGATTCTGATTTCTCGTCATCTTTGAATAAAAGACATCTTCAAAAATATTCAGTTGAATACAACTCACGGTTGGTTTTCTTTTGTGGCCAAAGACTTGTCTTTTGACGTCATTTGTTGATCAGTGTTAGGTCATGAGTCTACGAAGGCTGCGCTCAAACCCGGGACTTCATGTACCCTCATCTTGTCAAAAACTCTCAAAATCAGGGACTTGAAATGCTCGACTTCCTTCAAGTTCCAGGTTTGAGTGTTTTGTTTTTTTGTTTTTTGCTGTTTTTTTTTTTTTTTTGTTTTTTTTTTTTGTTCTTTGTTGTTTTTGTTTTGTTTATTTGGTTGTTGTTTTTTTCTTTTTTTTTCGTTGTTTTTTGTTTTTTGTTTTTTTTTGTCTTTGTTGTTTTTGTTTTGTTTTTTTGTTTGTTTTTTTTTTATTTCTTGTTGGTTTTTTGTTGTTTTTTTTTGTTGGTTTTTTTTTTTTGGGGGGGGGGTTGTTTTATTTTTGGTTGTTTATGTTATTGGCGTATTTATATCTGTTAGTTCGACTTAAGTCTAACCCCGCCAGTAATGATGTGAGTCACGCACTGACATTTCATCCTCACGCTTTTCACGTGCATTTTTTGTACTGGAAGATTATTGAACTCGGGCCGTCGTGCATTTCAAATGCAACGCTAATTACATTGAAAGCGTGGCCTGACATCTACACCGACGGGTTTTGTTTCATAAAATGGCTTTTGTAATATTGACATGTTTTGTTTTGTTTGTTTGTTTGTTTGTTTGTTTGTTTGTTTTCAATCTACGTGGCCGTCCTATGTCTTTGTCTGAAGATTGAAAACAAAGTTGAATATGGGCTTTGGGGGAGGAGCAGGAGGAGGGGGAGGAGGAAGGGGAGGAGGAGGAGGAAGGGGAGGAGGAAGGGGAGGAGGAGGAGGAGGAGGAGGAGGAGGGGGAGGAGGAGGAGGAGGAGGAAGGGGAGGAGGAGGAAGGGGAGGAGGAGGAGGAGGAGGGAGGAAGGGGAGGAGGAGGAGGAGGAAGGGGAGGAGGAGGAGGGGGAGGAGGAGGAGGAGGAGGAGGAAGGGGAGGAAGAGGAGGAAGGGAAGGAGGAGGAGGAAGAGGAGGAGGAGGGGGAGGAGGAGGAGGAAGGGGAGGAGGAGGAGGAAGGGGAGGAGGAGGAGGAGCAGGAAGGTTAGGAGGAGTAGGAAGAAGGGGAGGAGGAGGAGGAGGAAGGAGAGGAGGAGGAGGAAGGGGAGGAGGAGGAGGAAGGGAAGGAGGAGGAGGAAGGGGAGGAGAAGGAAGAGGAGGAGGAAGGGGAGGAGGAGGAGGAGGAGGAAGGGGAGGAGGAGGAAGGGGAGGAGGAGGAGGAGGAGGAGGGAGGAAGGGGGAGGAGGAGGAGGAGGAAGGGGAGGAGGAGGAGGGGGAGGAGGAGGAGGAGGAGGAGGAGGGAGGAAGAGGAGGAAGGGAAGGAGGAGGAGGAGAGGAGGAGGAGGGGAGGAGGAGGAGGAAGGGGAGGAGGAGGAAGGGGAGGAGGAGGAGGAGCAGGAAGGTTAGGAGGAGTAGGAAGAAGGGGAGGAGGAGGAGGAGGAAGGAGAGGAGGAAGGGGAGGAGGAGGAGGAGGAGGAGGAAAAGAAGAAGAAGAAGAAGAAGAAGAAGAAGAAGAAGAAGAAGAAGAAGAAGAAGAAGAAGAAGAAGAAGAAGAAGAAGAAGAAGAAGGACGAGGAGGAAGAGGAGGAGGCGAAGAAGAAGAAGAAAAAGAAGGAGGAGGAGGAGAAGAAGAGGAGGAGGATGAAGGAAAATTGGAGGAGGAGGAAGAGGAGGATTGAACACAGACTGCATTTGAAATTTCACGCTTA
>NC_088374.1:11230058-11240058 GCF_034508935.2 Berghia stephanieae
TATTCCAGGCCGTTGGCGTGTAGTCAGTCTTTCTCGGTTTCAATAGTAAATGCAGTAATTTTTATGGTGAATTAATCTCAAATACTGCGTATCTGTGTCATAAAAGGAAAGACATCCCATTTATGTACTTTTCAAATGTTTAGAATGAAATAAAAAATGTTACATGTTTGTGTTGAGAATATTGGCTATTTAATTTAAATGCTGGCCAACTAACTTCGCGTCGTTTGTGTGTGTTGAACCCGTGACCTCAAGTAGTCGGGAAAACGTGGCTCTCGATAAACTAGAATTTGAAGCAACTTTTTTTTGGGAGTCGTGGATAGCTCATACTACGATAGAGTCACGATCTACCCGGCCAGGCGGAGTTGTCGTACCAGTAAGGTCGCGGGTTCGAGCCGCCATCGCCGCAGCGAAAGTTTTTATTCTTTATTGTCTTCTGGCACTTTCCTACTCGCTTCATTTCTGGTTATTATAAGTAATGAAAGGAAAGTGTAGATGAAATGTATTGTGTCCGAAGAGGTTGATATGTATGTGGGTAATAGACAGAGTTTTGGTGAAGCGCATTGAGTGTCATAAGGCATGTGAAGAAGGAGGGGGAGGAGAAAGAGGATCAGGGGGGGGGGGGTATGGTGAGGAGAAGAAGAAGACGGCCGAGGAGGAGGAGGAGGGGGGGGAGAGGAGGAGAAGAAGAAGAAGATGATGATGATGAGGAGGATCATGATGATGATGATGATGATGATGATGATGATGATGATGGTGAAGAAGAAGAAGGAGGAGGAGGAGGAGGAGGAGAAAAAGGAGAAGGAGGAGGAGGAGAAGAAGAAGAAGAAGAAGAAGAAGAAGAAGAAGAAGAAGAAGAAGAAGAAGAAGAAGAAGTCGGACATAACGTACCAACAGACGAAACAACGTGTAACCTTCAACGTTTATAGTCTGATTACTACAATTTAGTGAGAACTACTCATAAACATATCTCGCTAAAATCAATAACAGAGAGCTTAGTTGTGACGTCAATGTAGTTCTTTCTATAGATAGTATGAAGTTGGCGTCACTCACGCCTTTGTTCTTGCTTTTTGACATCCTCGTTTATGAGTAATTCTCAATAAACTGTATTAACCAGACTATAAACGTTCAAGGTTACACATAGATTTGTGTGTTGGCCCATTATACTTCCGGATGGCAATGTTGTGAACTTCTTAGCCAAGTTCACACTATCTATTTTTTTTTTAAAAAACAACAGAGTCTCCAATACGCCAATCTGACAACTCTTGCCTCCACCCAAATCACATGACTGGATTAGTCCATAAATCACAACAAATTGGGCGAGCTCATCACGCCCTTAGGCATCGTGTCCACAGAGAACGCCATCAGACCGGATAAAGTGTCATCCCCGATGTTTGAGTGTCAATATTTAATCAGTAAACTAGCGTAATCTGGAGAAGAAAAAAAAACAAACAAACGCGTATTTAAAATTTTGGTCAGAAAACTCGTCCTTCAATTTTTGAGCGATTAAAAATTACCATGATCTTGATATAAAAAACTCTCAAACACGGGACTTTGCAAAGTCACATATTTTAAAATGTTTGCTAAGACGAGGGTCATTTAAAACGTTCGATGTTTGGTTAGGACGAGTTTTCTGGCCAAATTTCTAAATACTATTTTCTGTTTTTCAAGAGTATGGCAGGATAGTAGAATGATTTACAAGGTGTTATGTGAAGAACTTTGTCAAATATTATCCCTGGCAATCGATCAGCGAAAGAGCCTTGACATTCTATAAATAGATGTGAGTGTGTTTGATAAGAGTTATCTCACCCTGGACTTTGACACCCTTCGTCCCGTCCCGTGAATCCTTCCGAAAGAACTCAGTATTGTGATGAAAACGAGTAGAGAACAGAAGTGTGATGTCCACACACACAAAAAATGGTTCCAATCTCATTGGAAGTGTAAAAACCATTCTTCCGGAGGACTGATTACATACCTCCTGTAATTGATCTTCTTGTTTCAGAGTGATGGCATCTTGTGTGGCTATGTGGTCTAGTGGTATGACACTCGCTTTCGGATCGGAAGGTCCTGGGTTCGAGCCTCGCGCTCGGCGCATAGTTGAGTCCTTGGAAAAGGCTCTTTACTCACATTCTCTCACCGTACTCAGGTGTAAAATGAGTACCTGGCCGTTAACAGCATTGTCTTGGATCCGAAAAATTGCAATATCGCCTAAGAGGCGTCATGTCCCGTCCTACATGCTAAATGTTGCTGTTGACCAGGGACCCCTTGTAAAGCGCTTTGAGCACATTTAGTGGATATTGCGCTATATAAAGCTCAATTATTTTATTATTTAATTATCTTATTTTCTAGTCTAATTACAACCATGCTGGTCGTCAATAAAGACCATCCGTCCTCGCTCTTTGCCATCCCGTAATCCTTAGAATCTGCTGTCTATATATCCTGTTACTAAAATAGTTATGCCACCGTATGATTCAATATGTAACCTATTCATTATCAGTCATCTGGTTGCGTGCACACTTCCAATCAATTTGGAACCAGAAGAGTAGATTTCAGATTGTAGACTCGACTTGAATTTTACTCGGTCTTGAACTCACATCTCTCTCTCTCTCTCTCCCTCTCTCTCTCTCTCTCTCTCTCTCTCCCTCTCTCTCTCTCTCTCTCCCTCTCTCTCTCTCTCTCTCCCTCTCTCTCTCTCTCTCTCTGTCTCCCCCTCTCTCTCTCCCTCTCTCTCTCTCTCTCTCTCTCTCTCCCTCTCTCTCTCTCTCCCTCTTCTCTCTCTCTCTCTCTCCTCTCTCTCTCTCTTCTTCTCTCTCTCTCTCTCTCTCTCTCTCTCTCTTTCTCTTTCTCTCTCTCTCTCTCTCTCTTCTTCTCTTCTCTCTCTCTCTCTCTCTCTCTCTCTCTCTCTCTCCTCTCTCTCTCTCTCTCTCCTCTCCCCTTACATATATACACACACACACACATATATATATATATATATATATATATATATATATATATATATATATATATATATATGAGTCGTGGTGGGTACTTGTAGGTACGAGAGTGCTCGATAATGTTGGTTAGAGAATATAAAAATAAATTAGGTCACTCACGTTTTATTTGCCGATACAATTGTTTCTATGTCCTCCATTTTGTCAATTATCCGGATAAATGTCGACTGACGAAATGGGGGACATAGAAACAGTTGTATCGGCAAATAAAACGTGAGTGACCTTATATATATATATATATATATATATATATATATATATATATATATATATATATATGTGTGTGTGTGTGTGTGTGTGAGTGTGTGAGTGTCCATCTTTCCCACCCTTTCTCCCCTTCCCGATATATACTGTCCTCTTCCTCCCCCCTCCCCACACACACCCCCCACACCCCACACTCTCAAACCCCTTACACATACACCACCTCTACCCCCAACAGCCCCCTCCCCCCGGCCCAACCTCATAAACACAACACTAGCATACACCCCTATGCCATCTATTACTGGTTCGTGCCTCCTAAAGTCCCATAACTCCAATAATTTAGTACTACCACTATCCTGTATATTGCTATTCCATTTGACTTCTCTCCCTTTGATTTCCCCCTCCCCCTTTTTCCTCCTCCCCTCCCCCTTTTTCCTCCTCCCCTCCCCCTTTTTCCTCCTCCCCTCCCCCTTTTTTTCCTCCTCCCCACCCCCTTTTTCCTTCTCCCCTCCCCCGTTTTCCTCCTCCCCTCCCACTTCTCCTTCCCCCCCCCCTCCCCCGCCACCCCCTAGATATATCTATACGCCTATTTCTCTTTGCATTTTCTTCTCCTTGTTTTCTTTTCATTACTCTCTCTTTTCCCTCTCTCTCTCTCTCTCTCTCTCTCTCTCTCTCTCTCTCTCTCTCTCTCTCTCTCTCTCTCGCATGCGCACAACCAACATGACGTTCTCTCTCTTTTTAACTTTTCCGCCGGTGACGTCACAGACTATGGGTGACGTCCAATCAAGGGACGCTACTCTTCCGCTAATCTCATTCCCTATAGATAGTATGCAGATGACGTCACTCAGGCCTTTCTTATTGTTTTTGCCATCCGCGTTTGTGAGTTGTTCTCGCTAAACTGTATTAACCAGACTATAAAAGTTCATGGTTACACAGAGTTTGTGTGTTGGTCCGTTTTACTTCCGGATGGCAATGTTGTGAACTCCTTGGCCAAGCGCATTCTATCTATAATCAAAGTGCTACGAGGCTGCTAGGAGCTGTGGACTGTAAATAGCAATAAACAACGTTGTGAGGCTATGGGGTCTAGTGGTAGGACACTCGCTTTCGGATTGGATGTCCTGGGTTCGAGCGAGCCTCGTTCGCTATGCGCATAGTTGAGTCCTTGGAAAAGACTCTTTACTCACATTCTCTCACCATACGCAGGTGTAAAATGAGAACCTGGCCGTTAACAGCTTTGTGTCTGTCGAAAAAAAAATGTTTTATCGCCTAACAAGGCTTAATGTCCCGTTCTACATCGTACGTGTTGCTCTTGATCAGGGACCCCTTGTAAAGCGCTTTGAGCACGTTTAGAGGATATTGCTCTATGAAAAATCTCTTTTTTTTTCGTTGTTTACGTTTGTTTTTGTTTTTTTTTTTTTGTTTTTGTTTTTTTTTTTTTTTGTTTATTTATTTTGTTGATTTTTTTGGTTTGTTTGTTTGGTTTTTGTTTTGTTTTGTTTTTTGTTTTTTTTGTTTTGTTTTTTATGTGTTTTTTTTGTTTGTTTTTTGTTTTATGTTTTTTGTTTTTTTTATGGGGGGGTGGTTACGTCCCCCTTCTGCATCCGTAACACAGCAGTACCATCCCATCATAGAATAATCCGCTTATCATTTGATATCTGGAGACTATTCTTTGTTACCAATCCTGACATGAAAAAAACTGAACGTGAAACCAAAGCCTCTTTCAGTCCGTCGTGTAAATAGTCTTATGGTATTTTGATTTTGAGTATTTTGGTATGAAGTCGATAGCTCAGTGGGTAGAGTACTAGCTTCGCACTGAAATCAATGGGAGCCGAGATCGATTCCTGGTGAAATCGCGATTTTTTTTTTTTCTGACTCTCCTGTCCACTCAGCTGCTGCAGTGATTGGGTAGCTGGATCTGTTTGATCTAGCGTAAAGTACTTTTAGATAGACTGGCGGCCGGCTATGTGGTCTATTAGTGCGGCTATGTGGTCTTGTGGTATGACACTTGCTTTCGGATCGGAAGGTCCTGGGTTCGAGCCTCGCTCGGCGCAAAGTTGAGTCCTTTGAAAAGGCTCTTTACTCACATTCTCTCACCGTACTCAGGTGTAAAATGAGTACGTGGCCGTTAACAGCGTTGTCTCTGTCCGAAAAATTTTAATATCGCCTGACAGGCGTCATGTCTTTTTTTTTTTTTTTGCCATCCGCGTTTTTGAGTAATTCTCACTAAATTGTATTCTCCAGACTATAAACGTTCAAGGATACACATAGTTTTGTGTGTTGGTCCGTTATATTTCCAGATGGCAATGTTGTGAGTTTTTATGCCAAGCGCATACAAGCTATAGAAAGTATGCGTTTGGCTAAGAAGTTCACAACATTGCCATCCGGAAGAATAACCGACCAACACACAAACTATGTGTAACCATGAAACATTTATAGTCTGGTTAATACAGTTTTGTGAGAAGTACTCATAAACGCGGATGGCAGAAAACAATAACCAAGACCAGAGTGACGCCATCTTCGTTCTATATATAGATAGTATATATATTAACCATGGTCGAGGATACGTCCATCACATACACATTTTCACCGCCAAAATAAGCCTTCGCTCATGAATCTCTTTTTGTGGACTCTTTTCTTTCCAAAAACCAAAAAAATATATAGGACAGAGTTAAGAGTATTCTTCCATACTCTGGAAAAACCCATATTTAAAAATTTGGCCAGAAAACTCGTCCTTCGCCGAAGTCCCGGGTTTGAGAGTTTTTGCCTAGATGAGGGTCATTTAAATCGATCGATATTTGAAGGACGAGTTTTCTGGCCAAATTTTAAAATATTGGGGGTTTTTTTCGGAGTTTGGCAGGATTATTTCTATTGTGTAAATACTGTCTGCGTTGGAGTTACACAAGATAATGTTATGACACATCTTAGTTGTCGCCCTTCAAGTTATTAACTACGTCACTTCCGTTATCGTAATCCAGTTTGTAGCCTTTGTCCGTCAATTGATTGGATTACATCGATATTACTAGAATGGTCTCCCCTTGTTGAGGCATGAATAGAATGAATGAAGATGACGTCACTGTGCTCTTTGTTATTGTTTTTTTTTTTTTTGTTTTGTTTTGTTTGTTTTTTTGGTCTGTTTTTTTTTTTTTAAACTAGATCCTTAGCAACCAGACTTAAATTTACATGTTTATAAGATTACATTATGTAGTTTGTCTCCCTGTGCGAATGATCTGGCGGGTAGAACTGTGCGGCTATGTGGTCTAGTGGTATGACACTCGCTTTCGGATCGGAAGGTCCTGGGTTCGAGCCTCGCTCGGCGCATACTTGAGTCCTTGGAAAAGACTCTTTACTCACAGTCTCTCACCGTACTGAGGTGTAAAATGAGTACCTGACCGTTAACAGCGTTGTCTCCGTCGAAAAACAAATGTAATGATGCCTAACAGGCGTCATGTCCCGTTCTACATTTTAAGTATTGCTGTTGGCTAGGGACCCTTTATAAAGCTCTTTGAGCATGTTTAGTGGAAATTGCGCTATATAAAAGCTAATTTTAAAAAAATTAGAACTGGTATATTACTACAAAGCATCCCATGTATAGGGAATCCGTTTCTCATCGATTATGTCCCTTAGTTGTGTCTTACACAGTGAATATGTGACCCTCTGGCTCAAAACGGTATTATGTCATGATGATTCATAACCCAAAAATGTAAATTTAGAGATAGAATGATGAGAAATCGGACCTTAGAAGTTTTTTGCAAAGCAATAAATAGTATTTATATTCCACCATGACGTAGAGAAAGTAAACCCAAGTTTGATATTTGTGGATATGAATCCAATTTCCCTAACATAGTGTATTCCGACATAATACCGCTTTGACACGGTGGGTCACATATGTACTATTATATTACTTGGGGATTCAAAAAGATTATTGCAAAACTATCAGGCGAACGTTAAACAGGAAAATAACAATAGAAAACAATAGCTTATAAGACACATGTGTAGTTCATACCTTCACGTTTTTATTTCCTGTTTTATAGATGGTATGCGCTTGGCTAAGAAGCTCACAACCTTGCCGTCCGGAAGTATAACGAACCAACACGCAAAACTGTGTGTAACGTTGAACGTATAGATAGTATGCGCTTGGCGAAGAAACTCATAACATTGCCATCCGGAAGTATAACTGACCAACACACAAAGCTATGTGTAACCATGAACTTTTATAGTCTGGATAATACAGTTTAGTGAGAATTTCTTATAAACGCGAATGGCAAAAAGCAATAACAAAGACATGCGTGACGTCAACTTCACACTATCTATATAGTCTGCATAACACAGTTCGGTGAGAATTACTCATAAACGTAAATGGCAAAAAAAAAAAAAACAAAGACCCGAGTGACGTCAACTTCATTCCATCTATAAAGGCTCAATGTGGCCACCACCAGCAGCGCCGACAATATCATCAAGCCGATATGAGAATTCGTCCCAAACGCGCCGACAATATCATCAAGCCGATATGAGAATTCGTCCCAAACGCGCCGACAATATCATCAAGCCGATATGAGAATTCGTCCCAAACGCGCCGACAATATCATCAAGCCGAGATGAGAATTCCTCCCAAACGCGCCGCAGCTAGGGAATGTGTGTTAGAAATATTTCTGGACTTCATCTACTGGGCCCGATCTCAGACCATTTGGGTGTGAAGTGAGAGTTCTACTTCTGGACCCTCGCAGAAGAAGAAGAAGAAGAAGAAGAAGAAGAAGAAGAAGAAGAAGAAGAGGAAAATGAAGAAGAAGAAGAAGAAGAAGTAGAGCCCGTATGAAATAGGGTGGAATAATTCCCTACCTACTTTAGAGTTACCATCTCCTATTTACATCCGGGCTAACCATGCTAATTATTTTAAATCGAGATATTGACACAACTCCTCACATAGAAGAATGAACACGACAAGGCCACCACGAGAACAGAGTACACGACTTGAATAGCCGTCTAGCTCTTATACGTCTGGGATTCCCGAATGGTTTCTCCTCGCTAATGTCAGGGTCAACAACCTTGACCTTTTGGCGTTCAAAATTTGGAACAAGCTCGGAATTTTCCAAACATATTTTAAGAAGAGTTCTTTAAGTTCATATGTCAATTGTGCCACACGGTCTCCGCCTGGTATTTCGCTGGAATGAACCTGACGCGAAAGATGGAATTCAAAGCACAGCTCAACTTGAGGGTCCCGATAGCTCAGTTGGTAGAGCACTCGTTTCACAAGCAAAGGGGACCGAGATCGATCCCGGGTGCAATCGAGATTGCTTTATGCCCCCCCCCCCCTCCCTGTCCACCCAATAGTGAATGTGTAGCTGAGTCTGTTGGATCTTCTTTTTTTAAGTTTTGCATGTTTTTAATTTGACAATGACATAATTTAACGGTATGATTTCTGGTTTCTGGCTCTGGCACCTGGACCACCAAACTTCTTGGGCTCACAACGACGAGGATCAGCAATCAAGAGAGATCTGTCATAGTGGATCAGAACGTCGCGGATCTCCTTCTTTGATGCTTCATCAACGTATTTTTGATAGTACGCAACAATTGCTCTGGAGATGGCCTGTCTTGCAGCGTAGATTTGAGAGATATGACTCTTACGCGAATGTTGGGACCAGCAAATCTTTCCTTTCCCAACAGAAGCACAGGTTCATACAACTTGTATTTAAGTGTTTCTGGCTGGAAAGCGCTTGTTGACTCTCAATTGACCTGTGCCTTTGGCACAATAAGTAATAGCAACTGCTGTTTTCTTGCGTCCGAAGACCTGGACGTGTTGCTCAGGGCCCTTTGTCGTCATGTTTGCTGTAGGGTTTCCACAAAAAAGGAGTCTGTTGGATCTTATCAGGAAGCACTTTGCAATAGACTAGGGTAGCAAGCAGTTGCTATTGTCCGCAGTGCGGTGGGTGATCGAACTTTGTACCTTTCGGGCACGAAACAACAAACACAGTACCACTGAGCCACGCTGCCCTTCAGACGATGGAACGAACCGATAAATTTCGGTGTACATGAACGCCAGATAAACCGGAATCAACTCCGGCTTTTGAAGATAACGATCGAAACAAAGCGTGAATGACACGGTGCTATATCATTATGAATGGAGTTAATCAAACAGAAACCGGAAGTGTGCGGATTTGAAACCCGGAAGTGGACAAATTATGAATATTTATCGCACTCCCAGTTTTGTTTATTTGGGGCTTTTTTTCCTTAAAGAAAATTATGTGACCCACCGTGTCAAGACGGTAATATTTGGGGTGAATTTTAATTCAGAAAAGTGAGTGGAGCAGGTAGTTATGTTGACAATAACAGGAACAATGGATTGAGTAGGAAAGTGCCAGAAGACAATTGGCGTTGGCTGCCCGCACTCTGCCATGACAAAAGTCAGAAGACAATAGAGAATTTTTAAAAAACTTCGCGGCGACGATGAGGGCTCGAACCCGCGACCTTACTGGTAGGACAACTCCGCCTGGCCGTGAGAGGGACGCTATACAGTCGACGCCATCTACCACTCCATAAAAAAGTGGTTTCAAACTCTATGTATATCCTGAGTCCCTCTCCCGACAGACTTCTTGAGGTCATGGGTTCAGCACACACAACTCCGCGAAGTTTGTTTACAAGACAGCAGCGATGATAAAGCTCTATTCTCAACACAATCATATTACATAGAGACGATTAAGACATTGAATAAGCTCAGGTATTGGGGGTGAATATTCATTCAGAAAAGTGAGTGGAGCAGGCACTTATGGTAACAACAAGAGATGAAGTGAGTAGGGAAGTGCCAGAGGACAATA
>NC_088374.1:11250058-11262558 GCF_034508935.2 Berghia stephanieae
TTTTTTTTTTTTCCAGAATACAACAGACATTGTCTAGCAGTTGTTAGTTGATGGATAGTCTTTCGTACTTTGGAAAAAAAAGCCATATTTAAACATTTGGCCAGAAAACTCGTTCTTCAAATATCGATCGATTTAAATGACCCTCATCTTGGCAAAAACTCTCACACCTGGGACTTTGCGAAGTCTTCTTTTAAGTCTCAGATTTGAGAGTTTTTGCCAAGATGAGGGTCATTCAAATCGATCGATTTTTGAAGGACGTGTTTTTTCTAGCCAAATTTTCAAATTTGGGTTTTTCTGGTGTATGGGAGAGTAGTAGTAGTAGTAGTAGTGGTGGGAGTAGAGGGCGGTGGTGGTGGCGGTGGCGGTGGTAATAATATGGATGGATTCACTACAGTCTGTGATTTGAATACATTTGAATATCAATTTACACCGAAAGACGTCTGGTTGGGGTGGATGGGTGGGGATGGGGGTTGGATGGGGGTGGGTGGCCTCCACGTCTTTCTGGCACTCGTATATTCTTTCGTTCTCTCTCTCTAGCTCTCTCTCTCTCTCTCTATCTCTCTCTCTCTCTCTATCTCTCTCTCTTTTTTTTCCTCTCTCTTTCTCTCTCTCTCTCTCTCTCTCTCTCTCTCTCTCTCTCTCTCTCTCTCTCTCTCTCTCTCTCTCTCTTCCTATCTATCCACCTATCTATCTATCTATCTAGTCTATCTATCAATCCATCTATCTATCTATGTCTATCTATCTGTCTCCCCTGGTGTCTATCTTTCTCTCTTTTTAGTTCTATCATCATTACAACATCATGATCATCGTCATCATCATCATCATCATCATCATCATCACCATCACCATCCTCACCATCACCATTATCATCACCATCATCATCATCATCATCATCATCATCATCATCATCATCATCGATGATGATCACCATCACCATTATCATCATCATCATCATCATCATCATCACCATCATCATCATCATCATCATCATTCTCATCACCATTATCGTTACTATCGCTGCAGACACATCAAACTTGAATCCGAGCTCAACGAACAAAACTGGAGAGTGAAATGGGAGGACATCATGATTGCGGGAACGAACAAGAGCAAGAAGATGGAGCAGAACAGGGTAAGACCCGAAACGTTCCTAGATAGATAGATTCTTCTTCTTCTTCTCTCAGCTTATCCGGCATTTTTCAGGGTGATGGGGGCTCGAACCCGCGACCTTACTGGTACGACAACTCCGCCTGGCCGGGGAGATCGTGACTCTACCGTGAGAGCTATTCACGACCCCTACCAAGATAGATAAATTACTTCTTCTGTCATAAAATCATAAAATGTGACCACACGCGTCAAGGTGTTTTTATGTCGGAGTTAAAATGAAAAAATACTTGTGCATTGATATAGATAATTCGAAAATGACGTCAATCTGGTCTTTGTTATTGTTTTTTGCCATCCGCGTTTATGAGTAACGCTCACTGAACTGTATTAACCCGACTATAAACGTTCATGGATACACACAGTTTTGTGTGTTGGTCCGTTATACTTCCGGATGGCAATGTTATGAGCGTCTGCGCCAAGCGCATACTATCTACATAAACAGCGCAATATCCAATAACCGTGCTCAAAAAGCTTTACAAGGCGTCATTAGCCAACAGCAACGTTTAACATGTAGGTCGAGACATGGCGTCTGTAAGGCGATATTTGGGGGGGGGGGGGGGGGGTAGGGAGGGATACAGAGACAACGCTGTTAACAGCCAGGTTGGTACTCATTTTTCAACTGAGTGCGGTGAGAGATTATTATAAGTAAAGAGCCTTTTCCAAGTACTTACTTATGCTCCGCTCAGTGAGGATCTCAAACCCGGGACCTTCTTGAGCTTGGGCTTTTATATAGCGCAATATCCACTAAACGTGCCCAGAGCGTGACCAACAGCAACACGTAACATGTCGGACGGGACATGACGCCTGTTAATGTTAGGCATTTATTTTCCAGACAGATACATCGCTGTTAACGGCCAAGTACTCATTTTACACCTGAGTACGGTGAGAGAATGAGAGTAAAGAGCCTTTTCCAAGTACTCGACTATCCGCCGAGCGAGGCTCACACCCAGGACCTTTCGGTCCGAAGGCCATTGTCGTCACATTGACCAAACCACATTATCGCGGCACAGGAGAAGCGGGTTCCAAAACGTGAAAGAAAAGCAGCCATTTTCCCCTACAGCCCAACTTTGGCAACTTCTTGTGCGGCTATCTGGTCTAGTGGTATGACACTCGCTTTCGGATCGGAAGGTCCTGGGTTCGAGCCTCGCTCGGCGCATAGTCGAGTCCTTGGAAAAGGCTCTTTACTCACCGTACTCATGTGTAAAATGAATACCTGATGGCCGTTAACAGCGTTGTCTCTATCCCCCAAAAAATTGTAATATCGCCAAACAGGCGTCATGTTCCGTCCTACATGTTAATGGTTGCTGTTGATCAGGGAACCCTTGTAAAACGCTTTGAGCACGTTTAGTGGATATTGCGCAATATAAAAGCTCTAGTTTGTTTGTTTGTTTGTTTGTTTGTTTGTTTGTTTGTTTGTTTGTTCTGCATCTCTTATTGCCAAAGAAAAAATTTGATAAGAACCGATTCGTCACTTTGACTTCCTAAATCACTGGCATAAATAATAATAAAAATAAACTCCCTTTATTCATCCCATAGGGGAAATTTGTCTCTAGGGTCCATTCCAAGGGAAGGCTGTAATAACCCAGGCGTCAGCCGCAGTGCAGCGCCGCAAATTGAGCTAGGGCGTGGTGACTTGCTCAAGGCCAAACAGCGCAGCGGCAGGTGATCGAACTCGGTACCTTTCAGGTACGAAGCAAAGACTGTACCGCTGAGCCACGCTACCCCATTCAACACTGTTATTATCATTCGTTTCGATAACCGGTCAAACTGGACATGGATACGGTAGAAAACTAGTATGACCCTTCAATTTTTCTTTCTAGGTCACTGGCAGTCGTTTCGATAAGCGGTCAAACTGGACTGGGTAGGGACACTATGACTTCATTGATTGAATGCAGCGTTTCGATAGGGTCAATGGATGGTACGGTAGAAAACTACTATGACTTCAATTTGACTTCTAGATCACTGGCAGTCGTTTCGTAAGCGGTCAACATGGACATGGGTACGGTAGAAAACTACTATGACCCTTCAATTTGACTTTCTAGATCACTGGCAGTCGTTTCGGTAAGCGGTCAAACTGGACATGGGTACGGTAGAAAACTACTATGACCCTTCAATTTGACTTTCTAGATCACTGGCAGTCGTTTCGGTAAGCGGTCAAACTGGACATGGGTACGGTAGAAAACTACTATGACCCTTCAATTTGACTTTCTAGATCACTGGCAGTCGTTTCGATAAGCGGTCAAACTGGACATGGGTACGGTAGAAAACTACTATGACCCTTCAATTTGACTTTCTAGATCACTGGCAGTCGTTTCGGTAAGCGGTCAAACTGGACATGGGTACGGTGGAAAACTACTATGACCCTTCAATTTGACTTTCTAGATCACTGGCAGTCGTTTCGGTAAGCGGTCAAACTGGACATGGGTAAAGTAGAAAACTACTATGACCCTTCAATTTGACTTTCTAGATCACTGGCAGTCGTTTCGGTAAGCGGTCAAACTGGACATGGGTACGGTAGAAAACTACTATGACCCTTCAATTTGACTTTCTAGATCACTGGCAGTCGTTTCGATAAGCGGTCAAACTGGACATGGGTACGGTAGAAAACTACTATGACCCTTCAATTTGACTTTCTAGATCACTGGCAGTCGTTTCGGTAAGCGGTCAAACTGGACATGGGTACGGTAGAAAACTACTATGACCCTTCAATTTGACTTTCTAGATCACTGGCAGTCGTTTCGGTAAGCGGTCAAACTGGACATGGGTACGGTAGAAAACTACTATGACCCTTCAATTTGACTTTCTAGATCACTGGCAGTCGTTTCGGTAAGCGGTCAAACTGGACATGGGTACGGTAGAAAACTACTATGACCCTTCAATTTGACTTTCTAGATCACTGGCAGTCGTTTGCGATAAGCGGTCAAACTGGATATGGGTACGGTAGAAAACTATATGACCCTTCAATTTGACTTTCTAGATCACTGGCAGTCGTTGCGATAAGCGGTCAAACTGGACATGGGTACGGTAGAAAACTACTATGACCCTTCAATTTGACTTTCTAGATCACTGGCAGTCGTTGCGATAAGCGGTCAAACTGGACATGGGTACGGTAGAAAACTACTATGACCCTTCAATTTGACTTTCTAGGGCTACTGGCAGTCGTTGCGATAAGCGGTCAAACTGGACATGGGTACGGTAGAAAACTAGTATGACCCTTCAATTTGACTTTCTAGATCACTGGCAGTCGTTGCGATAAGCGGTCAAACTGGACATGGGTACGGTAGAAAACTACTATGACCCTTCAATTTGACTTTCTAGATCACTGGCAGTCGTTGCGATAAGCGGTCAAACTGGACATGGGTACGGTAGAAAACTACTATGACCCTTCAATTTGACTTTCTAGATCACTGGCAGTCGTTGCGATAAGCGGTCAAACTGGACATGGGTACGGTAGAAAACTACTATGACCCTTCAATTTGACTTTCTAGATCACTGGCAGTCGTTGCGATAAGCGGTCAAACTGGACATGGGTACGGTAGAAAACTACTATAACCCTTCAATTTGACTTTCTAGATCACTGGCAGTCGTTGCGATAAGCGGTCAAACTGGACATGGGTACGGTAGAAAACTACTATGACCCTTCAATTTGACTTTCTAGCCTGGCAGTCGTTGCGATAAGCGGTCAAACTGGACATGGGTACGGTAGAAAACTAGTATGACCCTTCAATTTGACTTTCTAGATCACTGGCAGTCGTTGCGATAAGCGGTCAAACTGGACATGGGTACGGTAGAAAACTACTATGACCCTTCAATTTGTCTTTCTAGATCACTGGCAGTCGTTTTGATAAGCGGTAAAACTGGACATGGGTACGGTAGAAAACTACTATGACCCTTCAATTTGACTTTCTAGATCACTGGCAGTCGTTTCGATAAGCGGTCAAACTGGACATGGGTACGGTAGAAAACTACTATGACCCTTCAATTTGCCTTTCTAGATCACTGGCAGTCGTTTCGGTAAAGCGGTCAAACTGGACATGGGTACGGTAGAAAACTACTATGACCCTTCAATTTGACTTTCTAGATCACTGGCAGTCGTTTCGATAAGCGGTCAAACTGGACATGGGTACGGTAGAAAACTACTATGACCCTTCAATTTGACTTTCTAGATCACTGGCAGTCGTTTCGATAAGCGGTCAAACTGGACATGGGTACGGTAGAAAACTACTATGACCCTTCAATTTGACTTTCTAGATCACTGGCAGTCGTTTCGGATAAGCGGTCAAACTGGACATGGGTACGGTAGAAAACTACTATGACCCTTCAATTTGACTTTCTAGATCACTGGCAGTCGTTTCGATAAGCGGTCAAACTGGACATGGGTACGGTAGAAAACTACTATGACCCTTCAATTTGACTTTCTAGATCACTGGCAGTCGTTTCGGTAAGCGGTCAAACTGGACATGGGTACGGTAGAAAACTACTATGACCTTCAATTTGCTTTCTAGATCACTGGCAGTCGTTTCGAGTAAGCGGTCAAACTGGACATGGGTACGGTAGGAAACTACTATGACCCTTCAATTTGACTTTCTAGATCACTGGCAGTCGTTTCGATAAGCGGTCAAACTGGACATGGGTACGGTAGAAAAACTACTATGACCCTTCAATTTGACTTTCTAGATCACTGGCAGTCGTTTCGGTAAGCGGTCAAACTGGACATGGGTACGGTGGAAAACTACTATGACCCTTCAATTTGACTTTCTAGATCACTGGCAGTCGTTGCGGTAAGCGGTCAAACTGGACATGGGTACGGTAGAAAACTACTATGACCCTTCAATTTGACTTTCTAGATCACTGGCAGTCGTTTGCGGATAAGCGGTCAAACTGGACATGGGTACGGTAGAAAACTACTATGACCCTTCAATTTGACTTTCTAGATCACTGGCAGTCGTTCGTAAGCGGTCAAACTGGACATGGTACGGTAGAAAACTACTATGACCCTTCAATTTGACTTTCTAGATCACTGGCAGTCGTTGGTAAGCGGTCAAACTGGACATGGGTACGTTAGAAAACTTATGACCTTCAATTTGACTTTCTAGATCACTGGAGTCGTTCGATAGCGGTCAAAAGGACATGGACGGTAAAATTATAGACCCTTCATTTGCTTTCGATCACTGGCATCGTTTCGTAGCGCAAACTGGACATGTACGTGAAACTACTATGCCTTCAATTTGACTTTCAGATCACTGGCAGTCGTTTCGATAAGCGTCAAATGGACATGGGTCGGTAAAATCATATGACTTCAATGACTTCTAGATCATGACTCTTTGGGTAGTCAACTGCATGGTCGGTAGAAAACTACTTGACTTCAATTGACTTTAATACTGCAGTCGTTGCGATAGCGGTCAAATGGACTGGGTACGGAAAACACTATGACTCAATTTGACTTTTAGATCATGCAGTCGTTTCGATAGCGGAACTGCAGGTACTGGCTTCAATCTAACTCAGTCTTTTAACTCATGGAGGTAAACATGGCGGTAATTTGACTTCATTTGACTTTAGTCATGCTGTCGGGTAACACTAATTTGTTCAATTGACTTTTAGCGCATGTTGGTACGGTAAGACTCAGAATCAGCTCATTGACTTAACAGAGTCGTTATAAGCTCAATGGACTTCTAGATCTTGCCTTCAATTGCTCTGACTGGTCGTTGTACGTCAATGACTTAGTAGAACTCTACCCAATGACTTGACTGATTTGGACGTACTGATGTCTAGAATCTATGACTTAATTACTTTCAACACTGGCATCGTGGATAAGGTCAATGACATTCTAGAACATGACTTCATTACTTTAACACTGCATGTCGGTAATCGGTAAATGCATTCTAGATCATGCCCTTCATTTGACTTCAAGATCACTGGCGTGAAACTCAAACTGAATGGTAGAACTACTTGACCCTTCATTGACTTTCTGATCATGGCGTCGTTCGATAAGCGTCAATGACATGGGTACGGAGAAACTACTATGACCCTTCAATTGACTTTCTAGACCTGGCATCGTTCGATAGCGTCAACTGGACATGGTACGTAGAAAACTACTATGACTCAATTTGACTTTCAATCACTGGCAGTCGTTCGGTACGGTAAACGGAATGGGACGGTTAGAAAACTACTATGACCTTCAATGACTTTCTAGATCATGGACTTTCGTACGTCAAACTGGACATGGGTACGGTAGAAAACTACTAGACCTTCATTTGACTTTCTAGATCACTGGCAGTCGTTTCGGTAGCGGTCAAACTGGAATGGGTACGGTAGAAAACTACTATGACCTTCAATTGACTTTCTAGATCATGGCAGTCGTTTCGGTAAGCGGCAAACTGGACATGGGTACGTAGAAAATACTATGACCCTTCAATTTGACTTTCTAATCCTGGCAGTCGTTGTAACGGTCAAATGGACTGGTACTAGAATACTATACCTTCAATTGACTTTCTAGATCACTGGCGTCGTTCGATTAGCGGTCAAACTGGACATGGGTCGTAGAAACTCTATGACCTCAATTTGCTTTCTAGATCACTGCGTCGTTCGATAAGCGGTCAAATGGACATGGGACGGTAGAAAACTACTATGACCTTCAATTTGACTTTCTAGATCATGGCAGTCGTTTCGGTAAGCGGTCAAACTGGACATGGTACGTAGAAAATACTATGACCCTTCAATTTGACTTTCTAGATCACTGGCAGTCGTTCGATAGCGGTCAAATGGACATGGGTACGGTAGAAATACTATGACTTCATGCTTTACTGCATGTCATAGCTCAATGGCGGTGGTAAAACTTACTATTGACTCTATCATGGCGTTGAGCGGTCAGGCGGTACGGTAAATCAACTCATTTGCTCGACGGCATGTCGTAGGTCAACTGCATGTACGAGAATCTAGACCCTATTGATTATCAGCGTCTCAGCGTCAATGATGAGAAACTATATGACTATTGCTTTCAGTCAGCTCGTTCGTAACGGTCAATGCTGCGGAGAATCTTGACTCATGATTTCTAGTCACGGCATCGTTGAAGGTCAACGGCTGGTCGAAAAACACTCATGCTTTTATCATGCTCGTTTCGTAACGGTCAAGATGGGCGGTAGAAACTACTATACTTCAATTGTTCAGTCTGCAGCGTTCGTAGGTCAAGCATGGTCGGTAGAAAAAAACTACTATGACCCTTCAATTTGACTTTCTAGATCATGGCAGTCGTTCGATAACGGTCAAACTGGACATGGTACGTAGAAAACTACTATGACCCTTCAATTGACTTTCGGTAAGCGGTCAAAACTGGACATGGGTACGTAGAACTACTTGACCTTCAATTTGACTTTCTAAGGGTCACTGGCATGTTCGGTAAGGTCAAACTGGCATGGGTACGTAGAAATACTAGCCTTCAAGTACTTGCTAGTACGGAAGTATCGTAAGCCTTCAACTTGACTTTAGTAGAAAACTCTAAGCCTTCAATTTGACTTTCTAGACACTGGCAGTCGTTCGATAAGCGTCAACTGGCATTGGGTACGGTAGAAACTGACATGACCGTTCAATTTGACTTCTAGATCACTGCATGATTCTAAGCGTCAATGGACTGGTACGGTAAAACTACATGACCCTTCAATTACTTTAGACACTGGCAGCGTTCGATAACGGTCAAACTGGAAGGTACGGTGAAAACTTATGACCTTCAATGACTTTCTGATCACTGGCAGTCGTTCGATAAGCGGTCAAACTGACATGGGTAGGTAGAAAACTACTAACCCTTCAATTTGACTTTCTAGATCACTGGCAGTCGTTTCGATAAGCGGTCAAACTGGACATGGGTACGGTAGAAACTACTATGACCCTTCAATTTGACTTTCTAGATCACTGGCAGTCGTTTCGTAAGCGGTCAAACTGGACATGGGTACGGTAGAAAACTACTATGACCCTTCAATTTGACTTTCTAGATCACTGGCAGTCGTTTCGTAAGCGGTCAAACTGGACATGGGTACGGTAGAAAACTACTATGACCCTTCAATTTGACTTTCTAGATCACTGGCAGTCGTTTCGGTAAGCGGTCAAACTGGACATGGTACGGTAGAAAACTACTATGACCCTTCAATTTGACTTTCTAGATCACTGGCAGTCGTTTCGATAAGCGGTCAAACTGGACATGGGTACGGTAGAAAACTACTATGACCCTTCAATTGACTTTCTAGATCACTGGCAGTCGTTTCGTAAGCGGTCAAACTGGACATGGGTACGGTAGAAAATACTATGACCCTTCAATTTGACTTCTAGATCACTGGCAGTACGTTCGGTAAGCGTTCAAACTGGACATGGGTAGGTAGAAAACTACTATGACCCTTCAATTTGACTTTCTAGATCACTGGCAGTCGTTTCGGATAAGCGGTCAAACTGGACATGGGTACGGTAGAAAACTACTATGACCCTTCAATTTGTCTTTCTAGATCACTGGCAGTCGTTTCGTAAGCGGTCAAACTGGACATGGGTACGGTAGAAAACTACTTTGACCCTTCAATTTGACTTTCTAGATCACTGGCAGTCGTTTCGGTAAGCGGTCAAACTGGACATGGGTACGGATAGAAACTACTATGACCCTTCAATTTGACTGTTCTAGATCACTGGCAGTCGTTGGATAAGCGGTCAAACTGGACATGGGTACGGTAGAAAACTACTATGACCCTTCAATTTGACTTTCAATCATGGCAGTCTTCGTAAGCGGTCAACTGACATGGTACGGTAAAACTACTATGACCTTCAATTTGACTTCTAGATCACTGCAGTCGTTTCGGTAAGCGGTCAACTGGACATGGCGGTAAAACACTTGACCCTTCAATTTGACTTTCTAGATCATGGCAGTCGTTCGTAACGGTCAACTGCATGGTCGAAAAACATACCTATTGCTTCAGATCATGGCATGTTCGGACGGCAAGGACATGGTACTAGAAAACTACTATGACCTCATTTGATTCTATCACGGTGTTGTAAGCGTCAATGACGGTAGGTAGAAACTA
Organism: Berghia stephanieae; assembly: GCF_034508935.2. Lineage (NCBI taxonomy): Eukaryota > Metazoa > Mollusca > Gastropoda > Nudibranchia > Aeolidiidae > Berghia > Berghia stephanieae. The sequence continues at coordinate 11,260,276 of NC_088374.1, forward strand.
CCTATTGTCATCACGCTCTTCTAAGCTCAACTGACATGGTACGTAAAAATTAACTCAATTGTTTCGATCCTGGCAGTCGTTCGGTAAGCGTCAACTGACATGGGTACGTAGAAAACTACTATGCCCTTCAATTTGTCTTTCTAGATCACTGGCATCGTTTGGTAAGCGTCAAACTGACATGGTACGTAGAAATACTATGACCTTCATTTGCTTTCTAGATCACTGGCAGTCGTTCGTACGGCAAACTGGACATGGGTCGGTAGAACTACAGACTTCAATGATTTAGACATGCAGTGTTCGTAGCGTCAATGGCATGGTCGTAGAAACTACTATGCCCTAATTTGCTTAGACGATCGTCGTAGGTCAAATGCATGTACGTAGAATACGACCTTCAATTGCTTTCTAGGCAGTCGTTGTAACGTCAATGCATGGTACGTGAACTACTTGACTCAATTTGACTTTCTAATCATGGAGTCTTGTAAGCGTCAATGAATGTCGTAGAAACACTAGACTTCATGTTTTGTCATGGCAGTCTTTCGTAGCGGTCAAACTGGTGGTACGTAGAAACTAGACTCATTGATTTCTAGTCATGGCAGTCGTTCGAGCGGTCAAGATGGGTACGTAACTACTTGACTTCAATTGACTTTCTAGTCACTGGCAGTCGTTCAACGTCAATGACTGGTGGTAAAATACTTGACTTCAATTTGCTTTTAGTCATGGCAGTCGTTCGTAAGCGTCAAGACTGTAGTAGAATCTTGACTTCATTGTTTTCGCAGCGTGTACGTCAACTGGCATGTCGTAGAAATACTATGACTCAATTGCTTTAGTCATGGCAGTCGTTCGTAACGTCAATGACATGGACGGTGGCAGTCGTTCGTAGCGGTCAAACTGGACATGGGTACGGTAGAAAACTACTATGACCTTCAATTTGACTTTCTAGATCACTGGCAGTCGTTCGTAAGCGGTCAACTGGACATGGGTACGGTAGAAAACTACTATGACCCTTCAATTTGACTTTCTAGATCATGGCAGTCGTTTCGGTAGCGGTCAAACTGGACATGGGTACGGTAAAAATACTATGACCTTCAATTTGACTTTCTAGATCACTGGCAGTCGTTTCGTAAGCGGTCAAATGGACATGGGTACGGTAGAAAACTACTATGACCCTTCAATTTGACTTTCTAGATCATGGCAGTCGTTTCGGTAAGCGGTCAAACTGGACATGGTACGGTAGAAAACTACTATGACCCTTCAATTTGACTTTCTAGATCATGGCAGTCGTTCGTAAGCGGTCAAATGGACATGGGTACGGTAGAAAACTACTATGACCTTCAATTGACTTTCTAGATCATGGCAGTCGTTTCGATAAGCGGTCAAACTGGACATGGGTACGGTAGAAAACTACTATGACCCTTCAATTTGACTTTCTAGATCACTGGCAGTCGTTTCGGTAAGCGGTCAAACTGGACATGGGTACGGTAGAAAACTACTATGACCCTTCAATTTGACTTTCTAGATCACTGGCAGTCGTTTCGATAAGCGGTCAAACTGGACATGGGTACGGTAGAAAACTACTATGACCCTTCAATTTGACTTTCTAGATCACTGGCAGTCGTTTCGATAAGCGGTCAAACTGGACATGGGTACGGTAGAAAACTACTATGACCCTTCAATTTGACTTTCTAGATCACTGGCAGTCGTTGCGATAAGCGGTCAAACTGGACATGGGTACGGTAGAAAACTACTATGACCCTTCAATTTGACTTTCTAGATCACTGGCAGTCGTTTCGGTAAGCGGTCAAACTGGACATGGGTACGGTAGAAAACTACTATGACCCTTCAATTTGACTTTCTAGATCACTGGCAGTCGTTTCGGTAAGCGGTCAAACTGGACATGGGTACGGTAGAAAACTACTATGACCCTTCAATTTGACTTTCTAGATCACTGGCATCATCAGGGTCCTCAGAAACTTCTAGAAGCGGCCAAACTGAACTTGATATTGATGCTGTCCGATTTGTTTTTTTAAACGCATAACATCCGCCAGCCGGAATAAGCGTACCAATATAAAGAATGCGCTTGGCCAAGGAGTTCACAACATTGCCATCCGGAAGTATAACGGACCAACACACAAACTCTGTGTAACCATGAACTTTTATAGTCTGGTTAATACAGTTTAGTGAGAACAACTCACAAACGCGGATGGCAAAAACAATAACAAAGGCCTGAGTGACGTCATCTGCATACTATCTATACACAAAAACTTAGAAGGTTATAGTCTGATT